>NC_138370.1:60800896-60837649 GCF_054177405.1 Leptonychotes weddellii
GAACGCTTCATCTAGAACTAATGATATAATGTATGGGGATTAACATAAGAATAAAAAAAAAAAAAGAAAAGAAAGCAAGCAGAAGGGTGAGGAGGATCCTGGGTTGGCTTCGGTGGGACAGAGGAGGGAGCCTTGCCTTGGGGTGCAGTCCTGAAGGAAGTGAAAAAAGATGTATTCAGGATATAATTTGTAGGTGGATGTGGTAAATTGTGGGGGGAGAAAGCAATGATCACTCTGAGATTTAGAGTCGGAGGAACGCGGTAGATGGTGGTGCCATTTTAAGGAGATTGATAAAGCTAGTCTGGATGGGGGGAGTGGATATTTCATCAGGCTCTGGTATATGGGAAATCATTTGTTCTAAGATGATCATGTTAATTTTAATTTGTCACTTAGTCATCTGAATAGAAATATAGAATAAGATACACAAGTCTGTAGCTCAGTGGAGAATTGTGGGATGGGCTAGAGATTTAAAAAAAAAAAAAACAAAAAACGTGAGTGAATAAAGTCCAGACATAGAAGACAATGGGGACAGAGCTCTGGGCACTTTGAAGGTTTGGTAGGGAAAGAGTAACAACACAAAACACTGAGACGGTGAAGTCACGGGGTAATGAGAAAACCAGGTGAGTGTGGTGTCACAAAAGCCTAAGACGAAAACATTCAACAGAGAGAGTGGTCAAGCTATTCAGTTACCATTGAGATGTTGAGGCAGATAAGGGGAGAGAACTGACCATGATTTTCGCAAGGGACACCGATGACCCTGATAAGAACCATTTCAATGGAGTGCAAGGGACACATGCCGATCGGTGTGAGTCAGAGAGCCAATGGGAGGTAAAAAAAAAAAATAGAGACGGTGAGCATGAACTACTCTTGCAACGAGTTTTGCTGGAAAAAGGAATAGAAATATAGGGGGGTAGCTAAGATACACTTGGAAACAAGGAATATACTATTTTAAGAGGTCTGATAGTAAGATATGTCTGTATTCTGATGGGAATAATCGTTTCACCAGAGAAATTAATCGTAGAGGGAGAGCAGGTATTTTCAGGAGACAAGTTTTTGAGAAAGCGAGTGATGTGGCAGCACTCAGAGCAAACCTGGGGGGATCGTCTGGAAGAGGAGCAGCACGGAGGGTGGCACTGTCACCCCAACAAGAGCCTAAGACCAGGGCCCCGGGGGAGCTAGGTTAATGGCGTCTGCCCTGGAGAAGGTGGTGATGTGCTTATCTGATGCATTTTTATCTTCTCCTGTGAAATATGAAGTGAAGTTATCGACTTAGAGCCAGGGGTGGAAAGGAAAGGCTGGGGAGTTTTTTTTTTTTTTTTCCAAAGATTTTTATTTATTTATTTGAGAGAGAGAGAGAGCATGAGAGGGGGGAGGGTCAGAGGGAGAAGCAGACCCCCTGCTGAGCAGGGAGCCCGATGTGGGACTCGATCCCGGGACTCCAGAATCATGACCGGAGCCGAAGGCAGTCGTTTAACTAACTGAGCCACCCAGGCGCCCAAGGCTGTGGAGTTTTAAGGAGAAAGAAGATGCTATAAAATAGCTGTCTCTGAGAACAAGAACGATAAATTGCTTGGTACAGTTTGGTATGTTAGCTACCACACGTATCTGGAACACATTTTGTTATTCAAGCATTTCCGTTGTAATTGGATTCTTATTTTTTTTAAAGATTTTATTTATTTATTTGACACAGAGAGACACAGCGAGAGAGAGAACACAGCAGGGGGAGCGGGAGAGGGAAAAGCAAGCTTCCCACTGAGCAGGGAGCCCGACCAAGGCTCGATGCCAGGACCCTGGGATCATGACCCGAGCCGAAGGCAGACGCTTAACGACTTAGCCACCCAGGCGCCCTATAACTGGATTCTTAAAATGAGATGAAACGTCTCCCTGTCTGGCACTTGAGCTAAGGGCATGTTGAGGACCATGCCCTATAACTTGTGGGGACCATGCTAAGTCTGGGTGGCTAGTGCCAGGATGGTTCTGCTGTCAGAATAACCATCAAAGTATGGAGAGCATTAATACGTGCTTTGAAAAGAATATTAGTGGGGGAAAATAGGATGTGTGTTAAGGGTTACATCTGGGCTACAAATATCTCAGAGTCGTTCTCATGATGCTGAGTAATTTTAAAAAAGGTGAGGATGATAAAATTATTGCTTTTCTCTTTCTTGTCAGATTATCTACGTAAGAAAATGTTATGGACGATAATATAAACAATGACAACTGTGTATAAATGAAAAGAAGAACGTACCTGTACGTTGTTGGGCTGACATTGATTTTCCGTGGTACACTGCAGGACTCAAATTTGTTCGCCAAGGTGACATTGTTTCCAAAAAGACAGTAGCGAGGCATTTTAACGCCAACGACTCCAGCAAAAACTGACCCAGAGTGCAGTCCAATTCGCATCTGAAAGCCAAAAGTAACACAATGTCCTCGTCACTGGCAAAATACTTGGCGCTCGCTCGTCAGTACTGTATGAATGCCCTTTACAAGATTTTACCCTTCACTGTCACTACACCATTCCACCCTTCCACAAGACCTCCTGCCAACTTCCCTCTACTCGCATCCAATTAAAAATTACTAGTACAAAATCAGTCACACCTCTTAACTCTTCTCCACTATGCACTGAGGTCTGTTCCACAAAGCACCTTTGTTTCAGCTGCCTTCAGTGTCTGAAACACATTTCCATGCATCCCTATCACAGTCACCAGAGTGACAAGGCGAAGCATCTGTGGGCTGTTTATACGTGAACCTGCTCTGTCCATCAAGGGAGATAGAATTCCTGGCCCCCAGGGGTTGCTTCCTAACGCACTGTCAGAGAAGGGCAGGAGAAGCCGGCTTTTAGAATATAAAGGATACAAAGAACTTTATGACAGACACTTCCCCGCTCTTCAATGATGAATGTGAAAGGAGAAAGGAACTGTGATGTTCAAGTAGAACACATCACAGACAGAGGAAGCAGAGCTGGGGTTGCTTAGACCTGCATCGCAATGACCACATAGACACTTTTGTTAAACCCACCCGAACGCAGGGAAAACCAGAGCGGTGCCATTATCTAGATATAAGGTGTGGTCTGGGATATGCTGGGGTAAAAGTTTAGGAATTCTGAAGGTTACCAGTGATTTGGAGAACAATTAAAACAATATTTTAAACTGGCATCTTCTGTAAGATCTGAATTCTTGATGATCTCAGGGGATGTACAAATTCTGAAATTGCTGCTAAGATACAGTAAGTTAAAGATACAGTAAGTTAAATTTAAAGTCACATATTTTATATGACAATCGGGCACCATGTTCATTCTTTTCAAGTTCTCTGTTCAGTTGACCATTTAAAAAAAGTTTCATTAGATATATGCATTTTAAACAAAGGCTAAGTACTCAATGATTTAATGTTGTTCAGAATTCAGAAGACTCCAGTTTAGCTTAGTTTTACAACTGATTTTAGGTATCTGCTAACAATGTTGCAGAATCATTTGCTTATAAGACGTCAAATCATGAATTTTGCACAATTTTCAAACAAAAGCACTATAGTATGATCAGGAGACCTGCATTCGCAACCAAACTCTGTTAACAATGGATAGTCTGACTTTCTGTGAGTCTCTTTATGTCCTGTTCATTATTTCCTCATCTATAAAATACAGGATTGAATTAGTTTTAGAGTCCCTTCTTTGTCACATTTTCATTTTAATCAGCAAAGCTTAGTTATCCGTTATATCTGGCATTTTTTTCTTTAGGAAAATGTGGTTTTGCACATATTCCATCTGATCAATATGAGCAAAAGGCTATCTTCTCTGTATAAATATCAAACACAATTTTAGCACATAAGTTAGATCAGGCTGCTCTCTTTGGGCACTCCCCTGGTTAAACCCGTTTCTCTCTCTGTACTTAGTTATTCTAGCTTTGTCTCTGATAAATTTATGATAAAATTTTTTCTATTTCATAATCAATCAATCAATCAATCCAAACAAGGCAGATAAAGTAAATGCCTCTTGGTTCCTCCCATGCTGCTCTCCCTCCCTCTCTTCCCTTTTCCAGTTCTGAATTTCGCTCTCAACTCCACAGCTTTCTTATCAGGGAACTTTTCAAATTCACCAGCAAATACACAAATTTCGTTTCGAATTCATAAGAAAATGATCCAAAGTTTAAGATGCGCAGCACGCCCTGAATGGAAACCTGCTGGGGAAGTCTTCCATTTGGGGACCACGTCTGCCACAGCACGTGTCTCATCATAGACGCCTTGGGAATTTCAGGAAGGAGGGTAACAGAAGTCTGTTTCCGAGTTCAGTTTGCACTTACTGACTTTTCCTGCCACATTCAGCCCTCTGGTTTCTATCAACATTCCACCTGCAGCTTTTTAAGTCGGAGTGGGTGGATGCTAGCAAGGAAATCAGCAGTGATAGATGATTTATACATATGGCATGTTGGAGAAACACATAGAGCTTGAAAAAAAAGGAAATATTTCCTATTCTTTCACTTTGATTCTATTCCACCGGGTAGCAGGGTAAGAAGGAGAAAAAGGCTGGGCTCAACATATGGCTTCTATTATGAAGAGAGCCAAGGCTACACTTCTAAGTATTATAGTTTTGTATTTTACATTTTTTTCTCTCATTTCTCTATTATTTTATAGCATGCCAGATAGGATTCTATATGACTTCAAAGTCCCATTTCTTTTTTTTTTTTTTTTAAGATTTTATTTATTTGAGAGTGAGAGAGAGAGCATGAGCCCGGGGGAGAGGAAGAAGTAGACTTCCCGCTGAGCAAGGAGCCTGATGCGGGGCTCGATCCCAGGACCCTGGGATCATGACCTGACCTGAAGGCAGACGTCCAACCGACTGAGCCACCCAGGTGCCCCTCAAAGTCCCATTTCTGAAGATCATCAATTGAGAACTGTTCTATAAAAATTAAGTAGCAGATTCACTCAATTAGGACAAATAAAGGTAATCTTCTTGTATTCTATTAAACTATAATGCCTAGTAATTTTATCTTCTCATCTGTAATAAGACGTTATTCTTAGATAATCTAGAAATTTTAGAGTATTATGTGCTTTGGAAAATATTGGGGTGGATCAGCAGTCAATTTTCATTATAGTGTAATGTCCTCCCCTGCAGGGATTGGAAGACTAAAAATGACGTGTTCCAACTCCCTTGCATTTTCTAGGTGCATTTCGGTTTGGTGAATCAGATACACTTGCAAGAGGTTTGGAAGCCAGGCTTTCGGCTATGACTGCACCTCTGCGGCTTCCAAGAGCAAGCAGCACGGTGGCAGCCTCTGGGTTTTCTACGGCATGCTTAGCGGAGAGCCCCGTTTCCGGTCCCTCATCTTGTGAAGGTCACGATGAGGGATTTCCATGTTACTGATTCAAATTATAAGTGTGGTTTTGTTCAATAATAGAGGCAGCCAATAATAGAGGCAGCAGCTTTCTGAACATAGCGGTTTCCTGACTGCAGCTGAGGTGGTAGAGTTCTGGAGCCAACTGCTTGATCTCGGGAAAAAAACAAGGGCTCTGAAGAGCAGCTTTGGGAGCCATTTTTTGAAGGTTTCATTTATAGATGGCTTCGTTTGTCCTCCTGGTGATTCTGTGAGCCACTGGAGACCCAATCGTAAATGTTTCCCGGCTTCCACCACTTAAGAGATTTTGCTCTCTGCAACCAGACCCCGACTGATGCACTATTCTTTGGGTAGCTAATTAATAAGCGTGTACTCTCCATGACCTTTGCTGGGCAGTATACGATCTGTCTTACCTTGATAGGTTCTCCGTGGGGAGACATAACTTCATCAGAGAGCTCCATCATCTTCAGGGCCATCAGTGCTATCTGAACAGCATGGGTGTCACTTTCTTTGTGTAGTCCCCCGGCCACACAGTATGCGTCGCCAATGGTCTCCACCTGCACATACCAGAGTTTCCGTATTACAAATACAAGTTCGGAAAGAAGGGCAGTGAAGGTCAGGCCTTCTGGAAAATCAGAGTAAATCAGACACTCTCAGAAATGGCTTTCTCTTTCATGAAATTCATCAAGTTTAGACGCCTTTACATCAGGCGCTGCTCTGGAGGACAGTGTGGTCCTGGGAGCAAACGTCAGGAGGTGGCTTCTACTCCCAGACTAGCTGCTGACTCAACACAGCATTTCACCTTTTGTTTCCCCCCCACCATGTAAAGTGGCTCTGTAGAGGCCAATGATGTAATGTAAATGATAGCTTGTGTTTATAACAAATTGCTTAAAGATGTTGGAATCACTTGCTGATTTTATATCCTCTTCGTGTGCAGTGTTTTAAACGGTCCCTGCTCAATCAATGTCATATGAAGTTAGCAAGAATGTGTGATATGAAACTAAGACATCATAGTTTTTCAAAAGGATTTGGGGATTCTCAGAGCAACTATAAGTAGGTCTCCATGAATATCAGTCACGAAGTATAGAAATCAAGATGTCAAACAAGGGTGCTTGGAAGGCTATTGAAAATCAAGCTGTCCTACAAATTCCAAGTGTTATCATTGTCATTACATTGTTGTAACGGGATTTTTATCTATCCGTGATGCTGATGACAAAGCTACTGCTTAATTTAAATCCACAAATAATCCACCAAATCTTCATCATTGCATTTTTCTTCTCCTCTAAATATTTATTTTAACTTATTAGATCATATCACTCTTCTTATCCAAACCTTCTAGCATGGAGGGAGATGAGAAAGGAAAAAAGAAAGGGAGACAAACCTTCAGTGATTCTCCATTTCACTCAGAATCAATGCTGAAACTCTTAAAATGCCCCCAACGTTCTTCTGACCTTTCTGCTAATCTCTGATTTTATTTCTTCATCCTCTCTTTTGCTCCACTTTGTCCCAGTGCCATTGGCCTCCTGTTATCCCTCAAACGTACCAAACATGTTCCCATTTGCTATTCCTTTGGCTGGAACAATCTCCTGCAGAGAGCCACTTGGCGTGTCCCTCATTTCTTCCAGTGCCTGCTAAAACATCCCCACGTGAGAAACGCCTCTCGCAACTGCCCTCTATAAAACAGCAATCACCCTTACCTTCTGCACTTCTCCTCCTCAGCTTTATCCAGAATAGCACACCAGTTGGAATGCTATAAATTTACTCATTGGTTCATGTTCCTTCTTTTCCCCAGTAGAATGTTAGCTCTCTCAGTTTGCCTGTTTTACTAAACTCCTCAATTACCAGTGCCCAGTATATTTGCTACCAACTGAACCAGGTGGCAGTGCCTCTTATAAGATTTTCCTCAGCAACGAATATATAAGAAGTGCCTAAAATAATGGCTAACATATCTCATGTGCCCAATAAGTGTTACTTAATTAGAAGAAGTGGCGCCCTCACTCCTACTTGGTGTTAGATGCCCATTCTCTACGCTATCACAGAAGCCTGTGTTCTCAATCAGGCTTTCACCTTGTGGTATGGAAATCTGGCAGTGGTCAGCCCCTCCCTCCTCTACCCCCACATATGAGATCTTTCCATTCATGCTGGCCAACCCTGGCTGACAGTAAAAATGCGCTAAAACAATAAATGAATACTGAATAAATTGAAAAATGAACAAAAGACTAAAAGACAACAAGAAAATGAAATTAAATAAAGTCCTGGTACAAACAGGTCCTGGGAGGAAAAAGAAGCTAGACTGTTCCTTGGAAGCCACCACACTCACAGGCGAGCAAATGATTACACATTCTGTGCATCTTACATTTATCTCCTGGTGAAGATCCTTCCTGATTTATTCATAGCTGTCTCCAGGTATTTTCATGCAAAATCAGAAGTGAAGAGAAGGTGGGAATAAGGACAGAGCAGATGATTCACTATCTAGCTTGGGTTGTGGACGGATTAACCACGGAACTGTGGCTACTATCCATGTGGTAAGGAGCACAGATTCTGAATACTTGTTGGAATAACTGAATTGTTTTAGTTTCAACAAGTAGAAATTTGTAGAAGAAGCCTACCGCCTCTGTTAGCAAGCACAGCAGCTGCAAGCGAGAGCGAGACTTTCTTCTTACAATTCCCAGAAGAGACAATGTCAAGATAGAAACTATCTACAAACAAATATAGTAAATTCCACAAGAGGCCATCAAGTTTAACCTAACAAAAGCCAATTATTTTATCAGTAATTATACAGGGACCTCTTTTTTTTTTTTTTCCCCCAGGGGGATCATGGCTCTGTCTGGAATTTCCTGCTGGAAATTCTTTTTTTTTTTTTTTTAAAGATTTTATTTATTTATTTGACAGAGAGAGAGAACGAGAGAGGGAACACAAGCAGGGGGAGTGGGAAAGGGAGAAGCAGGCCTCCCGCGGAGCAGGGAGCCCGATGTGGGACTCGATCCCAGGACCCTGGGATCATGACCTGAGCCGAAGGCAGACGCTTAACGACTGAGCCACCCAGGCGCCCTCCTGCTGGAAATTCTTAAAAGGAAGGTTTTATTTCGAGCGGCTAGATTGGAACAAAGCAGAGGCTTATGTATTCCCATAAATAATATTTGTCTTTTCCTCAATAATGTATTTATTTCATGTTGGGTGAATCTCTGAAACGCCAGATTGTATGCGACAAACTAAAAGGTGATTCAAGCCACACAAATGAGAAGGGTGCTTTATTCTTAATGCCAGTGGCGAGAATAATGTGAAAGACTTTAAATTAGTAAAAAATAGGCTTTAATTCTAGAAACACAGAACACAAAATCACTTCATTAGTTCTCTTATGGCTAATTGAGTTAACATTTAAAAAAAAAAAAGGGCTAGTACTCGTTAGAGACAATTACTGAGCCTCCCTGTGCCTAGAATGATGCCCAGTACGTGGTAGACACTCAGTAAACCCTGCTACATCATGAATAACAGATATTATTTACCATCATCTTGGTAATAGACCTGTTCATGAAACATAATGTATGTTATTCATGCATCTAAACGGTGTAGGTGGATATTACTTTCTGTTTTAGAAATGAGAAAGGCTATTCCACTTTCTCACCTTACAAAGCAAGTAGAGAACAAGATTTGAAGACAGGCCTCTCTGTCTCTGTCTCTGCCCTTGGCCTCTCTTCAATAATGCCTTAAGTCAGTGTTTTTTCCCTCTTAATCAGCCATACTAAGTATCACGTTAACTCCATATTGAGTTAACCTATTTGAAGATAGTTTGTATACTCCTCTATGAAAAGATAGTTTGTATAGTCCTACTATGAAAAGTAGTATTACTCCTCATGTTTCTTCTGTACTTTCACAGAGGATAACTTTTCCCCATGCAAGTCATACCTGGAATTATCTCATGCTTGATAATTCAACTCAGTTGCCACAGTCCAGTGTCACGTTCACTGACTTTTAAACTGTACCCGTTCACGCATCCTACACCCCATCCTCCACTCAGCCTATCACCCCTCCATTCTATGCTTATTCTTTGAGAAGACAATGGGGCAGTTCTTTCATGGAATAATTATCTCTGTTTCTGAGCAGATTCGGAGCTATTTCTGGCTAGAGCACACCCACATGGTTAACACACAATGCCTGCTCCCAGGACGTGGCTTGCAGGGAAAGCCTTTCATCTGCACGGTAACTCGGTAACTCGGGGGGTCCTGGCTGCCGTGCTTTTCCTCAGTGTCTTCTGCCTGTCAAATGGGCCTTGCCCTCCTCCACCCCTACCTTGTAGACATCCAGCTCGCCGCACTGCTGGTCAAAGCGAGTGTAGAGTGCATTGAGCATGGTGATGACCTGCAGCGGGGAGCACTGGGAGCAGATGGCCGTGAACCCCACGATGTCTGAGAAAAGCATGGTGACGTCACTGAACCTCTTGGCTTGCACAACTTGCCCTTGCCACAGCTGCTGCGCAACCTCGCAGGGAAATATGGAGCACAGGAGATCCACCGTCTTCTTCTTCTCCTCCTCCAGGGCTTGGTGGGCTTGCTCAAGGGTGGCCTTCAGCTTGCCCAGCCTCTTCTTCAGACCATCTTGCGCTCTGGCTTGCTCTCCTATCAAGACTACATCCCTCAGCGCATTGTGAATTGGGATGTCTGAGAGGTAGAGCCCTCGTCCCGTAAAATCTTCTAATCTGTCCACACAGGGTGACCCCAAGAACAAGATTGCACTGGATTCAACAATGTAGATCATTTGGCCTTTGAGGTCCATAACCTGGGAAGCAAAGGCAAACCAATTGTCATGGTTTATTTCAGTTTCCAACACCTTTTTGAGACAAAAGGAAAGGCAGAACATACAGTTGTGATTCCTTTGTGTCTAAATGGTTTTTTTCTACCTGCTGAAAAGGAACAATATGCTTTCTTATAGTTCCAATGTACTGTGCATTCTAAAATGCACGTGGGCATTTGAAGAACGGACAGATTGGAATAACTCTTCATAGAGATCATGATTTTCAATAAAAAAATGCAAAAAATTATTGCCTCAAGGCTTTCTCACTAGGGGGAATGCTGATGCTTCTGCTATTATATTCTTTTCATAGTAGCAGATAGCATAAAGGATTGTACCTAGGAAGCCTTGAGATACGTGAGGCTGTAGGTGATCATCCTGGTTTACTGTATGAGTGAGAACAAATACGTATAAGTGTGTTCCCTGCAGCAAAGAGTCAAAATCAACCCCAATGTCCTTAGGTAGGAGACAAGCATACAATGGGATTCTATACAGTCTTTGGAAAAAGGAAATAGGCCTATACCTCACGACAGGGAAGAATGCCCGAAATGTGTTGTTTAGTGAGAAAAAGGAAGTTGCAAGTAGTATTTTGTTTTGTTTCACACACACAAAAATGTATCTAACTAATGTCTTTGATTTTTTGGCTGCAGTGAACATCTTTAAGTATTACCTATTTTGAGCATTTAGCTACATTGCTTTTATGATAAAAAGTAGTAAAACTGTTTTCATTTTGGGAACAAACTGCACATCTCCTGGAATTATGCACGTTTAAAAGTTATATGCATATAAGCCTGAATATTAGCTTTGCTTGTACCAACAACTATGAGTTTGCAAACTCTTTCCTTGGACTAAATAATTACCCAAATTCTCTACCATAAGAACAACCCCCCACAACATTCTCTAACAATTAAAAAAGTTATTGATTTTCCATGTCTATTAAATATTGATTAAAAAGTCCATTTAGTTGTCTCCTCTAAGAAACAAGTAGTTTTTGTTTGTTTGTTGCAGAATAATGCCTCTTGTTACTCCAAACTGCCAGCTATTTGATGATGATCGAAAACATATTTTTATATAAATATTTATCTACTTCGGCTTATAAAATACTCTGAGAGGATTTTAAAAGGTAGACCGCATCCAATAAATATTTGTGAAGTAACGAATCAAGTAAGCAAGCAAATGAATGAAGAAAGGATTTTGTTGTAAATTATGTCAGCCTTAAAATTATATTAGAATTGTCTCAAACATACCGGTGTTTCATCAAAACATTTGAAGTGATGCCTATCTTCCTACCTTTTTGTTTCTAGTCCTTAAACAAGAAATGAAATCATTTCTCATATTCCAACTACTATGACATTTTCCTTACCCTTGAAGATTTCTTCACAGAGTTGTCCCACCTCCTCACTCGGATGACAAACTGCATGTTCAACATAGCCATGATTCCACTAAACGTTTGGTTGATTCTGGGAGTCAGAATCTCAAAGTACTCTTCAAAATTCGGCTTTCCTTGAAAGTCTCTCCTGTTCATCAGCCTTCGAATGCCATGGCCAAACTGCAGAATCGTCAAGTCCTTGTCAAACATGAAATGGAAAGGAAAGGTCTTACAGAAGAGGGAAGCGGGGATCACCAGCGAGGACTGGGGTTTGCCCGGGGACAGGGATGGTTTGGTGCTTTTGACATGAAGGGAATACAACAGATAGGGCTGATTGACGAACTCGCTGCAATCATTTCGGAAGCAGGGAGGCAGGAGAGACACTTCAACTTCGGTTTCGTACAACACGCGCGCAGCAGCCTTAATGATGCCAGGAAGAATCAGGGACGTGATTTTCTTAGGGAAAAAATAGTATACATTTAAGAAATCCTGATCTTTATCCAGGCACAGAATGGAAGCGTCCTCAAACCCGCCTCTCTTTTCTGCTCCTTGGTAATGGCCGCTCTGTTTCAGAAGGGTGCTGAAGCTATTTAAAAAATCTTTGAGGGTTCCTCCAACCACACCCAGGATGTGTTCGTCTTCCTCGTAACATATTTTGAAAAGCTCTTCCCCGAGAGATTCTTTGACGATTTCCACTGGAACTCCTGAAAGCAAAGAATACCTTTTCTGCCATATCAACTCTATCGTTCCTGGAAGAGCTGAAGTACAGTTAACTACTATTTTTAACACCATTTGATGGGATGATCTGGTCCCCATTATGTCTGGTAACAAGAGTTTCCACCAAAATTAGCCATCTATATTCAGATTATCTATGTAGGTGAGTTTCTACAACTCTGGAAACGCCAAATAAAAATTCCCCATCAGTTAATTACAAAAGAATGATAAATTAAGTATACTATATGACTTTTAATCTCCCTGAAGAGACTGTTCTTACAAAAGAACAATCAGTATTACAGAATCAGGTTCATTTCAGAAAAAGCTCTCCCGTCATTCTGTTAATGACAAACACAGTACATCTTGGTGAAGGGGCACTGTCCCCACTTGGAGGGCCTCCAGCAGTAGGAATGTCAAACAGGAATGAATTTAAAGTCACCAGTTATGAAACTCAATTTTGTCATATTTTTCTTTAGAGATGATACAAAGTCATTTTTAATTTTTTTTTTTTTAAGCAAAACAGCATTCTTGTTGTTTAATGTTACCTGAATATTTGTTTGGAATTTACTTCCTGTAACTTCTCCTTCCCTAATCTCCTTTATTCTTTAAATTTTGTGTATCATTTTTTCTCTCATCTGTAATTTGGAAGAACAATAGTGCCCTTTCCATTGCACTGTTGTGATGTGGAGAGACTATGTTTAAAATAGTGCCCAGCTCCCAGGGAGGGCTCAGTATGTCAGCCATCACCATCATCATTAAATTCTTAGTATCTTGTATCTTCAGAAAGATTTAACCCATTGGTCCCTGTCCTCCAACTTTGAAAAGGACAGTACGACAAAGTTACTCATGTACTTGCTTCCCTCAAACTAATCATTAATATGAGAACCCTGCTAATCCTTTTTCCCAGGATTGCTTCCAACCTTCAAAAACATTCTTTATTTTACTTTGTTGAATAAAATTTTTCATGAATAAATGAAGAATACTTAGTTAAGTTCAAGGCCAAAGCATGTAAATGTCTATGAGTCAGCTTCCCATGCAGCCTTATCTGTGTCTTAGCAAATAAACATTATAAAGAAGAGGAAATGTTTTCGGTCAAACAAAAATACACAGCATGAAAAAGAATTACTCTTTATGTTAACACAATACATAATACTGAATACTTCACACTGGAAGTCACCAAAAAATAAATATGAATATTTTAGGACAAAATTTTAGTTCTACAGGTAAATATTTCTACTAATAGCAAATATTAGTTTATAGGTAAAATATTAGTTCTGTAAGAATAATTACTCCCTAATTACATATACTTAAACAATTCTATTACCTGCTGCAATTGCGTGGTCTGTAATTATTTTTTCCAAGTCTTCTCTTTCCAAAGATATCCTGAAAATATGTCAACATCTTAAATTATAAACTGACAAATGAATGCTACAACTTCTGATTATAACATACAGACATGACGACAGAAAATAGTTTGAGCTGCCTTTTCTGTAGAGGCAAATCGTGACTATCAAGTTTACAAGAAAGGAGCAACGACATGTGCAACCCCAAAATATACCTGATTTGGAGTGTTTCCTCATTTTTTTGAAGCATATATACCTTGTAAGTTAACTTTACCTAGGCTAATACTATAGAGGTTTACACTGGCAAGGAACCAGCATATGAAATGGGCAAGTAAGGATGGTAATAAAGCCACCCAGGGTTTTTCTGATAACACAACCAAGAAGAAAAATTTACATACTGATGGATTTCACTTTTTAAGTTCCACTATCTTTTTTCTTTTCTTTTTTTTTTTAAATTTTATTTATTTATTTGACAGAGAGAGTGAGAGAGAGCAAGAGAGAGAGAGGGCACAAGCAGGGAGAGCAGCAGGCAGAGGGAGAAGGAGACTCCCCGCTGAACAGAGAGTCCGACTCGGGGTTCCATTCCAGGACCCTGGGATCATGACCTGAGTTGAAGGCAGTCACTTAAGGGACTGAGCCACCCAGGTGCCCCCACTATCTTTTTTCTAAAACAAATACATAGCATATCTTGCTTCTGAGTTTAAGGTTCTATATATTTAACTCTCCAGCATTATTACATTGAGCTATGTGTATAAAAATTAGTAACTAAAGAAATCTATTCTTTATTCAATTACTGCATTGGTTTTTACAGCACAGAAGTTGATAATATAATAGCATACATTTTGACTGATAAAAAGTTTTGGTAATTTTGAGTAGATGACTTATTGATTCATGTTTGCCTATTTGTTTTTTGATGATTTCTGATAGTGATGACTTGTTATGACCAAATTACTAACACATGTTAAAAGACACCTAAGGTTCTATTTGTAGTTCAATTTACCATTAGATAAGCCAAGTTTACAAACAGGCAAAAATCTAAATTTTAAACAGGTTTCAATAAAACACAATACATGTAGAGAAGTTTCAAAACGAAATATTTTCAAGAAGGAAAACTGCTCAGTCCACTACTTTATCACATAAAAGGTACATTGCTTATAACTGTTTAAAATGCTAGGTAGAAATACTTCCTTATCTAAATTGGTTGAGGTTCACTATCTAATTTTATATTTAGTTTGAGTCTAGATATCCCCAAACTTCTTGTTATATATTATTTTATGTTAATCTTCTTCAGATTTGCTTATTTTTCTCATTTAAGCAATTCCTGTTTTGTTTTCCTAAAGAATGAGAGCATTTCTGCTCAGAGAACCCTAATTCTGTCAATTCCCTGCACCCATGATATGAGATGTGAGCAAAACTGAGTGCAAACAGCACATAATGCAAATAAAAATAAGTTCTCTGTCTTGACCTTTAAAAAAAGAGACTAAACCTGCATATGTGCCCGCAAATATGTGTGTGCTTGTACACACACACACATACACACACACGTACACATACACACACTCACACACACATACCAGCCATGCACAGATATGCTGATGTGATCAGAAGATCCCAGGAAGGGGCGCCTGGGTGGCTCAGATGGTTAAGCGTCCGCCTTCAGCTCAGGTCATGATCCCAGGGTCCTGGGATCCAGCCCCGCATCCGGCTCCTGGCTCAGCGGGGAGCCTGCTTCTCCCTCTGCCTCTGCCTCTCCCCTCTCATGCTCTCTCTCTCTATCTCTGTGTCTCAAATGAATAAATAAAATCTTTAAAAAAAAAAAAAAAAGAAGATTCCCAAGAAAAGAAACAAAGCAAAAGCTCTCTGTGAAACCAACCCAGAGAGATATCACAATGACTGTATTAAAATTCATTCACTTAAAAGGTGGGGGGCAGAGGGCTCCAGTCTTCATTTAGGGACAGTTTATTGTTTAATATATTGATTTTTTCTTTTCAAATCATATAAGATAATAAATAGTCCAAAAAAAGAGTTATGTTCAGTGGATGGCAGGCTGAGAGCAGTAGAAATGGCAGCTGACTTTCCAAAATGAAGATGGGGGGAAAAAGGAAACAAAAAATATATCCAAGAACTAAAAAAAAGCAAAACAGAAGAAGCCATTTAGCCTATCAGCAGGCAGTCATGAGAAAAAAGGTTTGTCATCTTATTTCAACGATTGAATAATTATCATTAGCACAATTTAAAAGTATGATCAGCTCTTTAAGAAATCAAGGAAACGGTAAAAAAAAAGCTTTTCAGATTTCCAAATAAAATGATTTTTTTTTTTAAGTTTTGAGGTATTTTTAAAGAGATACACCACTGGGAATACATCCTAACTGAACCCCTGCAGCCTCTGGCTTGGAACATTTCAGAACACAAAGCCCTGCGAATCAATTTTGAGGCAACTGGCTGCCAAGGACTTAAGCAGACAGACACAGTAGCTAGCTACAATGACTGGTGGCTATTTTATCAGCTTGACTGAGAATTGAGGTCAGAGGCATTCTGGAATGCTTTTCCTATCACTTGTGTAAACAAAGCTTCTGTCAGACACAGAGATTCACACTCTCTCCTTCTGGACCCCTCCTGACCCATTCCTGGCTTGCCCGCTGTCTGCAGTCTGGGACCAGTTAGTCAACAGGGAAAATGAAGGACAGATAACCCACTCATGAGAAATAGGCAGATGAATGAATGTATAACATATTCCCGACAACGGTGTTGGTTTGCAAAGCTGCAATGTTCAATTCTGCAAATTTGAACCCAAGTATTTATTCTATTATTTACAAATGAAATAATCCTTGAGATTCCAAGGAATCAAAAACAAGGCCAATCAAATTCCCCACCCGCAGTAAATGTGCCAAGATGTATTTGAAAAAATTAACTCTAGAAAGCGGCTTAAAACAAAAACAAAAACAAAAACAAAAAACAAACTATCTTATATATTAATCCTTTAAACCCTTTCTTTAAACAAATTTCAAAGACAGAGTTCAAGAAAAAAGTATAGATGGAATTGATACTCAGCCAGTGCCTACAAATATAACCAAAGGGGTTACAAAAATGTGGAAACACTTCCCTTAGGACTGATAAACAGCTGTTGCCTCAAGCCCCCTGAGTCAACCTCTCCCTTTCATTTATTTATTTTTAAAGATTTTATTTATTTATTTGACAGAAAGAGACACAGCGAGAGAGGAAACACAAGCAGGGGGAGTGGCAGAGGGAGAAGCAGGCTTCCCGCGGAGCAGGGAGCCCGATGCGGGGCTCGATGCGGGGCTCGATCCCAGCACCCTGGGACCATGACCTGAGCCGAAGGCAGACGCTTAACGACTGAGCCACCCAGGCGCCCCAACCTCTCCCTTTCAACCACTCTCCCAACTTTGATTCTTTTTCAATCTCCTCCTGCTGCAGCAGCTGAAAGTTTGACGTGTGCGGGAGGTGCCCCCCTCCCCCCCTCCCCTGCACTGGGACCCTGCTCCACCTTTTGACAGGAGTCTGTACTGATCATCTGGGATCCCTGCCTTACCTGTGAAGTATTGACATTACCTCTAGTAGGAAAGAATAGGCTTTATAGCTTGTTAAAAGCAGCAGTATATGGCAACATAGTTAAAATCATGGGCTCCTGAAAAACTCAGGCTTGAAACTCAGTTCTACCTTTTCCTGAACAGCTGTAAAATCCTAAACATTTTATTTAAATCTGAGCTCAGGGATGTATTCAATGTGAAAAATAAATGCACTTACTTTCAGATTAGTGGCAGTTAAAACACTTAGTCCAGTTTCTCGAATACCACAGTGATTCAAAAAATGTCGACGCATTCACTAAGTGGTGTCTATTTGCAGTGATTATCAGTTAAGTGTAATGGGAGGTTCACACAACCTAAAGTGGTTCAATTTACCTGCTTTCTTTTAGTTTGTGTTTCGCCAGTGTCCTCTGAAGTGCAAGGTTCAGCCGCTCCAACTAAAAATTGAGAAGAAAAGTTTTAAACGTTCCCTTCAATAATTTACTTGAAGATAGATATTTTAAACATTTGTCCTGGAAGTTTTTCTATCAAGCAGAGACATGATTACTTTACTGATGAGTGCGGTGAATTTACGCTTTGTAAACGGAGACTGATTTTCTATAAATTTCTCAACTCTGGGAAGAAACAATGAGCTTTGACTAACTTGAGTTTGGATGATGTGGGCTGTGGCTCCCAGGCTTCGCACTTTGTGGGTGGTCTCACGGACAGCCACAAAACAAGGTCAGCCTGAATCGGAATCCAAATAGAAGACTCCAGTTGGTAATGCCAGGTCTTCCACGAAGGAATTGTGAGCACCACTTCCGCTGGGTCAGGAAATCCTCTTGGATGTGCTGCCAACACTTCAATCTCAGCGTGGCTCGAGCCAAGCAAATTCCTGTTCTCTTCACAAACCCTACACCCGGCCCCCCTGCTGATTTTCTCAACTACAAATGCGAATTTATGTTTCATATTTCATTTACATGTTCTGGCCTAGAAAACTCTGGAGCTATCTCTGTCTTTCCCCTTTCTCTAATACCTTAAATCCAAGCTTTCACCAAGGTCAGTTGATCCCTGATTTGAAACAAATCTTGCATTTACCCAAACTTGTACTAATCTCCTTACTTTGAACTAATTATTTTCATCAAATACTTACACTTTTACTCTCTTTTATTGATTTCTGAGTATTTCATGAGTTTTTCCACATTTTAAGTTATTTGTATATATTGCTTATATTTGTATATAAGCCTCCAAACTTCATAAATACTTGACGATCTATTAATCTCTGTTAACAGTTTATTTTCTCTAACTAGTTGGTAAGTAGGACTTAGAGCGTTGGTTAGCAGGGCTGCCAATGTTTTGCATTCCATATAAAAACCATATGTATCTATAAGTGTATATATAACTGTTGATTCTTTCTGTGGTTTGCCCAGAGGAAAGTAAAGAATTTTCTGGTTATGTTCCAAGTTGGGAAATTCCTTTTTCCCTAAGAACTATTTATATCCCTCTTACAGTTCCCACTGGTCAAATGAGGCAGTGGAGTTAAGCAAAATAGAGCAAGCTTCTGTTTTAATAAAATGAGTTATGGAAAGAATTTTTAGTTTTAAAGTGCATATAGAGCTTAGGGAAAAAATCTGGAATTTATTGGAAAAAACAGAAACGAAAAGTTTGCATTGGATGAGCAATAACACCTTTTCAGGCCCTTTTATTCCACTACTCTGGAATGACATCTCCCCACTCTAAATCTTCTAAGGATACTTGCCCCCTCCCCTGCCAAAAAAACCCCAAACAAACCCAAAACACCATGACTGCAGAGTTAAATCTAATTATCTAAAACAAGAACTATAATGCTGTCAAATGCCGTTCTGAGTCTCTCCTTTAGGTTGCTGATAGAATTGAAACTAAACAGTAGGCTAAGCATTAAATCTGTCCACATAAAAAAGAATCAGTGAAAAAAAAAGTTGTATTTGATCAAAGACATGCTGATGTTTGGACAGTTGATGAAGTGATCTACACTCATCACTACATAGTCCAAACGCATCCGGCAAGTACTGTTATAAGGCAAATGGTCTCAGTTGTCAGAGTTCTAGTCATTAATGCCAAATGTACCCCTTTTACCCCCTAGAGTTCCTACAGCTTTACCTTCCCTGCTACATGATGCTCTATTCAAATTTTGATGTTTATTCCTATGAGTTCACGAACAATACAGATTATTCCAAATGAAGAAAAAGTAAAAAAGGTAAAATATCATTTAGAGTTGGTATTCAGAATGTTTTTAATATATTTTTTTAATTTTTTGAAGACTTTATTTATTTGAGAGAGAGCACACACAAGCAGGGGGAGCAGCAGGCAGAGGGAGAAGCAAGTTTCCCACTGAGCAGGGAGCCCGATGCGGGGCTCGATCCTGAGATCACGACCCGAGCCAAAGGCAGACGCCCAACTGACTGAGCCACCCAGGCGCCCCCAGAATGTTTTTAAAAGAGATTCTGATGTGTGTCTGACTTCAATGGCAGGAATTCAAAATTTATCCAACACAATAATGAAGCGAACATGGTAATGACAGGACCCAGGGAAGGCATGGGAGCCCTCCAGCTTTCCCATCCTCACCATCTGTTCATCTCTGTGTGTCTCACTCTGTTCTTGGAAATGAGAGTCCCAACCACTTCCCAGACGATGATGCCAACCAACTCCCTATGAAGTATGACGTCACCCATCCCAGCCAAAGCTGGCTGCCCAGTAACTGGGGTGGGGTGAGAATAATGAAATATTTCCATGTCAAAGGCCATTAACCAAAGTCCTATTGTGTTAAAACTGTATTTGAAGTAAGTTCCCTCAACTCTCTGTTGATTCTAATTTCTCCATCTTCAAGCTTCAGTGCTAGTCCCTTCTTTCTCAGTCACCCTAACCATACTGTTGACAGGAGTAATGCTCTGCCCTTCGGAAGTTGTGTGACTTTAGTCAAGTTGTTTAACCTCCCTAAGTCCTTCCTGGAAATGAAACAAGATTACCTTTGAAGTTCCTTTAAGTTTTAAAAATCAGCAGTCTGTGGTTCTTCAGTGCTCCACACAAAGCAAAGGGTGGGTGTTGGGTGAATCAAAAATGTTCAGTGGATTATTATAGCTGGAGTCAGATTAGATCAATGTCCAATCTCTCAGATTAAGTGAGTTTATATAAAACTGTGAACACTGCCAGAGGAAGAAGACATCATGAAGACTTGTCAGCTGCTCTTCCTGTTAGCCCTGCAGGGGGAGAGGAGCTCTCCACATATCCCTCTATTCCTAAGATATGTGACTTCATTAGGTACGTGCCCTGTCCCCAGGATTCTCTTATAGGTGGATTAACAGAAGGTGCTCCGGATCTCAAAGGGGCATGAGGCTACACAGCTCACAGAGCTAGATCAAGAAGTGTCCGAGCTAATGTGCAAGCATGGGGCCATGACTCTGACTCAAGGAAACAGGTCAAGCCTGGCTTGTGCAGAGACTTCAGACGCAGAGCCGGAGGAGGAAAAGGGAGATTTTCCCACCTCAACAAATGGCAGGGAACATACGATGCTCTTTGGGATTAGAAGAAAATGGGTAGAAGGTAAGTTATTCTTCAAGGAATTTAATTTTAAGATAATAGCTAACAACTAACAGGCACTTACGGTATGGCAAGGGCCATGGATTAAGTCCCTTCGTGCTCATTAAAACTCTAGGGAGTAGGTATTGTTATTACCACCATTTCACAGATAAGGAAGCTGAGGATAAGAGGGGCTAAGCGGTGGCTCAAAGTCAGAAAGCTCATCAGAGTGCAGGATCCTGTTGAAAAGAATTCACGATCTTAAACATTGATATTTAAGAACATGATCGCTTTCAAGAAATGGTTTTATACGTTTCCAGGAAATAGTCCACATTTCTTAGAGCCTTGCAAGTGAGAAAGCAAGGGTTAACATTTTCCTTAAAAAATATTCTTTTACAATTTTCAAAATATCAGTAGAATCTCAAAAGGGCAAGCACTCACCTCGGGAAAAATCAGTTTACAAATACTCTCCGCCAACGTATGAAGATAGACTCGGCTCCTACTGGTCTTTCTTTGAGGAAGACTTCTTTGTACATTCTTTTCAGGGACATCCTGACAGATGGGCAGAGTTGCTTTGCCACTCTCTGAGCTTCCTGCTATCTCTTCCCCTGGCTCCTTGGGAACCTGCCCAGGTGCCAGTAAGGACAAAGGGCATTCCCCTGTGATCTTGAGATCCTTCAGCTTTGTGCAGAACATGGTGTTCGTAGCCTCTCACCCTGCTGTAGAGCACCTCTGGGTGAGCCGTTCTTCTTATGTGGGACTGACCAGCGGAAGCCACTAGCAGATCAAGGATACTGGTGACTGGGGTGTCTATGGGTAATAGAAAGTCAGAACAGAAAGACACGTGATTTTGTATACTTACAAAACCAGAAAAAGGCAGGTGTAAAAAAGCAAAGACCATACATTCATATGTCATTTTCAAGTAAGAAGAAAATTCTGGTGGACATGTCAGTTCCAAATTGGATGAACCATTCGGTAAAGGTCTTTATTTGCTATGTGTGCATTTTAGTATCCTAGTAAAATACTTGGTTTTAATATTTTTCGAATGGAGCATAATTTTCTCCCAAATGTCCCTACCACAAATGACTGATTTCCATTTTTATAGCCCATTCGGGCTAGTTTGATTCCACAAGAGTGGAACTTAATGGTTTTATGACAAAAGCCAAGTATAAATCTATGTCTTAGGGCTAAGTACTACATTCTCATTATGCTCTCCCTTCTGAAAAATCAGAATAGCAGAAACCAGTGTCTCCCAATATTTAAAGGAAAATATATATATATATATATATGTCTGTGTAGTGATGCTCAAGTACATGTTTTTGGATCTGAAATACTGAGTTTCAGATGAAAAAAGATTAATTGAAATGATTACTGCAAAAGAAGATACTTGTTTCTATAAATAGCAAAATAATTTTAAAATATCATCAAAGTGAAAAACAAATAATTTTTTTTTTTAAGAACTCCTCTAAGATCATGCCACTGGATTTGCAGGGGCCTCTGGATCTGAATCTAGATGACACTGGAGTAAACCAAGAAATTGCTGCTACTCTCTACTTAAAGTCCTCCCCCAAATCTGTGATCACATGTAATTTATGAATCTTCAAGAAGATACAAGGAAGATCCTATCTATTCACGAGCAGAAGACATTTTCTGCCAGAATAGAATAGGGAGTTCTCTCAGCAGGCTACTGAGTGACCCAAAGGTAATTTGGTGATAGAGGGAATGGTTACTTGGAGTCCTAGAAATCCCAGGCTCTCAACCACATTTATTTTATGATTCAATTCTGAGAAAATAGATGTTACTCAGTCTTTAATGCATCTGAATGTAACTATTACTACTCACTAACTTCCATTCTCATACATGCTTTAGATCAGTGGACAGTAGACCTTTCTGTAAAAGGCCAGAGAGTAGATAATTTCAGCTTTGTGGGTTTCTATCAGTGACTTAACTCCTGCCATTGCAGCATGAATGCAACCACAGCTGATATACAAAGGAATGGAATGGATGTGTTCCAATAAAACTTTATTTGCAAAAACAATTTGCTGTGGATTTGGCCCTCAGATTCACCCTATCGATTTGGATCAAGCCATAGCTTGCTGACCCCTGGTTATAGAAAGCTGAGCAGGTTAACCGAAGCATTTTAATCCAAACAGAATTCTGCCTGTAGGACCAGAGTTACTTCCTCATCTCCTCTACCCACCCCACCTCCAAAATATAGCAGCCTATGTGGATCCAGTTTTGTACAACTTGAAAGTAAAAAAAAGCAGCATAGAGGATAATATTAAATAACTATAAAAATTATAATACCATTATTTTATATTAATCTTCAGGAAAAAGAGCTATATTAACTGAATGCCATGATTTCAGTTATATCAAAAGATAATTATAATAACTAGAAGAAGAGAGTACTCAAAAAAAAAAAGGAAAGCAACAAAAAAATAAATTTTAGATTGGATCTGATGAAGGTATAGAACTTTTCCTTAAAATAAGTTATTCTGGTAGTACATATCAGAATTTTAGTTTGGGACTTAGGGGTTCGACATAATATAGTTTATGATAAAGTCTCCCACTAAGTTTAACCTTCTCATTAATGTTGGATTTCAACCCTTGTTCCCAAACCCAATATTTTGATTCTCAGTCTCCTATTCAATCTCGCTGCAAAAGAATAAAACCGACCAGTCAACCTTGAAATTCTTTCTTCTCCTATATTGCACAGCACTATAATTTCCAGAAAATGTGTCTAACACTGTTTTTTATTAAGTAAAAACAGCAACAGGAAACAAGTTGTGCTTACTTTAAGATCAGTTAAGTGTTTAGTCTCATTAAATCACATATGTATAAACAAGCTAATTAGCATTCTTCATCTGCTCAACTGATGAAATTACATTATGAAACAGATGTACTCAGTGCTGATACCTTGGAAACCTATGTTTGTCTTGTGATTGCCTGCTAGGAATACAGAATACGTTCTTCAACTAAACAAGTGATGATTTTCATGTGTAACATTAGCAGTGACTTTGGAAATGGTTTGGTCAGTGGCTGAACTCAGTACATAGATGGTTGTAGAAATGAGAGTAACCTGGTAGGGGAAAAACAAATTAATTAAAGTAATAAACTTGGTGACAAGGCCCTGGCGAGCAGTGGGATATATGTTCTCAGAAACTCGGAGAGGTATTTGCCATCCCCAAGGTTGATGATTAAACAGCCTTCAAATGTATTGAATGCTCTCTCCTTTTTACTAGTAAGTGATTAACTCTGCTATGGTGAGAATAATAACCCAGCTGTTGGCCTCATATTAATAACCAGGATGCGTGATTGTTCAGGTAAGGGGGCTGTCCATCATTTCAACTCTAGAGTAACACACAAAATCTTGTTTTCTACTTATACCAAGATCTGAGAGAAAATACCCCATAAGGACTTTGACACAGAAAACCTCTTTTACGACAGCAGGTCTTAAAGAGCTGATTTCAAATTAGAAATTGGGATGGTGGGAGGAGCCTAAGAACTAAGTCTCTATAGTAAAAGCAAATAGTTATAGCCAATGTCGAATTTCAGGCCTAGCACCTAGCCATGCCAAAATCTGTGGTTAAAGAGATGTAAGTGTTTTAAGATCAAATTCCAAAGTCGAAATTTTTAAGAGTAGCTGAAAGGAGAAGAGAACTTAGAAACAAAAAGTGCCTTAGTGAGGATAAAGTTTGCATACAGCAGCACAGACTCATCACCATTTTCATAAATCGGTGTCAAGCTTAATTTTCAGGTAGACCAGAAATCTAAAAAGTCTTTCTTCTTCAAAAATAAAAAAAAATTAAATAAAACTCCATAAATCAGCCTTTCATAATGTGTTTCTTTTCATTTTTCAGTGGGAAATATTTGTAGAACTTTCCCCTGTGATCTATCAGGAAACCAGGACAAAGTACTAGAAAAACTGGTAAGAATGTCCAAGTCACTCCAGTACTAAGTTTAAAAAAAAAAAAAAAGGCAAGCCAATGTCAGACTGTTTCATCTCATCCCTGTTCCCCCTTATGGTCACACTTCTTGAAAGATGAGGCCTTAGGTGCTGTGTTCACTTCCTTAAAAAATAATTTATTCCTAAGTCTACAATTCCCTGGCTTTTGCTTCCACTGAGTTACTGACACCCTGACACGATAACCTCTGAAAAGTTAAAGCTCATGAACCTTTTGGCTTTTAACATAGTTGATGAATTCTCAAGTGCCATTTGCCTTTTCTTTTTCATAATCTCCACTCCCACAGATTCTTTGATACTTCTACGTCATTCACTTTTCATTCTGTTCAACAGGTATTTGCGGTGGCCTATACTATGTGTCAGGCCTTCTTCCAGGCACAGGGACAAAGAAGTGAAAAAAGGACATTGCCTGCCCTCTTGGAGTTCACAATCTGGCAGGAGAACTATTTCTGACACATCAGTTCCACGTGTGATCCATGCTACATAAAGGAGAAGGGCAAGTGAGTGCTCTCAGAGTGCAAATCAGGGATCCAAACCCAGTCCCAGGAGGAAGAGACATCTGAGCGGAGCTGTGACCCTGAACCAGGTCAAGAGAGTTCCAAACAGAACAGCATGCTTGGGGGCCAAGACAGACCTAGCTATGTTCTAGGAACTGAAATAATTCCAGCATGGCTAGAGCATGGGCTCAGGGAGAGCAAGGTGATGGTGGAGGTAGCTGAGACAGGCAGAGGGCAAGATTGTGGAGGGCTCTCTAAACCTTGTTAAACAAAGAAAAACTATTCTATGAGCAACCACCTGAAAGACTAAGATGCAAGAATGTGAATAGGTTAGATTGTACTTTTAAAGGATTATTTGGAATGGAGAATGAGAAATGTGTCAGAGTTGGACAGGTGGCTGATCTGGGTTGGACTAAAATAATGACCTTAGCATGAAAGAGTGGATCAATTCCAGAGTATTTCAAGTAGAGATCTACAGCCCTTAGCTATTGACTGGATATGGGGGCTGAAGGACAGTGAAGACATATTCCTCTGACTTTACTTCTCAATACCACAGTGAAGAAAAGACTCTAGGGCCCATGGAGAGCAATCAAAAGAGTCCATGATCCATTTCCCATGACTTTGGTTATTCAATCACAACTGAGCCCAGAATTTGGGTTTTCACTATTACATAACACCTTGTGGGAGTCAGTGTGCTCCAATTCTCTTGCTAAAATCTCCTTTTGGAAAGTAATTTCTCCTTCTTCAAAAGCCCAGATGTGGGAAAGCTGACTCCAGTTTATGTTACAGAACAGAGCATTCACCTTCCAAGACTGCATCCCCATGCAAGTGTAAGGTGTTTCCAGCTATCTTTAAGAAGAGTGTAGGGTACTTACTTTGAATTTTTGTAACCGGAGAGCCCATACAGTCAACCTTCCCAAAACAAAGAAGTCAACTCTAAGGGCAATGGCAACCTCAGTTCTAGGGACCAAAATGCCAGAAATCCCCCCTCTCCTGATGGCAACTGCCTCACCAAAGCTACAGTATCCATACAGCTTATGTTTAATAATAATTATGGCAATAATTTTATTTAATACTGATAATTCTAGTTTAACAAACGGTATTTTCTTTTTTTTATGATTTATTTATTTATTTGAGAGAGAGCGAGAAAGTGTGAGGGGACGGGCAGAGAGAGGGAGAGAAGCGGACTCCCCTGAGCACAGAGACCCACATGGGGCTCAATCTCAGGACCCCACGATCACGACCCGAGCCAAAATTAAGAGTCAGATGCTCAATCGACTGAGCCACCCAGGTGCCCCAAACTGTATTAATTCTCTATTAAAAATAAGGTGGGTATGATTCACAATCTTTTTTCATTAGAATTGGGAGCAATTCTCTGACATCTTTGAAGTAATAGCAGAGTTTAGTATAGTCTATAGTAGGGAGATTTTAACTCTGAGATTCTCAGTTTTTATATCAAAATGTTTACAGAATGTTTTATGTGATTCTCAGCTTTTATATCAAAATGTTTACAGAATGTTTTATAACTAAAGAACTATACCTTTGGGACTATAAATCCTAAATCTCTATGTTTAAGACTTTCTAGTGTGACTATCACTGAAATTTGAATACATGCAGTTAGTATGTCTTCAAATTAAATATCATTACCACTTACAGTAAGTCATGTAGGTCATAAGGAAATCAGATAAATATTTCAATATTTTGCTCCTGAAATATATAAAACAATTTCCTGTAGCTATTTCTGTGATTCCCATCATTGTTTTATTACTAAAATAGTTCCTTAGAGACTTAGTCATTTAAAAATATATTTACTAACATATAACAATTAGCATGAAAGGAGTTACATGCGAAATGGAATTCCTTTTTACACCATAAAAAGCCATTTTGTTTTTATCTATTTTCAGATAAATCCTGTGTATTTCTGTGATGTAAACTGGCTCATATGCAGTCATAAAGAGGGGAATAATGTTTGTATAAAGTAGCAGTTATGCTGGATCTCCAACCACTCCACCTTCTTCCTCCCAGCTCAGCTGACCTCACGTTGTGTCTTGGAAGTACTTACCACCATTTTCCTCTATTTTCTTCCTCAGCTCCATAGCTCAGCAGGCTCAGAACTTCCTTATAGTTACTTCCCATCAAACTACTTTCACCTTTTCCCCTAATGTGAGGCCCATCGTTAATTGCAGTAGTGCAGTATTCCTTAGAATTCTTTAGAGTGCAACCAGTCTTTTTACCTAAGCTGGTATAGCTTTTATGATTGTTATTGCTTTTGTTGGTGCTCATCGTGCCAACTGGTTTCACCCTAACACATTTTCTTCCCACAAGTCCTTTTATTTTTAGTGCAGTTTTGCAGCATATGAGGTTTTTCAGGAACGCTTACATGGTGTTGTTTTAGAAAGGCCTGTACTCTCAACAATGTTTGGTTTAAATTTGCAAGTAAGGCAAAAAGCTGACTTAACTACCTAGAAAAGACACTCAGTAAGGTCACATTCTTGAAGAGTCTACAGAGTCCATTATGATATAGGTAATACAGCCTGATGAACCTTTTAAAATGAAAACAAGTCCATGATGATTAAACAATTGGGCTGATTGATACATTTCAGTTAAGTGGCAAGATAAAACTAATGACCATCTAACATCAGAACTTCTCCATTTTCTTTTCTTTTTAATTTCGGCCAATCAGGAAGACCTGGAAACACATCTTGGATTTCATAGAGATGCGTACATACACATACACACTTATTTGCCCTCTTGTGCAATGATGACTTTTTTAAGTGTCTGAGATTATATATTTATATCTGTATCTCTGAAGATGATTAGTATGAGAGAGACTTCATGCTTGGAGAGATCAGTTCACACAAATGTTGGGGCCATGCAGAGTCGTGCCCTGAGGTAGTACAGTTAGTATAGAATGACCGAGCTCAGGCTCTGGGACCAGAGAGTCTGTGTCTGCTCCTTGCCTCTACCATCTACCAGCTCTGTGACCTTGGTTAAGTTCTTAACTTCCACCTCCGCTTTCTCCATCTGGAAAACAGGGATGCTAAAAGCAACTGTCTCATAAATATGTTATGAAAGTAAACAAATTGATAAATGTAAAGCACTTAGAAAAGTACCTGCTGCCAACATGTAATGATTAATGTTGACTATCACAATTCCTATTTAGCAGTAGTGAAACACTGGACAGGTTTCTTAATTTCACTGAGTTTCTGTTACCTCAACTCTAAAATGGTAAAATGGTGATGAAACAGGGATGTATGAAGGATTAGAAAAAAATCTATGCAAAGACATTGTACAAGAGAATCATGCTAAAAGAAGTCACTAAATAAAAGATTGACAAATTTATTCTAATTCCTCAGAAAGATCAAGTCATGTCTTATACCCATGACACCTTTCCTATTTCCTTTCAAAGCCAGTTTAAGGGAACTCTAATATATAGCAGGTGCTTGGTACTCTACAAATTTGGAAAACATTCTCCACTTGAAGAACATTAATGCATACCAAGAAAATAATATCTATGTCAGTAATTAGGGTTTCTTTTATTGGATTACAAAATAATAGAGTTTACAGCATAGCCCAGAAGAGTAAGATTCTAATTTGGTTTTATCTTATATAATTCCATTAGCTAGTAAGTTGCATGCCAAATTTCTTTAATAAAATATTAGAATAAATTGATGGACTATGTTAGATTTTAAACTGTTTTTCCACTCATGAAACCAAGCCTGTGATATAAATCAAGCAAGCCTTACATCACTGAAGTACATATTATTTTCTGTAAATCCACATTATTCCTAATGTGGAAAAATTTTTAAACAAAATAAACCTGTAACTGAAATAGAAATTCTGTGGTATCTGATTTTCTTTTCCTAGAATGCTAGGTTGACAAATGATTCGTATTGTTATACAAACAATCTTGCCTTCAATCACTGCTTTCATAAGCTAACTGTTCTCAATATTGATTCAGTGTTAACCCTTTTATGTACTTAACTTCTCAGTGTGTACTTATTTGGTAGAAAGGTTTAAGAGATGGGTATGGAGAGATTAATTAGCATGTTAATTTTAGGATATTTGTGAAATCAAATTAAGTCACCCAGAGTCTGATTAAAATAGGAGATGCCAAAGTTTCTAACAAGAATAAAGTGGATTCCGGTTTTGACTGTCACATCTGTGGAGCATTTGAATTAACATTTTAACAATGAGGAGATATCAAAGTGGCCTCATCTTTGATGGGAAGAAAGGGGTGACTGGACTAGCACAGAATTCACCCTCTGGTAGAGGAAAATAGAATTATCTAGGTTTTAACCTGTCATATTTGGAAAGGAGACTCTGGAAGACACAATAATGACCCTCATGAGTCTTCTAACCCAGCCTTTGACACTTTTCTCAAGATCCTTGAGAAAAAGGGCTCCAAACTATAAAGCCATGAAAACTTAAGACTTGTAAGCACCTTCTCTCAACAAAGAGAAAAAACAAGAACAGGAACAAATATATCAACAGTAGAGGCACAAGCAGTGAAGGCGATGCCTACACTGGGCCAGGACTAGGAAGGTCAGATAAAGCTAAACCCCACACTCAGGAAAGCACTAGACTTTCAGGAAACCCCCCCACCACCCGCTTTTTAAGAGAAAGAAAGTGTGTGAGAGTGGGTGGAGGGGTGCAGGGTGGGCAGAGAGAATCTCAAACAGACAAGACTCCCTGCCAGCGTGGAGCCCGATGGGGGAGGAGGGGCTCAATCTCACGACCCTGAGGTCATGACCTGAGCTGAAATCAAGAGTCAGATGCTCAACTGACTGAGCCGCCCAGGCGCCCTTCTTGGGGCCTTTTAAAGCAGGGGTTGGCAAACAATGGCGAAATCCAACCTGCTGCCTATTCTTGTTCTGCCCTAGAGCTAAGGTGGTCTTTATGTTACTAAGTGGTTGAATAAATCCAAAGAATACTTCATGATACATGTACACTATATGAGATTCAAATTGCAGGGTCCATAAATAAAGTTTCATTGGAACATAGCCACGCTATGACAGAATAAGAAATGTATATTTGGCTTCTGCCTGCTGTTTCCTGGCACACAACTGCTGAAACCCAAGGAATCTCCAAAGTGATAAGGCTCCTGGATAGCTTCGGGATGGGGCCTGGTTGCCGGGGGAACCAACCATGTGATTAGAGGGTTGGAATTCTCTCTCCCTTCCTGGGCTCTGGAAAGCAGAGAGAGTCTGAAGGTAGAGTTAATCACTGATGGTCAATGATCTCATCAATCATGCCTAGCTCATGAAGCCTCCATAAAAAATCCTAACCAGAGGGGTTTTGGAGAGCTTCTGGGATGGTGAACCTGTGAAGGTGCTAGGTGGGTAATACGCCCGGAGAAGGTATGTAAAGGTTGTGTTTTGAAAAAGACCTCCTTCTTTCACAATTTACAATTCACCCAAAAATCCCACCCTGGAGACCCCAGGAAAGATGTTTCTGTGGAAGCTCCTGGGGACATCATGGGTAGTAAGGGGCCTTCCTGGGTTCTCAGTTCAACAGCAGAGCTCTTCTGATTCATGACACAGAAAATGACCTTCCGTCACCAACAGTGGGATACAGATGCTTGATGCTCACGCGGGAACCAGGCCAGCAAAAGAAATGCAGCAGGGTCCAGCACAAATTCCATTCTTTCTGAACTTTTACATAATGATTAAATTAAAAGAAATCATTACCAGACGTAAATTTTGGCTTCTGGATGTGTCTTTTGCAGGTATATATTTGGATACTCACAAAGTAACATGTTGAGAAAGGCCCAGTTCTTTCCCATTAAATCCAAAACCACAACTATATTATTTTAATGCCTTTTTACATCTAATCGATTCAAAATGGGAAAAGTTAAAAGAAGCCTTCCTGTTCATAGTAAACCCCAAGCAATTTTTCTTCTCCATTTCAGTATCTCCTACGTAAAAGTGAACATAAAGACATAGGCATTTGCATGACAGAAGTTTTGAACTAGAAAAGATGTTAGAGACTATGTATTGTAACCCTTCCTACTTGCAGATGGCAGAACAGAAGTCAGATTTCAATGACTTGGCCCAAATCCCAAAGTTACTGAGGTGTATGAGTCAGTTGGGAACTCAGGCAGATGGACTACAAGAAGCCCAGAATTTACTCTAATATACAGCTGAACTTTGAAAAACATGAATTTGAACTGCACTGGTCCACTTATACACAGATTTGTTTTTCAATAAATATGGTACGGTACTGTCCATGTATTTTCCTTATGATTTTTTTAATAGCATTTTCTTTCTTCTAACTTAGTTATTGTAAAAATACAGTATATAATACATGTGACACACGAACTATGTGTTAACTGACTGTTTATTCTATTGCTAAGGCTTCAGGTCAACAGTATGCTCTTAGTAGCTAAGTTTTAGGGGTCAAAAGTCATGTGGATTTTCAACTCTGCAAGGGTCAGTGTCCCTAACCCCCACATTGTTCAAGGATCAACTATACTCTGATCACCCCTTCACCCGAAATGCAGGAAAGCTCTCCTCCTTTTGTGGACGTCCAACAATTGCAGGGACGGCTTTGAGAAAAATTTAACACTTAGTAATTTTATTTTTCATTTATTTTTATTTATTTTTAATAGTATTTTTAAAAAGATTTTATTTATTTATCTGAGAAAGAGAGTACAAGCAGGGGGAACAGCAGAGGGAGAGAGATAAGCAGGCTCCCCGCTGATCAGGAAGCCAGATTCCGGACTCGATTCCAGGACCCTGGGATCATGACCTGAGCCAAAGGTAGCCGCTTAACCAACTGAGCCACCCAGGAGCCCCTTTTTAACAATAATTTTAGTTCAAGTTCCACCCTTAATAATTTTTTTTTAAAGATTTTATTTATTTATTTGACATAGAGAGAGAGACAGCTAGAGAGGGAACACAAGCAGGGGGCAGCGGGAGAGGGAGAAGCATGCTCCCGGCTGAGCAGGGAGCCTGATGCAGGGCTCGATCCCAGGACCCTGGGATCATGACCTGAGCCGAAGGCAGGCACTTAATGACTGAGCCACCCAGGCGCCCCCCACCCTTAATAATTTGAGAGTTAAAAATACTTCAGCTTAAAAAAAAATACTTTAGCTTAGTCTAATCAGAGGCTTACATTTCATCCATACATCATTATTAATAATATTAATGAATTAATATTAATACATGCCATCAGATTGCTCTGGCTGTCTGTAGTTTCTACAATATTTTGACAGACTCTTTTTCATGATTTTCTCATCATCTTTTGCACTTTCTCAAGAAGCTATCTTTAGTCCTTCTTTAATTCTCTAAAAATATTTTCTAAATAACCTTACTCATGATCCAATCTTTGCCACTTAATTGAAAGTAGGTACGGGGCCGTCTGGGTGGCTCAGTCGGTTGAGTATCCAACTCTTATTTTCAGGTCAGGTTGTGATCTCAGGGTTATCATATCGAGCCCCACCTCGGCTCAGCGCTCAGCATGGAGTCTGCTTGAGATTCTCCTCCCACCCACTGCTCTCTCTCTCTCTCTAAAATAAATAAAAAAATAAAATCTTTTTTTAAAGATTTTATTTATTTATTTGAGATAGAGAGAGAGCAAAAGAGAGAGAGCATGAGCACGAGTGGGGGATGGGGCTGGGGGGAGGGGCAGAGGGAGAGGGAGAAGCAGGCTTTTGGCTGAGCATGAAGCCTGATGTGGGGCTCAATCCCAGGACCCTGGGATCATGACCTGAGCCGAAGGCAGACGCTTAACTGACTGAGCCACCCAGGCACCCCAAAATCTTTAAAAAAAAATAAAAAGAAAGTAGGTATGTTTTCAGACTTAATCTAACTAGCCAATGTAGATTGCAATTTATTCAATTTTGGACTTCCAATGAGGTTTTTTTTTAAATTATTTTTTAAAATATTTTATTTATTTGTCAGAGAGAGAGAGCACAAGCTGGGCGGGGAGCATGGGGAATGGCAGGCAGAGGGAGAAGTAGTCTCCCCGCTGAGCAAGGAGCTCCATGTGCGACTTGATCCCAGGATCCGGGGAGCATGACCTGAGCAGAAGGCAGACGCTTAACCGACTAAGCCACCCAGGTGTCCCTCCAATGAGTTATTTTATGCTGTAATTAAATGACAGAACGACTGGCTTGAACTCATCTGTTATAAACATGGAAGGGGTTAGGGTAGCTTAAATCCTTATTATCAAATTCACTCAATCTTTTCATTTTATTTTCACTGGATCTTGTGTATGTGCAGACACAAATACATATATATGTGTGTGTGTATATATATATATAAATGGCATACAGTTTGAGAAGAAAAGTGTTTCAAAATGTTTTCCTATATATTTTCCTTTTCTATTTTATTATTCTGTATTTACCGTGTTATTTATTTTTTATTATTTCTTCCCTTTTCTCTTTTTTTATTTATTGTTTACCTTTTTTGGAAAGGAGAAATCTTGTTATAGATAAAAATTTATGAAGTTTACTAAAGTGTGACAAAGCAGCCAACAAGGCTTAGGTAGTCACCTAACCTCTTTTCCCACTTCCTGTGAAATTAGCTAAGTGAAAAACCATACATGTTTCCTACAGTTCATTGCTTTGTCAGAAGCACTAAGCACAGCATCTTATATTATTTGGTATTCAATAAATATGAGCTAATGTCAATAAAATATACTAATATTAGGCTATTATTATAACCAATATAAAAGACAAAACAGTCAAAAAGGTGTAAAATAGAAGTAAAATGAGGCTAAATTGGAGCCTACAAAATGTGTTGCTTCTTGAAAACAAGTTTTATAATGAGTTATTAATAAATGAACTTATAATTCAATCAATATTTACTGAGTTTCTGAAAAAGATAAAATGATTCCTTTCTTTAATTTTCTTCAAAGTCTAGAATGGGTGATATATATTTTTGTAAATGGCTATAATAAAAAGTGGAGGATAGGTAGAGACAGAGAGTTAGTGATGCTTATAAGAAACATTGCTTTAAGGTAGTGGTAGCAGAAAGGTGATCAGGGATACCTTCTTGGAATGCATGGAATTTGAGCTTAGTTTTGAAAATCACTAAGGTTTGGCCATAAGGTCATCAGCAAAAACTCATGCCAAAGAGGGAGAACAGTGTAAGTGAATGGGGGGAGTGAAGGAAGCTGTGGCAAGGGGCAGGAAAGGATGGGTGCTAGAGATATTACAAAATTAAAGTTGACATCACGTGGCAAATGACTAGATCTGAGGAACAAGATGACTTTGAGGTTTGTCTGGAAAGATAATGGTACCATTTATAGAAAGAGGTAACACAAGTAGGCTTGAGAGAAGGGATACTGAATTCCGTTTTGTACACATGGATCTTGAACTATTAGCAGGACATCTAGGTAGAGATATATTTGAAAATTGCATTTTTTAATTAAGCATTAGAGACATGAGTGTGTGGTCCTCCACACTGAGGAAGCTCTTAAAGTTGACTTTAATTCAAACTGATGTCAAAGGGCTGCAAGTAGAGAAAACAGCCAAATTCTTTACTCTGGGGGAATATTCATATTTCAAAGTTGGAAAAGGATTGTTATAACTAAGATGGAGAAGCAGAAATCAGAAAACTATGATGAGAATAGAAACAGAAGAGGACACATGTTCAAAAAGAAGTGTATTTTGCACGTCTGAAGAGGGTAAGGGGGTCTATTAGTAAGCTCAGTCCGATGTTAACAAAATACCATAGACTGGGTGGCTTAAACAGTCAACATTCATTTTCCACAGTTCTAGAAGCTGAAAGTTCCAGATCAGGTGCCAACATGGTTGGATTTGGTAAAAGCTCTCTTCCTGGCTTGTGGATGGCTACTTTCTCACTGTATCCTAACATGGTGCAAGCAGAGAGAGAAAGACCAAGTTCTCTGCTGTCTCTTCTTATAAGGGCACGAATCCCATCATGAGGGTCTCACCCTCTTGACCTCGTCTTATACCCAATTATCTCCCAAAGGCCCCTGCCTCCAAATGCATTGGGGATTTTTAGAGCTTCAACATATGAATTTGGGTGGGGACACAATTCAGTCCATAGCAGGAGCACTGAGAAAATATCATCGATTTTTACATTAGAAAGACATTTATAGCTTTTATGAGACAAATTTCAATAAGAATAGTAGAGTAAAAGTGAAAGGAAACAAGGAGTTATAATGAGGAAATATTATAGTGTGATTGATTACAGATTACATTGAGAAACAGCAAGTTTGAAGGAAGGATTTTGAGAATGGGAAATCTCTTGTTCTTTATTTATGAATACTGGTAGTTTTCTATAAATAGAAATACTTAACCACATCTGTATCAAGTTAGCTTAAAGTCAAAGTACAGAGTCTTCACTTCTGATGAGATTATAGAAAATCACAAGAGACTCCTACTCCAGTCCCAAGAATGAGAACTAGCTAGATAAACCACATAATCATAGTTTTAAAAAATCTATCAGAGGACGTCTATATAAACTATGGTAAAAGTCATACCCAAAATTAAAGACTTACTGCTTTCTACTATGATCAGAAATAAGGCAAAGATGCCACCACATCTAATCAATTGCATTGAAGTTAGATCCTAATCATTGCAATAAGAAAGAGAAATAAAAGACACAAAGATTAGAGAAAGAGAAGTGAAACTATCCCTGTTTGTTGTATGTATATATAATTGTTTATGTAGGAATTCCCGAGGGATCTACCAAATATAAGCATATCTCAGAGATATTGCAAGTTTAGTTCCAAACAATGGCAATAAAGCAAAATTGCAATAAAGTGAGTCAAGTGAATTTTAGGTGCAAATAAAAGTTATGTTTATACCATACTATAATCTATTAAGTGTATAATAGCATTATGTCTAAAAAAATGTACATACCTTAATTAAAAAGTACTTTATTTTTTTAAAAAAATTTATTTATTTATTTATTTTAGAGAGAGCGAGCAAGCGAGAGGGTGGGGGCGGGGGCAAGGAGGGGTGGAAGGAGAGGGAGAGAGAGAATCCCAAGCAGACTCCCTGCTGAGCGCAGAGCCCCCAGACACAGGGTCTGATCCCACCACCCCAAGTTCATGACTAGCCTGATTCAGCTATCCAGGCGCCCCTGAAAAGTACTTTATTGCTAAAAAATGCTAACCAACATCTGAGCTTTCAGTGAGTTGTAATCATTGATCACAGATCACTATAACAAATGAAAAACTTTGGAATACCGTGATCATTCCAAAATGTGACATCGAGACAAAGTGAGCAAATGCTGTTGGAAAAATGGCCCTAGGAGACTTGCTGGATTCGGGGTTCCAACGAACTTTCAATTTGGAAAAACACAGTATCTGTGAAGCACAATAAAGTGAAACCTGCCTGTGACAGCTAGAACTAAGATGTGAATTTAGCAAGGTTGCAAATACAACTATGTATGTATGTGTGCTAATCTACAAAAATCTGTTGTAATTTCTGTACTAATAGTAAACAGCTGGGTAATAATATTTTTAAAAATCCATATATAATAATATCAATAAATATGAAATACTTAGGAATAAATCTAACCAAAGGTTTGCAAGACCTCTATACTGAACACTACAAATAGCGGTAAGATAAAATAAGGAAGGCCAAAGAAATGCAGAAGTATATCATGCTTAATATTGTTAATGTACCAATTTTTCCCAAATAGTCTATAAATTCAAAGCAATCCCAATTAAAATCCCAGTTATCATTTTAGGAGATA
>NC_138370.1:60838149-60854075 GCF_054177405.1 Leptonychotes weddellii
TAGTATTTAAGAGGATGGACGCTGCCTAACTACAAACACTGGTTCCACCACTAACAGAAGTTATGACAGTAAGGCAAATTACTTTTCTGCTCTTGACTCCATTTCCTCATCTGTACATTTAAGTGATAAGGTAGAACATTTCTCAAGGGGTTCAATAATGCTTTAATTTTAATTCAGTTTTAACAATGCTTGGAATATAATATGTGCTTAATAAATGTTGACTCCTAGTTTCTGAAATTAGGTATAAAATTGCTCTAACGCCTGTAAGTTACATTGCTCGAGGCTTGGTTGACCTAAAGCAGTAGTTCTCAACGTGTCATCTGCAAGTTCTTGGGGATGCCCTGAGGCCCTGTAAAGGATATGCAACATCACAACTATTTTCATAACAGTACTGAGATACCAAGTGCCCTTTTCATTCTCATTCTCTAAAGGTATTGAGTGCAGCTTTCCAGAAGCTATACGACATCTAATCATCTAACAATGTCCTAATTTTATTAGCCAATGGAATCTGTGCTTGCGTAGAATTTTCTAAGGTAGTAGATTTCATGTATAAATGTATGTATGCTAGGGACTAACTCAGTTTGTTCTCAGAACTTCTGCTGTGCTCTTCCCAGAAATCACTGGATATACTTGCTATTATCTCTGTAACCTCATCATTGCTCAATAAAGCATCATTTTGAAATTCCCGAGTTTTTCTTACACCTCCATGTAAATACAAAAAATAACTACACTTTGCTATTTTGTTTTGCAGTAATATTAAATTATGTTGTTTTCTAAATTGCAAATTTTTCACTTAAGCTGCTATGTTAGAATTTAATAATATTTATTCCAATTGAAAGGAAAATTTATTTGTATTTTTCATATATTTATGGATGGGTTATTGGCTTGAAAAGATGAGACTGGGAGACTTTCTCAGCCATCACACCACACCACAGCTGGACCTTCTACATCTGCCATGGTGAACTCGACAGCTTCCCAATACTTAAAAATTTTTCCGGAGGAGATCCAAGGTGATACTGATGAATGCGATTTTTTGATACTACATGATAAAATGTAGAGTGCATCCACCTTTGTTAGACCTGGCAAAGCTCAGTGAACCAGTATTTTCCAATGACCATGATGTTACAAAATCGTGCATTAATAAAGATCCATTCACAGAACACAGATTTTAATGGTTTCTCATCCCATACTGCAAGTAACCTTTAGGTTATGATCATGTTTCAAATTTTGAAATTTTTATACCAGAAAAATCTATAATTATCTGAAAATACTATTAAATCACTCCTCCCTTTTCAACTGTGTATCAGAGTAAGGCTGGGATTTTTTCATAGACTTCAACCAAAACAACCTGAATTTGTTAAATGTTAAAAAAATATATTACTTTTGGGGCGCCTGGGTGGCTCAGTTGGTTAAGCATCGACTCTTGATTTCCACTCAGGTCATGATCTCAGGGTCCTGGGATCGAGCCCTGAGTCAGTCTCATGCTCTGGGAGAAGCCTGCTTAAGATTCTCTCTTTCCCTCTCCTTCTGACCCACCTCCCGCTCACACTCTTTCTCTCTCTCTAAAATAAATAAATAAATAAAATATTTTAAAAAAGAAAAAAATATTACTTTTTACTTCAAACAAGTATATAATGATTGTGGGTTCTTTTATCAAATGCATAGTTAGTGCTTTCAATTAATATACTTTAGGTTTATATCTCACAAATCATTTGGGTAATGCCACTGCTCTCTTCCACAGCATTTACCTTAACGTCACACTAATTCTGTATCCACCAATGGATATTCTTTCTGATTTTGGACAAGACAATGTATTTCCTCTTCAAAGTCTATATACTGCTCTGGACTCCATCACAACATGCTTTCTCCAGGACCTTTCTTTATAATTACTCTACCTGATCTTCCCTTAAAATATTCCCCTTTCTTCTACCCGAATTCCTCAATTTATCCATCCATCCATCCATCCATTCATTTGTTCATATATCCAGAAATATTAAGCATCTATGACTACTTTCTAAGAGATGAGGTTTCAGAAAACAAAAACAAAAAGAAATAAAAACAAAGCAGCACTAGACCCTTAAGGAATGTTTCATGTAGGGAATGGGGTGTGGACAGACTAAAAGCACACACATTCAGTTAAAGTGTGATCTCTCATGACATATGATGGGAAGACAGAAAATCTGCATCTAAACCTGACTTGGTACACTGGTAAATGCTTCCTCGAAAAAAGACTCAAGTTGAAGCTTCTAGAATAAGTAAGAAATAACAAGGCATAGAAACAAGAAAGGTATTCTAAGGAGCAGAAAAAGATGTGCAAAAGACAATGACAGAAACAAACAAGCAAAAAGAGCTTGGTGACCAAGTACAGTAAAGACAATATATCCATAACACAGAATCAAGTAAGAGAATAACCAAGACATTGGCCAGCAGAGTTAGACAGTAAAGTAAGGCTGGCAGACTACTTGAAATTATGAACACTGCATGATCTCTACAACACTGAAAATCATTTTTAACACATGGCATGCAGCAAATTCTTGCTACTCATACAATGACCAGTGATATTTATCAAGGACAGTTAATGTAAAGAAACGTAGCCAGGGCGCCTGGGTGGCTCAGTTGGTTGGGCCACTGCCTTCGGCTCAGATCATGATCCTGGAGTCCCGGGATCGAGTCCCGCATCGGGCTCCCTGCTCAGCGGGGGGTCTGCTTCTCCCTCTGACCCTCTTCCCTCTCGTGCTCTCTGTCTCTCATTCTCTCTCTCTCAAATAAATAAATAAAATCTCAAAAAAAAAAAAAAAAGAAACGTAGCCAAACACCATTTTACCGTGTGTAAAACAGACTACGACAACCTACAGCTACCAATTTCCACTATGTACTGAAACAGATCCAATATTAAGATAAATATAACTAAATTGATGTTACTCTGGTTTGATTTAGATAAATAATCAAGACCACAACATGCTGGTGAGGAAAATGTTCTAACCATCCCCAGTTAGGATAGGGAATAAAAATGTGAAGAAACAACTCTTTTCAGGACCTTAAACTTTTTTTAACCTTCCTCTTTTTGTCTGAACACCATACTGTCACCCAAATGTACCCTACTTGTATCTACCTTTCTCAATTATGTCCTACATGCTAGGTCTTTCAGTTTTCTTTTTCTCTTACTTCCTTTCTCTCTCTACAGTCCAAGAAATCATACTCTTGCTTGAAGGTATAAGGCAACATAATAAATGTGACTTTTGCTATTGGGCAAAAAAGGTTATGCTGTTCTTCTGAGTAAAACAGTTATTCCAGGGCCTCCTAGAGATAAAATCCAAAGGACTACATCAATCCGAAGGAGTTGTCCCTAGGAGAGGACCAGTGGAAGAAAAACTTTTGTGGTAGATGGCCTTATGAAACTCCTCAAATACAACCTTCTTGCCCTTGGCCAAGCCATGAGATGAGTTACAGGTGGTAATCCAGTTTAAATCAGGATAAATTCTTATAGCTTCAAAGGGTGGCAAAGAAAGAGCGGATGGGGAAAGCTAGCAAATTCAGTTCGGATAATTTGCTATCTACCCAAGGAACAGACTTTCTCAAGAAAGATTACAGCTCTCCTATATACCACTGCTGATTTTTTTAAGCATAAGACAACACAACACAAACATAAGAATTACTGTAAGCCAGTCACTAGAGAAAAGAACCAGAACTAGATGCATGGGGTATTAAATTGTTATTTGGGGTAGAGGTGGACAAAGAGGAATGTTACTTACAATTAATGACTGCGAATATTTTAAAACACTTAAAAAATGGAATTTTACCCAAAGAGTCTTCACTGGGAAAAGTGCGTTTTCCTAATCACATTTACAAATGAATACTAATCCACTGTAAGAATATCTTGTTTTAAATATTGGACATATCAAGTACTGACAATGTTAATGTGCTTATCCAAATCTCTTCCATAATAGAGTTGTAATCCCCTAAATACTCCACGTATTGTGCTATCTTTGTTAAACTTTATGCTCACAAATATATGACTTAAAAGTTTATATTATGGGCGCCTGGGTGGCTCAGATGGTTAAGCGTCTGCCTTCGGCTCAGGTCATGATCTCAGGGTCCTGGGATCGAGTCCCACATCGGGCTCCCTGCTCCTTGGGAGCCTGCTTCTCCCTCTGCCTCTCTCTCTCTCTCGGTCTCTCATGAATAAATAAATAAAATCTTTAAAAAAAAAAAAGTTTATATTATACCAATGGAACATTGAAATTCCTTGCCCTGTGTGTTATTAACTTAATAATATAAACCACATAACATTTAAATATTTATAATAGCATCGGAAGCTGCAAAATGATTGAAAATTGAGAACAATCAGCAGCTAATAACTTCAATATCCTACAAATAAAATTAGACTAGTAAAATAACAAAACTTCTTTAACAAAACGAATGGCATTAAAGTTATGGGGGCTTCTCAACCTCACAGATGGAAACACCTGATGCAAGGTAAGGAGCCAAATAATTTCCTCATTAAATCTAGAAAAGCATATCAAATTTTGAATAGTTTGAATTGATTTACAAAGGTCTAATTAAAAGTCATGCATGTGCCGTATCCTGTCCCTAAACTAAAAAAACAAGATAGTTCTACATTACCTAATAAAGCAAAAACTCAGCCTGGCATCCTGGTCTTTTGTAATCTAACCTCTCTTTACCTTAAATCTTTTTATAAATATGCCCCAACATAACCTCATCACTCCAAGCACGCCTGTATCATATCACACATTTTTACTGAGTGCTTAGGATCCATGGGACACTTCTATTAGGTGTCTATGAATAGAATGAGAACTAGACAGAAATGGTACCTCCTGCCACCGAATAGGAGTGTACTGGTGAAAACAGACAATTCAGCAAGCAATTACAGGGTAGTATAATAATATGATGGGGGAAGCACAGGGCATTGAAGAAAAACATAACAGAGCACTTAACACAGGCTGGAAAGGTCAGGGAAAGTTTCTGAGAAGTAGAGCCTAATTTGAGACTAAAAGGTTGAGTAGGTATGGGCCTCTCGAAAACTGAGCAAAGGGAAAAGAAATCTAGAAATGGGGGGCGGGTAGTAGTATTTCACACAAAGAAATACTTCAAAGGTATTCTTGAGGAGACTTGCTGTTGCCCCTTCTCCCTCCATACCCTGGTTCCTCATAGACATGCACGCACGTGGATGCACACACGCACACCCCACTCACCCGCTTCCTGTTCGGCGCCTTTCCTGTTCTCTGCCCAGAACACCCTTCCCACTCTTCTCTATATTTAAATCCTGCAGGTCCTGCAAAGTCCCACATCAGTCTCTTTTAAAATCTCAACTAAGAGCCAGATCTTCCCTAGAGAGCCTTCAGTATTTCCACCCTGCAAAGCTCTCTCCTTTAAGTTCTTCAGACCAGCACTAATATTAAGTTCATTGATAAGTGCTGATGTGTGTAATTCTGAGACTACTTCTGGGTTCTGTTATCTCTACATGCAGACTTTAAATTCCCTCAAGTCAGGGACTGTGTCATAAACTGTGTTGTATGTCACTCAGTGATGAACATAATCCTTAATAAACCTTACTGCGTGAAGTACAAAAAGTGACTGAGCCTCTGAGAAGAGTGTCATAAAATATAAAATAAGCTGAAGCTTTCAAAAATTACAAATTCAAAAAAAGTTCTTTTAATTCTTTTAATTTATCTTTCAGATAAAGTGGAGATAATGGCATTTATATTGGTATAGGAAGAGTTCAAGGACTTGAGGGGGATGTGAGGAAATTCAAATGATGGCACAGGACTGGTCAAGCAGAATTACTCTATTTTTGTTTTGTTTCATCTCCATTCCTCAAGAAAATAATAATCATACTGGCAAAAGTAAGACCGAAATCAAAATAACAAATTTAAGGCCCAAGGTATAGAATGATATTAAATATTCTAAATGAGTTTAAATCCATTCATGTGAAGAAACTACATGACGAAGTACTGAAAGCATTTGTGGATGAAATAAGGGAATAGTTAAAATCATCTTTAAAAATATTACAATGAAGAGAAGGGTTGATAGAGAAGGAAGCATCCAGTCATTGTCTCAATTTTCAAAATAGAGAAGGTGATTCCATCAACTCCAGCCTAGAGAGCTTGACGTTCATTCCAGGCATGATTCCGAAGAGATCTGTAACACTATGGTATGTGAGTATTCAAAATGTGATATGTTGTTACCTACAAGCTAGTGAAGGTCGCAGGGAGCATATCATTATATAAAAATAATAACTTGGTATCTATTCTGCAGAAAGTAGAAATGCATTTTCCCAAGGAATTTGACCAAGTCTGTCACAGTATATTCCTGGGCTACACAAAGGAATGTAAACTCCAAAGAAAGAGATATTGATGATATATTTGGCTGGACATCCTCATAAAGAGGACTATTAATTCATAGACTAATGTAAAGCAAGAAGAAGGTGTCTAGGATCTAGGATTGTGCCAGATGTCCTTCCAGTTCAGCATTTTGCAGTTACTTGGATGAAGATCTTAATTGTATCCTAATCAAATCTATTAATGTTGCTAAATTGGGAAGAATGGCTAATCTTTATCAAGGAATCAGAATCCAAAAATACCTTGACCTTCTGGAACAGTAGACTAACTAAAGGTAAAGATTATATTTAATTGCAGTAAGTATTTTTTTTTTTTAAAGATTTTATTTATTTGACAGAGAGAGATACAGCGAGAGAGGGAACACAAGCAGGGGGAGTGGGAGAGGGAGAAGCAGGCTTCCCGCCGAGCGGGGAGCCCGACGTGGGACTTGATCCCAGGACCCTGGGACCATGACCTGAGCCGAAGGCAGACGCTTAACGACTGAGCCACCCAGGCGCCCCTGCAGTAAGTATTTTTAAAAGTCCCAACTCAAGTGGCCAAATGTACAACTGAGGAGAAATATATCTGCAGAAGAGTACGGACAAAAGGATCCATAATAAACAATGTAGTGTGGATGCAAAAAAAAAAAAAATGGGGGAAAAACAGATTAGATTTTAGGATGATTTACCATACGATATCCAGAGGACTTAGCCAGATATATCTAATGATAGCAGTCCGCTCATCTATGTTCAGCTCTAGGGCCCACACTTTAAGAAAAACAGGAGTGCATCCAAAAGAGAAGTTCCCTGATGATAATGAGACTTTCAAGTCATGTCAAATAAGGATGAGTTGAAGGAACTGGATAGTACCAATAGAGACACAAGAGTTGTCATATATAAAAGCATTTTGTGTAAGTACTCTAAGAGGTAATAATCAGGATATGAATATTACAGAGATAAATAGTATTGTTCTATATAAGAAAAGAGTTCTTATGCTCAAGATGGGTCAAATAAAGAAATGCCTCCTAAGTTCCAGATGAATCTTGATAAATGATTTGCCTAAATTGGTCTTAATATTCTCTGTGAATACAGAAATAAGGTCATCTGCTAAGAATGAAAAGAGTAAGGCTAATGTGGGCAGACGGAAAACCTAGAAAAATATGGAACAAGTATTATGAGGAGACTTGCTCATACTCTGAGAGAATTTGATATGGAATTATCCAAGAGAGGATAAACTAACTTCTTAGCACTGTTAACCATCTCTTAAGCTGAAGTTAGAGTGAATCAGATTCTGGTAGCTCTAGTGGCAAGAGATCTGAAGTCTGAAGCAGAGTTGACATTGCTGTTCAAGACGAGTGTGGTAAGTAAAGAGGAAAACATGAGAAAATTGGGGGCGGCCAACGAACAGTAATGGGAGAGAAGGGTGTTGGGTAGTGATGAGTGAGTGGAATTAGGGGAGGGATAAGAGGTTGTTGGTAAGAAAGACTATGAAATGCTTAGTTTTTCGTTCAGCCAGCGCACTCCTGAGTGATGAGAAGGCCCAAGTGGGTGAATACCAGCGGACTCCCAGAGGGAGGTCGAGCAGGTTATGGTCCTGTGAAAGCCAAATCCGTAGATGTTGAATGAAGCCCTGAACAATGACAGCTGATGAAAAACCTCCATTATTTTAGATTCCCAAGGAAAGTCGAATGTTCAGGAGGTCAAAAAGCACTGGTAATGGGGGCAGGGTAACACAAGTGAAAGACGTAAATTTAAAAAAACAAAGGGTAATTGGACGATGGTGAAAGAAGTAACAGTTTACAAGCAGTTCTGAACAGGCTGAAAGCCATATGAGAGAAGAGCACAGCAATGTCTCTGGATGATCAAGACCATAATATTCCATTGAGCATCAGTGCAAAACAAATATTTCTTTAAAAAATCGTATTCTTGAACAGAATAATTTATAGTATCAAGGCATAAAAAAACCCTTAATTCAGTAATTACAAAGACAACACAATTAATCTTAATAGACACCTACTATGTGCCAGGTACTGTGGATCCAGTGATGAGTATCCTGAAAGAGATCTGAGTTCGGTAGGCAATATAGACATATTTACAGGTATTTTTAATGTAATGCCACATAGAGAAAGGAGACATGTAGATAGGTCAGACCTGGAAAAAAAATTCAGGATTAAGAAGTTTTTTTTGGTCTGCTCAACTTCCTTTCCCCCGGGTGTTCACTCCCAAAGCCATTGTCTTCTGTTGGCTTCTTGCTAATTCCTACTGTGGTGAGTAGGAGGTGGTGGTATGTGGTAAGTTAATTAAATTGAGTTGCCTTTGATTTTCTGAAAGGGAGGGTTCATATTATAAAACAAGTATTAATTGCCAGAAAGCATTTCGGGTAAGTGATATGAGTAACTACAAGCAGTGAAAATCACATTTTTGTGGGAAGGGGTAATCATGCCCCAGAGACCCTCAAGTTTTATAAGGTAATCATTCTTTCCTACTGTAGGCTGAGGAGGGAGCTTACCTAAAGCTCTTCACTCCTTGCAAATAATTCTATTCATACTCTATAACCCTCATGACTATAGGAAGATAAAATCTGTTGGCCTGAACCCAGGAGAGAGAAAAAAATATGAAATAGGTCAGACACTTCTAAACGGTTTGAGAGAAATAAAACAAGCAAATGTGATTCAGGATAGCCAAACATTATTCCAACCCCAAATAAGTCGAGTAGTCCATGGACAGCCAAATTTGTTCATATAAAAACCTAAAAATTGTCAAAAACCCTTCTTGTATCAGGTCAAGGTAGAAATACTCAAAACTATTGCATAGGCACCTAGCAAATACCTACTGAGTAAATCCAGATGGTCTAGAGACTAAAAACTAAATTTATTGATATTTTACAAAGAAAAACATCTCTTTCTACAAATATACAGAAAAGTAATTAGTAGTATTTAAGAAAAGTAGCTTGGGTGAATATCTATAATTAAATGGTATAAAAATCAGTGCCATAAAAGTTATTTATCCCAGCAAAAAAAAGAGAAGCTAAGCAGCTTGCTGGCAAATCTGACATATGGAAAATATTCTCAATAACTAATTTCCTCCAAAAAATTTTCCCATCAGTAACATATTTTTTGATTTACTCAAATACTGTTTTAGCTTTCTACTTCTCCTTACATGGAGAAATTAATTCTTAAGGCTAATTTGATTTTTAACTAGAGATTTTTTGGGTACTGATACTATTAAAAAAATAAATATTCTCCCCCCTACAGTCATTATTAATTGTTAGCAAATGTGATCTACAAATGTAAATACAGGATTTAATTTCCCTGATATGAATTCTGACAAAATTCAAGGTTATCCAATCTTAATTTATAGAAAACAAACCAACCTGGTATTAACTAAAAATTTAAGTCTTTTTGTTTGAAAAATATCTATGACATAACAGTTGACATTTAGGCACAAAAATATTTTATTGATGTATTCATAATAGAAATAATTTCATTTCAGTTATCATTTCTTTAGTTTTCAGTGCAATATTAAAACACTTTTTCAAAATAATGCCTTAAAATAAGATTGTTTCATAAACCATAGTTGTAAGAAATATAAGGACTAAGACTTATGAAGTTTCCCACATTTCTTTTTCCTTTGGTGTTGCCAGATATAAGTCAAATACCTTTACATTTTCTTCCACATTCTCTAAATGACAGAAAACTATCTTAGATATTCTATACCTGGACATCTAAAAACATGGCCTTTAAGGGATAATTTATATTCACACACTTTGAAACACCATACCAAGTATAAGTACTTTATATTTCTGTTGGGTTTCAAATAGTGAAAAATATAATTTTTATTTTCTGTATCATACTAGAAAGAGATCTTACAGCAGAAGAAACAGAATGTGCCTATGTATTCATCACAAATTTCTACTAAATAAAGTTCCCCTACCTAAGTTTCCTGATACATTTAAAAACATACAAGTGGGCCTATCTTATATGAAATGTTTAATTATAATAACATGAGTTATTCTAGAATTTTTCCTACCATTTTATGTCCGCAGGCTTTATGTAGAAAGCCTATTGTTTTGACAAGAAAAAGTAAAGCTCATATATTTTAACTTTGTGGTTATTTTTCTGTTGGGTCAAAGATCCCTTTGGATATCTGAGAACTCTGGACCATCGCCCTAAAAATGCAGCGATTCAAATGTTTAAATACAATATCAGGGGCTTCATGACTCCTTGAAGAAGATCTACCGACCCAGTTGTTTAATAACTTAGCAGAACACAGACTACACAGATAATCTCACTCAAAGAGTAATAAAGCTTATACAGCTTTTTGACAAATTAAAGTTTGCTTTGGAATCTTAGATTTTCATATTGTTGTTATATTTTTATTGTTACTGATTTTTTACCACTCTTCATAGTATAGCACCTGACACGACCACTCCTGAAGAGACATATAGCCATTTTAGGAAAAGCAACAGATTACTTCCACATTATGAACTAAGATTTAAAAGTCTCTATCATTAAGTGCTTCGACGTTTATGTATGTAACCAGAGGGTTAATGATGTTCCCACAAGACCAGTTCAAGTTAAGTAGGTAGACATTTAATGATATCACCATCAGAAGACTGACCCTGAAAAATCACTACTGATACAAAATAAATGCACGCACACACACACACACACACACACACACACAATATGGCCTGTTGTATTTAAAACTCAGACGAGTTTTCCGTATGTTGGAAACAAGGTGACTCTGACCGGTTACCATTAAGGGAGAGGTTCAACCTGGATTACTTCAGAAGATACAAACTTCATCCAGTGCAAAATGAAGAACCGTAGGAAATAAGTGAGCAAAAGAAAGACGCACGAAATCCATAGCCTGAAATCACATGACTACGATGCACGGCAGCCCCTCACACAAGTGCCACTGTGAAGCTGCTCAGCTCAGCAAGCTCAGGCTGCAGGCACAGACGCGACGTGCAGAGACGGTTGTGATCCCCTGCTCACCATCTCCCCAAGTGCTGCAGTCATAATGAGAACAGAAAAATGGTCTGCCAAATTAGACCACGCGCGTACACACACACACGCACACACACACACCCCGCGCGTACACACACACACACACACACACACACACACACACTTACTCTTGGGTCCAGCCCCGAGCAGCCCTGCTGGAAGTTTGCTGGATGCTTTCTCTAAGCAATCGAGCGATCGCAGCTGTTTGCTCTCTACAAGGGCGAATGGTTCGCCCACGCAGCAGCCGGCGGGGTGAAGTTGCGGTGAAGCCGGGGCGCGGCCTCGAGCCCCGGCCGGCTCTCAGGTCCCGGCGGCCCTTTGCTGCCGCAGCTGGCCCTCGCGTGCGCCCGAGGCCCCGGCGCCCCGGCCGTGGGAGAGCAGCGGCCCCAGCGCGCCCCGCGCGTTCTCACGCCCCGGCTCTCCGAGCGCCGCCGCGGGCGCTGCGCGGCCCGGCGCCCACCCCCGTCAGTCCTCTTCCCTCGGGCCCCGCAGCTCCCCCGGGCCCTGAGCCGGGCCCCCCGGGCGCCGTCTCCTTTGCTCCCTCGCTCCTCCCCGCCGTGGGAACCGGGCCCCGGCCCCCAGGGGCTGAGCAGCTGGGAGCGCGCGGAAGTCTTCCCAGGGAGGGGAACGGGGATGAGCCCAGGCCAGGGGCCCGGGGAGAAGGACTGCCTCTCTGGGGAGCCCCGAGCCGCGTGGGCACTCAGAGACAGACCACTTACTCGCTGGCTTCGCAGACCTCGCGGCTGCGTTTCCGGATCTCCGGCAGCTCCAGGGTGCGCCTGGCAAATCCCCACTGCGAACGCAGAGAGAGTGGGCGTCAGGGACAGGAGGGTGAGCGGGAGAGGGACCCTGCAGCCGCACCTGTCAGTCGGGGCGCGAGTGCAGCCACCAAACACGCGACCGCGGTATTCACACTTGGGCTCACTCCGGTCTACCTGCTCAACAGGCTGGGCGGGACGCGATGTGCCTCGCAAACCGGATTCCCCGCTCTGCTCCCAAACACTCAATCAGCTCTGGCCGTGGTCCCTCCCTGTCTCCGTATCTCTCTCTCTTCTGATGACTCCAAAGGATCCCTTATAATCCCTTTCCCTACGGCATTTAAGTTCTTTTCAGAATCCTTCCCCTTCCCAGCACCGAAAGACTGAAAAAGAAAGTAGCGACTAAAACGCACCATGGTGAGGTCACTCAGGGTCTGGGTCCCGCCGATGCTCGTGACGCTCCCCGCCCCCTCTCCTTCCGCAGGTGTCGGTCGCCTGGGGCGGCTCCCTGGCTGCTCTTTGCCTTTTGCCTCGGGTTTAGCTCAGCCAAAGTGTTGGAAAACTGCATAGAAACCTGCTTTGGAAAATCAGCCCTCTGTGTTGGAGTCCCACCCACAACGCCCAGACTAGGGCAGGGGAACTGAGTCCTGGCCTCTCTAGCTGCCCAATCGCCATCCCAGCAGTTACTGTGTGGAGACAGGGAGAAGGGACAGGGACAAAGGAAGAGAAACAAACAAACAAACAAAAAGGGGAGGGAACTCAAGGAAAATTTGGCTCACTTAGAAAAAAGAAAAAAAATCTCCACTACATACTGGTCCAGAAAAACTGTCGCTTACAGTAGTTAAAACCCCCAACATTTCTGCTCAGAAGTTAATACCGCACGGACGGTTTTCTTGTCCTGGTTTATGGGTTTAAAACCAATCTACGCCTTTGCAAGTGCAATTCTGCGATTGCAAAACTTACACATCTTTCCAGTAAAGTCCTGATTCTGCTTGGTTCAGTGCATTCATTTCTATTGCTTGTGTGTGTGTGTGTGTGTGTGTGTGTGTGAGAGAGAGAGAGAGAATTCCAGCACAGAAAAATAAGTTCTGACACTGATTTTGAGTCAGTTTCCTGACTTAAAAAAGTCTCATTATGCTGTTTCATTGTGAATTCGTAATTAATCCTGATTATTATGTGATTCTTCTTCAAACCCAGGAACTCTGAAACAAATCGTTCATGGTTATCTGCAATTCTTATATTTCTCCCAACATCCAGCACATGATCTAGTCCCATGTTAGACTCACCACATTTGCAAAATTTTCTCCCAGCCTTGTGCACTATGTTCTCCTCATGGCAAACATGAGTGAGAATAAGCAAAGAAGGGGGAAAAAAGACATTTAAATTTAAAAAAAAAAAAAAGCTTTTAAGGGGATGCCTGGGTGGCCCAGTCGGTTAAGCGACTGTCTTTGGCTCAGGGAGTCCTTCATTGGGCTCCCTGCTCTTTGGGGAGCCTGCTTCTCCTTCTGCCTGCCACTCCCCCTGTTCATGCTCTTTCTCTCTTTCTCTGACAAATAAATAAATAAATCTTAAAAAAAAAAAAAAGCATTTAAGTAAACTTTGCCTTAGTATCAGGCAAAAGTTCAGGGCTATAAATTGGCATTTTTTGGTTCTGCCATCTCTGAAACATTCTCCTTCTCTACACCCAACCCATGTTAATGTCTTAAGTCAGTAGGACGGTTGTCCTCACAGCTCTTAGAATTTAAGACCTAGAATAAAAAGTAAAAATAAACACCCAGTGATGCATTGTGCACTAAAACTGCAGTAGGTGACTATGTCAGCCTTGTGTGATTGTCTCAGGTGATCGCAAGGAGAAATCAAGAACAGGAAGAACTGGAAAATCAGTTAAGTAGAGGCATGCATACAATATTTTTAAACAATCAGATATAATAGAAACATAATGTATTAAGATGACCTAAGGGTCTTTCTTGTGTCTATTTAGAAAGCAGAAAAACCATTATTTTTAACACTGTATTATATTTACAACTGTATTACATTTTACAACTGTATATATATTTTTACAACTGAATTATACCTTGTGATGTGCAAGTATTTGGAGAACAAAGGGTATGTACCCTTTCCTTTTTGTATCTATAGTCCTCTGTAGCTCACAAGCTTTGAAGCAGTTCTTCAGAGCAATCTGAAACACTGTCCCAGGCTATAGTCCTCAGGGAGACAATGAATAAGGCATTGACTAACCTACCATGAGGTTGGCTTTCTTTCAGTGGACAGCATAATTGAAAGAGGATCTCTTACTATTTTTTAAAAATAAATTCAATGATGTGAAAGCTCAGAAGAAGAAGGATATCTTCTGATAGGAGAAATACTTTATAATGGAGCAGCATTAGAGTTAGTTCTTAAAAATTTGGTCGTTACAAAAAGATGAAATAGAGGAGATTTTTCTGTTTTTCTAAAAAAAACTTTAAATTAAATTCAATTAATTAACATATGATGTATTATTGATTTCAAAGATAGAGATCAGTGATTCATCAGTCTCATATAATACCCAGTGCTCATTACATTGCGTGCCTTCCTTATTGTCCTTCATCCAGTTACCCCATCCCACCACCTCTCTCCCCTCCAGCAACCCTCAATTTGTTTCCTATGATTAAAAGTCTCTTATGGTTTGTCTCCCACTCTGATTTCATCTTGTTTTATTTTTTCCTGTCTTCCCCTATGATCCTCTGTTTTGTTTCTTAAATTCCACACATGAGTGAGATTATATGATAATTGTCTTTCTCTAATTGACTTATTTCACTTAGCATAATTCCCTCTAGTTCCATCCACATCGTTGTAAATGGTAGGATTTCATTTTTTTGATGGCTGAGTAGTATTCCATTGTGTATGTGTGTGTGTGTGTGTGTATATATATATATATATATGTACCACCACCATATAAATATATGCCACCTCTTCTTTATCCATTCATCTGTCGATGGATATTTGGGCTCTTTCCATAGTTTGGCTATTGTGGACATTGCTGCTGTAAACATTGGGGTATAGGTGCCCCTTTGGATCACTACATTTGTATCTTTGGGGTAAATACCCAGTAGTGTAATTGCTAGGTCATAGGGTAGCTCTATTTTCAACTTTTTGAGGAACCTCCAAACTGTTTTCCAGAGTGGCTGCACCAACTTGAATTCCCACCAACAGTATAAGAGGGTTCCCCTTTCTTGTTTCCTGACTTGTTAATTTTAGCCATTCTGACTGGTGTGAGGTGGTATTTCATTGTGCTTTTGATTTGGATTTCCCTGATGCCGAAGGATGTTGAGCACTTTTTCATGTGTCTGTTGGCCATTTGGATGTCTTCTCTGGAGAAATGTCTGTTCATGTCTTCTGCCCATTTCTTGATTGGATTATTTGTTCTTTCAGTGTTGAGTTTGGTAAGTTCCTTATAGGTTTTGGATACTAGCCCTTTATCTGAGAAGACATTTGCAAATATCTTCTCCCATTCTGTTGGTTGTCTTTTGGTTTTGTTGACTGTTTCCTTTGCTGTGCAAAAGCTTTTTATCTTGATGAAATCCCAATAGTTCCTTTTTGCCTTTGTTTCCCTTGCCTTTGGAGATGTGTCTAGGAAGAAGTTGTTGCGGCTGAGGTCACAGCTGTTGCTACCTGTGTTCTCCTCTAGGATTTTGATGGATTCCTGTTTCACATTTAGATCTTTCATCCATTTTGAGTTTATTTTTGTGTATGGTGTAAGAAAACGGTCCAGTTTCATTCTTCTGCATGTGGTTGTCCAATTTTCCCAACATCATTTGTTGAAGAGACCGTCTTTTTTCC
>NC_138370.1:60854175-60861402 GCF_054177405.1 Leptonychotes weddellii
TGACTCCTAATCAGAGGAGATTTTTCTTTGTTTTGTTTTGTTTTCAGGCAGAGGGAAACTTGTGAACAAGGGCATGGAGGTGGGAAGGCATGAAGACCAATATTCAAAAAACAGAGGGTGATGCCAATAGATAGAAATATGAAGTAAATGAAAAACAAAAAAAGTCTAGGAAGATAAAGTGGAAAGATCATTTGGGACCAAATCCCCATTGGACTGTCCTCCAGTTGCATGCCATGCAGGCTTGTATAAAATCTGTGTTTTTGTTTTTGTGTTCCTTTACTCTTGTCAATATTCCTTTCATCCTGGAACATGACTTGCTTAACTCATTCATTTCTGCCTTCACCATCTTCATATCCCATAACACACCGAAGTTCTTCACAAGTACTACATTTAACTTCAGTAATCTCTGTCCCAGGCTACTCAGTTTTACCAAGGGTAGATTCTCAGCTAGAGAGCGCTTGTATTCTCCTTCTCCCATCCTTTGTGACTGTCAGGCAATATGGTATGTGGGAAAAGTAGCCAATCGAGGGTGTCGGGTGATCATGAAGCACATGTTCTAATCTGGATGTTTGATATGCCCTGAAAAAGTGCTGAGAGTTCCTTGATGTTAGAGAAGTAATCTTTGCAGCCTAAGTGCCTAGCAATGAACATAGTTCATAAGAGAAATTCGGTAAAATAACTATCGAGTGGATGAATGAATATGTGAGTATTTCATCGTCTTCCAGGTCCATTCTTCCATCTTATAGATAATGTGTGGGTTAAAACCCACTTACTTCCACTTTATTGAGCATAGGAAATTTGTCATGACAACTTAATAAAAATATTAACAAGGACAAGTATTGAGTTTAAAGCAATCCTTGGTAGTCCTGTCAGCTTTGTCAGAAAAGCTCAAGTTTTTCTTCTCAAATGCTTTGTTTTTTCCTGTGCCCACAATTAACAATGGCACAAGAAACATTCAAATGTGTATTCTTTCCACACTTGCAAATGACAATGGCAACCAGCGATGTGATCTCACTCCTTGCTACTCAGAGTGTGGTCTGCATATCAGCAGCATTGGCGTGACCTTCCTCCTGCTGGAAATATAGAGTTAGGAACCTCATTCCAAATTTATGGAATCAGAATATTTATTTAACAAAATCTTCAGTTGATTCCTATGCATATTAAAGTTTCAGAAACACTGATCTAATATCAATGCATTAAGTATGCTAGACTTGAAAACAGGTTGTATGAATGTGTTTAAACCTAGAGATTTTTAGGACCAGCTTCTTTTTTGTTTTTCTGTGACATTATTACCAAATCAGTTTACATAAAGTAATGGGACTAATAGATTCATCTCTACTGGCTTCTTGGTCTAATTCATAAACCAAACACAAATTCATAAACCAAAGGGAATTGTGAGAGAAATGAGGTTGGGAGCAATGAAGCAGGAGGGAAGATATGATAAACATTGAGCATTATTGTATACTTTTTTAATATGTCAGGGACAGAACTTCACTTTATTTTTTTAGCATACAGACAAACCACTTGACTGTACTGTTTATCAAATCGGGATAACTTGTCAAACACAAGAACGATAACTTCATTATCTTTTTCCTCTTTATGACTCTTTTTTCCTCCTTTTCTTCTTAAGATGATTTCCTTTCAGTTGTTTTAAACACAATTAGTTAGATAAACTTTACATTGGTAACTTGTCATTACTGAGATCGTATTAGTACTCCAAAATGTCTCTTTTAGAATGTGAAGTTTCGGGATGCCTGGGTGGCTCAGTGGGTTAAGCATCTGGCTTCTGCTCAGGTCATGATCTCAAGATCCTGGGATCGAGCCCCGCATCAGGCTCCTTGCTCAGCAGGGAACCTGCTTCTCTCTCTGCCTTCTGCTCCCCCTGCTTGTGTGCTCTCTCTCTCTGACAAATAAATAAATAAAATCTTAAAAAAAAAAAAAAAGAATGTGAAGTTTCAATTAGGAAAAGCAGACCATGTAGGGTTGGGGTCCCTAAATTTCTCATCCTGGTATCCTGGTATCGATATTTATGAAGCAGTTTGGACTCTATAGTCCATTATATATACTATATACTGTAGTACATTAGAAGAGATTCTAATGATGACAGAAATGTTCACTATGTTTTCTCAAACTGATGGTGTTTGTTATCAGTAAATAGAATAATGTGCCCTCCCTGCCCCAAGGTGCCCATGCTACCCCTGAAAACTACGACCATGTTATGTTACGAGGCACATGGCAAGGGGAAGTTAAGGTTGCACATAGAACTAGGATTGCTAATCAACTGACCTTGAGATGGGGAAGATTACCCCAGATTATCCTATGGGCACATTGTAATCACAAGAGTCGTTATAAACGAGAAATGGAGGCAAGAGATTCAGGGTCAGAGTCAGAGTCACGCAACGTGAGAAAGACTTGACCAGGAATCACTGGCTTGGAGGATGCAAAGGTCTTACCAAAGCATGTGTGCAGCCTCTAGAAACTGGATAAGGCTGGAAAACCTATTCTCCCTGAGAACCTCCAGAAAAGAAGCAGCCCTGCCAACACTTTGATTTTAATCTCGTGAGACTCATTTCAGAGTCTCAGTTTGTGTTGCTTTAAGCAACTAGGTTTGCGGTTGTTTGTTACAGCAGCAATGGGAAATGAATACAGATTTTGGTACTGGAGTGTGAGGTGGTATTGTAACAAATACCTAGAAATGTGAAGGTAGCTTTAAATGGGGCAATGGCAAAGCCTGGAAGAATTTTGTGGAGCACAGTTTTTAAAAAGCCTAGGTTGCTTTGAATGCACTGTCAGTGAACATATGTATGTTAACTCTGTTAGCGAGGACTCCAAAACGTGGTAGAGAAGTGGACGCATGGTAGAGAGAGCCTGTATCATTCTAGAGAATACTTAATATGTCATGATCTGACTGCTGGTTGAATTATGATGTTAAAAGTGCTGCCAGGGACGACGTAGCTGGAAATGAGGAATCTGTTACTGGAAACTGGAGGAAAAGCAATATGGCAGGAAACTTAGCTGAATTATAGTCTGCAGGTACCAGAAAGGAGGAATCTGGATATTGAAGTAAGCACTATTACTATATAAACAAAGTGTTGGAAGGCGTGGCTTGGGTTTTTCTTGCCGCTTACTATAAAATGTGAGAAGAAAGAGAAATTGAAAGGAAGAACCATTAAACAAAAACAGACTCAGGATTGGTGATTTAGGAAATCTTCAGTTTATCCAGACTGCAAAAGATGCCATGCCATCCTTTTCCAGGTAAACGTAATGTCCTTATACTTGGGTGAAAACGGAGAGGCTTTATCGATTCTTGTGTTTGAAAAATCTGGAGAACATACTGATATGGCAGATCCCCATATTTTAATTTTATGTCCTAAAGTACTATAGTCATATTGACTCTTTTAGCCGCAATATCATTACACAGCACCAGTAGTATTCCAAGAATTGTGCTTTGAAAGGAGGCCAAAGTGGTAGTCTATAGACCTCGATATATTTACTGCTGTTGACTTCAGGAAATCGAAAAGAAAATGTAGAATGGAGACATTGACATGGAAGTCCTTAAGATGAATGGGTTAGGATACTGCAAAAGAAAGACTTGAAAAACTTACTAAAGGTATCTATTGAGTGTAACTCTACCCAGTAAAAAATATTTCCCATGAGTAAAAATTGACACATTTAAAAGGAACAGTTCAGCCCTACAAAGATATGAGGTCTATAAAAACAAAACAAAAAGTCCATAGCTATGGTTAATCTCTCATTGTAACTTAGTTCAAAACACACTTAGTTTTCACTATTGCTGTTTCTACTCTAGCTTAGTCCCCTCCCCCTCAAGCAAGTTCCCCTGCTTTTACAAGATTTCTAAGCTTTCCAAAATAATTAACCATATAGAGACAGATTCTGTTTTCTGGGTATTTTACTTTTCTATTTTTTAAATAGGAAAACTAATGCCAGCTTCCAAAAAGGTTATTTGGACTATTTGTAATAGCCCCAAACTGGAAACAACTCAAATATCCAGCAGCAGGTGAATGGATGAGCAAATTATGGTATATTCATATAATGGAATACCACTCAGCAGTAGAAAAGAAGAAACTGCTAATACGTGGAATCACAAGAATGAACCTCAAAAACATTGTGCTGGGGGGAAAAAAGACATAAAAGTATACATACTGCATGATTCCATTTATATGCAATTCGAGAAAGGGCAAAACTAATCTGTAATGACCGAGGAAAGAATAGCAGTTGCTGGGAGCCAGGATAGGAAGACGCCAGCAAAGGGGTACATTTTTGGGTGATAAAAATGTTCTATTTCATGATTGTGGTAGTGGTTTTGAGGGTATATACATGTATTAAAACTCACTGAACTACACACTTAAAATGAGTGTATTTTATTGTATGTAAGTTTATCTCAGTGAAGTTGATTTCAAAAAACATCCACAATCAAAGGCATTAAAAGAAGGATGAATGACTTCTTTTCTGGAATTCTAACATTTTAATGGTCAAGAAGAATCATAATAGTTGGGATGGTAGGATGTTAAAGTTAAATATGTGCCAAACAGTTCTAAGTACTATGTGCATTAGGTCATTCGTTTCTTCCAGTAATCCTTTGAAGTAAGCACTATTATTATATTTCCTTAACACATGAAAAAAATTGAGGTATAGGAAGATTAAGTAACTTTCCCAAAAGCATACAGCTAGCAAGTGGCAAAAACAAGACTCAGACTCAGGCCATCTGGCTCGTAATCCTGAGGTATGAATCACTCTGGTTATCCTGCAAAGAGCTTCTTAATTTTGTAAAGTAAAGAGTCCTAGTGCAAACATATTAAATCAAACTCTTTGGGTACTGGTACATCCCAGGAACCTGCATTTTGACAAGCACCTGTAGATCATTCTGATGGTTGAGTATGAGAAACAGATATTTCAAGGTAGTAAAATTTTCTTATTGAGAATTCCTTGGACGGGTACCTATTCCTGACACAGTTATGTAATAGGTTTGGGTTTTCAACACTTGCACTTCAAACTGTTTATATATTCTCTTAAATTCTTTGCTTGACATGAGTTTAAGCTGCCAAGTAAGGAGCGGAGAACATGAGTTTCAATAGCTTTAGTTTTTAATAGAATGGTTAACTAAATAGGGGTAGTATGTTTCCATTTAATTATGTATTTATAGAAAGTAAAAGAAAGACACAAAGAAAAGGAAGGAAGGAAGGGAAGGACAAAGCTAGGCAGATTACTGAAGATGTAGGCAAAGCATTGGAATTATATTCAACAAAGCACCTTACAGAAGAAACTATTAAGGAAAATACACTCAGGTAATTTTCTACCAATTCTTCAAACGTCATAAAGGTTGAGTTGTTCCTACTTCCTTTCACGGCAGGGCATGTTAAAAAGTAATCATTGATTAAACGAATGCCTTATACAAAGAATTGGAAATTCTTTAACACTTTTTATGTCTAGGCACTGAATGCAGAAACGACCCCAGAGCTCCTGTGGTTGAAGCTCCCAAGAATCTTCCTCGACAGGATGACAATACTATTTCAGTGGGTTCCTGTAGAGCTGAGTTAAAATAGAGTTTAAAAATATCACCATCTTAATAGAATATAATTTGTAAAGGAAAACATTTAATCAAAATGAGAATTTTTATATGCAAATATAAATATGTGAACATCTAGCTGCCCTTAAATCTTAAAAGAAATATTCCAAGGCAGCATTACCTACTGACCTATAGAAAAGAGAGCTCTCTGCATGCAAAGCCATGTTTGTAATTTTTATTTTATTTTTTAAAATTTATTTATTTGACAAAGAAAGAGTGAGCACAAGTAGGGGGAACAACAGGCAGAGGGAGAGGGAGAAGTAGGCTGATGTAGGACTTGATCCCAGGATCCTGGATCATGACCTGAGCCGAAGGCAGACGCTTAACGACTGAGCCACCAAGACACATCCATGTTTGTAATTTTTCAAATAATGGCAAATGAAATGAAAAGTCAGTAAAGCTCCCTCTCTCCTTTTAAATATCGTAACACATAAAACCTTGTCTTGCTTCCTCTGTTACTCTTTTATAACTTAAACCTGCAAAATATGATGTGAGAAAAATAATACGCCTCTCACTAAGCAGCCCAGTGAGAGCATGGCCTGGTAGTTTTCCTAAGTCTAACACAGGACACTCACCAACTGGGGATTTGTTATGCTAATGAGCTATGAGTGTGTGTGTCAGAAACATCTAATGAATGGGTATCAATTTTGCTTTTGGTTTTCGATTTACTTCCGAAGCCAAGATGTTTTCTTCGAGCTTTGCTTATAGGAGTGTTTCATGTATCCTTCTCCTTCTGGGAAAAGTGAAGCACATAGATCTCACAACTAGAAAAAGCAGCCAGAGAGCCCGAGAAGTTCTTAAAAGATAGTCCCACCAGACGGGGCCAAAAGATACGTCCTGTGCCATGGATTAAAAAAAAAGAAACTGATTCCAGATTCAAAGTAGAGAGAACTCTGTCTTGGCATTAAAAAAAAAAATAGGCAAATTATGCACAGGCAGACTAGTTAAAATCTCATTTGATGAAAATGACAGTTATGGCTGTGCTTTTATATTTATAAAATAATTTCTTTAAATAGTTGGCAATATTACCTAAGGGAAATGATGTCTTACCAAATCCCTTTCTTCTTACTTTTAAAGTATTCTATTTTGGTCAGATTATAAAAGTAATGCAAGTAATAAAAAGAGGCCTTCCCCTTCCAACACCATAGCAGATGTGCCTAGAAACCCTTCCCATAACAGAACACTGGACGATGCTAGAGAAAAAATTAAACATGATTTTCGCGCTTAACCAGGCTGGATGTCCAGAAAGGGTAACAAGCTGAAACCAGACGCAGTGAGAAAGAAAGATTTCCTTGGTAGGCAAGCACAGTAGTTGGCAATTGTTTTGAGGTCATGAGCCTATTCATGGTAGGTCAGAACCTGGGTTATGGAGCAACATGTGCAGGGCACCGAGAAGCCAAAACCAAACACAAGTAGGAAGTGATAACACATGTAATAGGAATCTTGGAGGTGGTGTTTTCACAGGGAACTTTTTCTCTCATTAGATATTGACTCAGAATGGAGCAGGGGGTAGAAAACAGATCTCTCCTAAGGATTCCTGTTCCCAAGCCTGAACTTCCAGTTTGGGATTGGAAATGAATACAGATTTGGTGGTTTGAACATCTGCAGGCAGAACCTTTAGTTTAAAGTGATGGTGCATA
>NC_138370.1:60861502-60877736 GCF_054177405.1 Leptonychotes weddellii
CAAAACCAGAGAGGGAGACAAACCATAAGAGACTCTTAATCCCAAGAAACAAACTGAGGGTTGCTGGAGTGGAGTGGGGTGGGAGGGATGGGGTGGCTGGGTGATGGACATTGGGGAGGGTATGTGCTGTGGTGAGTGCTGTGAATTGTGTAAGACTGATGAATCACAGACCTGTACCCCTAAAACAAATAATACATTGTATGTTAATAAAAAATAAAAAAATAAAATGGTAGTGCATTGGGAAGGCTGCAGGAACCTGGCAGAAGCAAGCTCAAATCCTCAGTGGGGGGAATCCACTTTGAAGAAAGTCTTCAAATAATTTCTACAGATAAAGTCCCAGGAAAAATGAGCCTATAATAAGGAAGTCACCAAATACATGAGGGAAAATGCAACCATAAGTGATAGAACTCAATAAATGAGAAGTCAGACTACAAAAAGACTTCAAAAGTAGAAATTATTCAAAGAAGAATATAAAATAAGTATGTTTAATATATATATATTTAGATTTTATTTATTTATTTCAGAAAGGGAGAGAGCACAAGGAGGGGGACAGGCAGAGGGAGAGGGAGAGGGAGAAGCAGACTCCCCACTGAGCAGGGAGCCCAATGCGGGACTCGATCCCAGGACCCCAAGATCAGGACCCAAGCCAAAGACAGACGCTTAATCGACGGAGCCACCCAGGTTCCCCTGTTTAATATATTTTGTACATTAAAATATAGTCATTGTGTAAGAAAGGAACCAGAATATGAAACTTGACCCGTTTGAAACTAGAACCAAAAGGAACTTCCAGAAATACAAATATAATGATTGAAAATAACCCTTCTGTTGGAAGAGTTGAATAGCAGATTAGATAAAAGTGAAGAGAATATTAATAAACTAAAAAAATAGATCTAAAGAAAGAACCACATTTTTGGAAATGAGTTGGATGAAAATATGAGACAGTGAAGATTTATGAAGGATACTACCAAGAAGGAGCAGAGAGTTAGTAGAAGGTGATATTAAAAGGGACAACTGCTAAGGTTTTCCAGAATTTAATTCAGTCACCCATCTTCTTCTTAGTCTAACAATTCAAAAAGGATAAATACAATTTTAAAAAATCTGTTCATAAAGCATTTGATAAAACAACTAAACCAAAGATAAAGAGATCTTCAAAGTGACCAGAAAAAAATCTGGATCATCCACAATGGAATGACAATTAGGTTGACTGCCAATTTTGCTAGTTTCTTCACAGAAACAATTGAGGGTAGCATAAAATAGGTTATTACCTTCAAGGTGCTAGAAAGTGCTGAGAGAAAAAGAGCTGCCAATTTAGAATTGTATATTCAACAAAATCATCTTGCGAGAACTGGCAATAGGGTGAGAAGAGGAAGATTTTACAGCCGTCATCTTATTGATTAAAGAATTTCTAAAGGTGTATTCCATTTTTAAAATATATTTATTAATTTGTTTGTTTGTTTGTTTGGGCGTGGAGCCCCACAGGATGCTTGAACTTACAACCCTCATATCAAGACCTGACCTGAGCTCTAGAGTATAACCAACTGAGTCACCAAGGCACCCCGGGTATACTCCATTTTTAATAGAAAACATTTTGGAAAACACAGTATTTCCAGTCAGATGATCTGAAAGCAAGACAGAAGAGTGAGCAAAAGAAAAATAGTAAACATGTAATATGTTTAAGGCAAATGTGAACAAAGGAATTGATAGCTAAGCTTTATTTTTAATTTAAGAACTTCCTTTCATCAGAGACACTATAAAGAGAGTAAAGAGACAAGACATAAACAAACTGAAGTTATTTGCAACACAATTAAAAATGGATGAATGACTTTGTAAATAAAAATCGTTTGTTCGCAGGCCTTATATTTTTCTCTATTCGTTCCCAGGAATTTGGGTCCTAGAAAATGAGTCATTTTATGCTTATTAATGTCACTTGCCAGATCATTTCATAAGTTTTAATCAATTTATAATGTGAATTTTATATAAAGGATATTCCACCTGCTTGCTATTAATTTAAATAGATTTAGGGCGCCTGGGTGGCTCAGTCGTTAAGCGTCTGCCTTCCGCTCAGGTCATGATCCCAGGTTCCTGGATCGAGCCCCGCATCGGGCTCCCCGCTCCGCCGGAAGCTTGCTTCTCCCTCTCCGACTTCCCCTGCTTGTGTTCCCTCTCTCGCTGTGTCTCTCTGTCAAATAAATAAAATAAAATCTTTAAAAAAAAAAAAACATTTTCATGGAAAGCGAATCTCAGATTATATTAGTTTCATAAATGATTTTAAATATCTTATGTACTTATTTGGTCATTATTACTACCACTATCCCTTATTTTTTGAAATGTCAGTTTATGCCCTTTGCCTTTGGTTAAGGTATTAATGCTTTTTTCCTAATTCATTTGAAGGAACTGCTTATGTATTTAGAATATTCAGCTGAAATATCAAAATCATCAACCCCCAAATTGAATTCTTCTTGATTAAAATTACAAGCAACTATAGATCACAATGGAATTTAATGATAAATCATGGGAGAGAATACTATTCAGTGCTGGGCTGATTTTTACCCTTTTCAAGTTAGTTAAGACTTATGGTCACCACAGTAGGACAATGAAGGAAGAACACAGCTGGAGGACTAGTCAAATAGAACAAAGACTTATTTAAAATTAAATTACCGTAATTAGAGCCTGCCCTTTTTTTCTGCTTACTGACATTCAGGAAAAACGAAAAAATATTTTCTCAGGTTCATTCATTCATTAAAATATTTTTATTGAGTAACAATCATACAAAAGGCACTGCTCTAGAAACTGGGGACTTGGCAGTATGATAAACAAGGATCCTTGTTGTCATGGCACTTTTACTATGATGGGCAGTTAAAAAGATTAACAAGGGCGCCTGGTTGGCTCAGTTGGTTAAGCACCTAACTCTTGATTTCAGCTCAGGTCATGATGCAGGGACGTGGGATGGAGCCGGCTCTGTGCTGGGTGTGGAGCCTGCTTAACATACTCTCTCCCTCTCCTTCTGCCCCTCCCCCAACCCAAAGAGAGAGAGAAAAAGAAAAAAAAGATTAACAAATAAAATATATAGGGTGTCAGACAGTGATTTGTGATGTAGGGAAAAATAGAGAAGGATGATGGAGGTGAGGTGGTAAGGAGGAGTTTCAACTCTTCAAATTCAATCAATACGCTGTTTTGTTTTGTTTTTTCCATATCTCAGCTATTGAATATTTAGGTTTTATTATAACCACTATATCAGAATCTTTTTCTTCAGGAAAACGGAAATCACTTCATGCATTTCAAACAGAAAGAGTGCTAAGAGAACTATTGGAAGGCCTTGAGGAGGAATGTATGATCAGAGGAAGTATGATCCCACTGATGATGTTAGCTGCCTTCAGGGGGCACCTGGCTGATACAAATCTTATGAGTTCCTTCCTCAGTGCAGGCGCCTGCGGCTGCCAGAGGGAAATAGCACTTTTCTTTTTCTCTGCTATCTGAAGATCACACATTCAAACTAAATCCTGCTGGTGAGAGATTCTGGGAACTGTAGTTTCCATGCTCCCGCTTGCATTCCAAGAATATAGGAAGGGGCTGGGCTGAGGCTCAGTGGACAAGACTATCTAGTCTAACAACAGAGTTTGAAATAAATTTTATTATTGCAAATACTGCATAAGTGTGTGTTTTTTTTTAAAGATTTTATTTATTTATTTGACAGAGAGAATGAGAGAGAGAGAGCACATGAGAGGGGGGAGGGTCAGAGGGAGAAGCAGACTCCCCGCTAAGCGGGGAGCCCGATGCGGGACTCGATCCCGGGACTCCAGGATCATGACCTGAGCCGAAGGCAGTCGCTTAACCAACTGAGGCACCCAGGCGCCCCATAAGTGTGTTTTTGATCAATTAGCCCATATAATATATTTGCTATAGGATATTGAATTTACTCATCTAAGGTATAAATAAACCCACCAGTTTTGAGTTAATTAGCCAGAAGTTCAGAGCACAGAGATGGTATTAGAAAAAGAGCACGTCAGTCGTGTCTCAGAGGAAGGGCTTCCTGGAGCACAGAGGAAATACAAATCATGCGAGGATGGCTTTCAGAGGAGACTGTCCTTGAAGCTGTCCCTGAATTGACAGGTGAGAGAACATGGCAGCCCAGAAAACCAGGCATGGAGATTGATCCTGTGGGAGAAAGGGGTTCCTCATGGCAGATGACCTAAATCAACTTCTGTATGAAATATTACCAAGTGTTGAAGGGCTCCATGCTGTTGTTGTGTCAGATAGAGGTGGAGTGCCTATTATTATTATCTTTTTAAAAGATTTTATTTATTTATTTGAGAGAGAGAATGAGAGACAGAGAGCACGAGAGGGGAGAGGGTCAGAGGGAGAAGCAGACCCCCCGCCGAGCAGGGAGCCCGATGCGGGGCTCGATCCCGGGACTCCAGGATCATGACCTGAGCCGAAGGCAGTCGCTTAACCAACTGAGCCACCCAGGCGCCCCGAGTGCCTATTATTAAAGTGGCCAATGGTAATGCTCCAGAGCACGCCTTGGGATTTGATTGCTTATCCTCCTTTGCCTTTGCAACAGACCAGGGGAGCAAATTTGGACTTTCAAAAAAAAAAGTGTCATCTGTTCCTATAACACCTACCACGTTGTTCACTTCGATTGTTTACCTTGGATGGTGAGTTTCAAAGCCAGCAGCAATGCCAGTACTGGACTCCTTGTCAGTCTAGGAAAGGAACTTGCTCCATTATTTGAAGAATTGGAACAAGTTGTGCAAATTCCTTAATCTGACAGTGCTTTTGATGTACTCCTTATTTTCATTATAACAGACACAGTATCAAGCCAACAATCTTTAGACTACAATAATATTTGTATCCATGTAGGGCCCCCTTTTCCCCCTTACACTAAAGGAAGAACCTATAGATATAATTTATGGACAGATTGATTATTATCTTTTCCTGTGTAGGGTCTTTTCTTATGTAGAGAGATCTCGGGATGCCACAGAAATGGTTCAATATATCACAGCTCCCATGAAGTTAGCCCAGTCACCAAATATGCATGAGATTCTGTTCAGTGGATCAGAATCAAAATGGTGCTTGAGCCAGTATGTATTCCTTAATATATAATATGCCCAGGACTGCAGAATGGAAGTAGACACTTTTTATTGCAAATAATAACAAGGACATATTTTTTTTATATTGCTTTGTTTCTTTGCATTGAATGTAAGGAAGATAAAATGGCGTGGTAAAAGTAATAAAATCAGTACAACCACAAAAAAAAGAAAAAAGCAAGGAAAAGAGCAGGTCAGAGGAGAACATTGTGGAAAGGTGGAGTTGAGGCTAAGAGGCAAGACAGTTCTATTGCCACGCCCATATGAGCTGTTTGGGATATCAAGAAAGCTTAAAGCATCAAGAGCAATAGGAACATTACTTCAATCAATTATATTTCAGATTTATTCATTGGGTTCACATATTGAAACATTCTACCATTTCAGGAGATAAACTAATGCCCTTAATGATAATGCTTCAATTAATTGATTGATTCTTTCACTTGGTTCAATAATATGTCATTAGTTGTCTATTGACCTAACTGTTGGGAATTACAAAAAAAAAAAAAAGTAATCTAATTATGGTCCTCCAGGAATTCACAGTTTAAAAATGGAAAGGAAAATTGAAAAATAATTGCAATACAGGAATGCAAATGCTAGGATAGAAATGCTCACAGGGTGTTTTAATAACCCATGAAGAGTCATGAACAATTTCAGAGAGTCGATGATGTTTGAATCTGAGAATTCGGGGCTGTCTAGTAATTTTCTAAGTGGAAGTGCAAATTATTATTCCAATTTTACAAAGTAGGAATTGAAGCTCAGAGAGCTTAGGTAACTTTGTGAAGTCATACAGTGTCTAGCATAGTGCCTGACACAGAATAGGGACTACTAATATCAATATTTATTGAATGGATGGAAGGATGAAGGGTGATTTAGTATCCAGCGAAATGGGGATGCAGATATTATTTTATTTACTGAAGTTTTCTAAGGTTTACATTTTCAAATTTCAGAAAATGCTTCATGCTTGATTCAGATTCTTTTTTAAAGATTCATGATGTATTTTTTTAAAAAAAGACAAAATTCTTGATGTGATAATAACCTACCAAACAATACCAATAATAAAAGAAAGAACAAAGAAATTAAACCTGCTTAAAAGACATACATAATTATGTTAGATGATCATAACAAAGGGAACAAAGAAGGCAAGGGAAAACCTTTAAGAAAATTCACAACTATATTCATACATTTTAATTATGGTTTTATATAATTCAACAAATACTATTAAGAATTCCCAAATATTTTCTATCTGCTTTCCCCATAAATTTGTAATCTAAGATAGAAATCAAATATATAAAAACTAGGGGCACCTGGGTGGCTCAGTCGGTTGAGCATCTGCCTTCAGCTCAGGTCATGATCCCAGGGTCCTGGGGTCAAGTCCCACATCGGGCTCCTTGCTCAGTGGGGAGCCTGCTTCTCCCTCCCCCCCTCGCTCTCCCTGTCAAATAAATAAATAAAACCTTTAAAAAAATAAAAATAAATAAATAAAAGGAAAGTAAACAAATATACAAAAACCAACTGAGACTGTTGCTTTTACAGAATATTTTATCCTAGAGGCCATGGAAAGTAAATAGCCAGTGTCCAGGCAGTTTTGATGAGTTATCATGTAAAATTAATTATTTTAATCATAGTGGAGCAGCAAGAGCATTTTTATCCTATTACTTACATGCTTTTCTTATACAAATAATGACTCTTTTCTTTTGGGTGTTAAAATGGGTAAATCAAAGTAACTAGAAATTTGGTATGTTAAAGAACAATTGTTTGCTAGATAGAAAAACATAATACTAGTAGTAAAATTGCTATGTCTTAATTTTTCCCTTCTAGAATTAGAATGGTCTTTAAAAACCATCAGCTGAAATATGGAAATAATTTATAATGCAAAATAATTTAATATATTTGGTCATAAACTTTAACTGGCATTTCTGTATGGAAAATGAGTAAAACAGGCAGTTACAATTAACAAGTAAAAAATCTTGGTTATATTAAATTACTAAAAAATCAGAACTGATGACAGGTCCTAGGCTGGCAGGATGACTTGTCTAAACTGAGTCATTTATGAAAATGAAGAGGTAACTAACAATTATTATGTTGTGATAGTAGACATAAAACAAGAATTTCCCTGGGCCAGTTGTCCCTATCTCTTTCCTCCATCAACACTCCTGAGCCCCCCACTTCCCACCCCACAGAATGTGGTAGGATTGTCAGAGGATACATTTTACTGAACACAAACCCTCTGCTCATGTCACCTATATGCTCTTCTAGACTGTCAGATGTTGCAGATTTGGAATCCTTTCTTAATTTGCCCTCTCTCCAGTCTTATCACGGAGGGTTCTCTCACTTCCCATCCCACTCAGGACGTCTTCCCCCGTCTCTACAATGTCAAAATCATCATGTACCAGTTAGCCATTTTATTCTTGTCTACGGTTTTTGCTGTCAGATGAAGTAAGGAGATTAGCAGTAGCTCCATGTACTACATAAATGTGGCTCATAGACATTTGGGCCTTTGTGGTCAATGGATCTGAGGAAAGGGAAGATGGAAGAACAGGGAACAATGGTCTCTGGAGAATGGGATTTTCTGTATTTGAAGTCACAGTCGTGGGTCAGGGAGAGAGAGAAAAATTGAAATGAGATTGGGCTTTTTTTGTAATATTAAGGAAAGTAACAATATGAGATAATTTTATAGAAACCAGAAAAACAATAAAAGAGAAAGTGAAAACCTAATATGACTTTGTGGTTAAGTTTTGGTAAATCATAATGCAGTAGATCAATTCTTAGCATATTATTAATATTATTATTTTACTTATTTTATTTGATTGTAATTTTTATCTTCTGTTGCTTCAATAAAGACTACTGTAATTTGGAATGCTGCCACTATTAACCTTTCTTAGGTATTTATTAATTTCCAGTAAATTATTTGTGTTTTACATTGAGCTGTGTGGTTATTTTTCAAAAATTTTAAATTATTCTTGTGAGCTCTTATCTATAACTATATCATGGTTAACAACTTGACAAAGGGCAGGCGCACCATTGTTTTTTTTTTTTTTTAAAGTTACAAGCCTTGATCACTACAACAGTGGTTTTATTTCTGATATACAAAGTAGGATATGTAGGGTATTTATTTATTTATTTATTTATTTACGTTACATTACGTTAGTCACCATACAGTACATCATCAGTTTTTGATGTAGGCATACCAATTTTTTAATGAGACTATTAACAAAGTTAAGTTTTTCAACATGTAGTGTTTTTCATTGCGTTTGGGGTGGGGTGAGGATGTGGTTGAATCATCTCCATAGCTTCTCCATGTTACAAGTTTTTTATCATATGGGTATTGTGAAGACATTTAAGGAGTTGGGATAAGAACCAGAAAAAATACATTCTTTTTCATTTCTCTCATATGTGTTGGAAATAGGCATGCATAAACCTAAAGAAGAAATCTTCCGTTAAGTAGAAAATAAACATTGTAACTTCAGATGCCTGTAATTTAACCTTGGTTAAAATTAAGTTGGCAAGAGAGGGTAAAGCTTCGAAAGCAGACACCTTTAACAGAAGTAAAATAGTTACTGATGCTAATTCTTTGAGAACACGTAAAGCAAAGTGTTGGATAAACATTGCCTTTTTTTTTTTAGGCAAGAAAATATTTGTATACCTGTGTTCGCATAACAAGTATAATTTATATCTGTTCTGAATTTTATGTCTAAAAGCTGTTTCATTTTGATTATATTCCCTAAAAGAGGCAAAGAATGGTCCTATCATATGAAGTATTTGTTTCAATACTTTCAAGAAAATTGAGATATAATCTTGAGAATATGAATTTTGATGTAGAAAACTTTACTTGTTCACTTAGTTATAAACCATGTTTGTCTTAAGGACATTTTACGCACCAACTTTATGACAATTGATATAGTGATTATTTTTTTTAAAGATTTTATTTATTTTTTTGACAGAGAGAGACACAGTGAGAGAGGGAACACAAGCAGGGGGAGGGGGAGAGGGAGAAGCAGGCTTCCCGCTGAGCAAGGAGCCCGATGTGGGACTCTATCCCAGGACCCTGGGATCATGACCTGAGCCAAAGGCAGATGCTTAACGACTGAGCCACCCAGGCGCCCTAATATACTGATTATTATTAACTCATCAATCTCCTTTTGATTAACTCAACCAACATATAAAAGACTGTGTAGTGTCCTTTAAAAATAGGAAATACTTAACAGTAATTCTCCTTGCCAAAAGGGAGTTTTGTAAGAAAATAAATGTGACTCTATTAGATGAATATTATAACAGAGTATGGGATCTCCAGTTCCCATGACAGTTTGGAAGCATGATTTGGGGACAGTTAAGGGTGATGGAATAAAACTTGCTCTAAAATTCAGTATTTTTTCAGGTGTAAGTAATTCTTACTCCGTCAGATTTTCTCTCAACAGGGCAGGATAACACTTTATACACCTTTTCTAATGCTTCTCTTTCAGAGAGGAAAGAGCCATTCAAGTAACAGTGATTATTATAACCATTAAATAATTCAAGAAGAGGTATGTCTTAAACTTTCTATAACAGTGCAGAACTGCAGTAACTATTGCCCTGAATTAGCAAAACATTAACATCGGATTCTTAATTTAGTCTAAATTTTCTCTTCCGTCTTCCAGTATAAACTTTATTTTTAGAACTTGCTTAATTTAATCTTGATTTTATTCCATAACTAAGAGGAATGAAACTTTCTAAAGCAGTATAACTTCTTATACTTGGATTCTCTTAAGAGTTATTTAAATATCCTGGCAAACTGAATAATTACATGAAGCACTAGTTACACGAAGATCATCTTCTACTTATATCTTAACTGTTGTAAGGAAAGAAAGAAGTTTTTCTGTTCTTTTCAGGAAAGAACATAGCTCAGCTTTTCTAGTGTTTTCTTTGTTCATTGCAGGTGCCCCTCTTCCCCCTCTTATTGGCAGAAATTCATAGTGAAAATACAAAAGTATTTGTATAAATGTCTATTTTTATCGTGGATGTTTGGGGTGAGTACTTAGCACAGAGCATATTTTTGTGGTGATTAGACAATTATCAGAATGCTTTAACTCTTTCTTTAGGTCACAGGACATGAATTTCACCCTATTGAGAAGCAAAGTTTACTCATAACATGAGAAGGAAGATAACACAATTATCCAAAAGCTTAGACTGTCCAGAGAACAAAACTAATTCACTCAAATTCCCAACATTCATCTTAGTCAACTAAATTTAATCAGTGTTGAATCATCAATTGTACACCTGAAACTAATATAACACTGTATACTAACTATAGTGGAATGAAAACTTAAATTTTTTAAAAAAGTTAAAATAAATACTTTTAATCAAATGAACATTAGCCTTAAGATAATTTGAGATCTCCTTTAGAACTTATCCTTGTTTTAGGTATTTAAAAAGAGAACAAGCTGGGACATGGCTCAGTCAGTTAAGCGTCTGCCTTCGGCTCAGGTCATGATCCCAGGGTCCTGGGATTAAGACCCGCATCGGGCTCCCTGCTCCTTGGGGAGCCTGCTTCTCCCTCTCCCTGCTGCTCCCCCTGCTTGTGTGTGCGCACTCTCGCTCTCTGACAAATAAATAAATAAAATCTTAAAAAAGAGAGAGAGAGAGAACAAGCTAAATGTTACTGATGCTAGTTCTTTTATTATTCATTTTATTATTATTCAACTACACTCATATCCCTGCAACCTAAAGATGGGGCTATAGAATCCTAAATCTGTAGACCATTTTTTTCCTTCAACCATCTCCTGAGAATTACCACATGAATTAGTTTCATAGAGCTACCATAGCACATTATCACAAACCTGGCAGCTTGTGACAACAGAGATTTCTTCTCCCACAGTTCAAGAGGCCAAGAGTCTGAAGTCAAGGTGTTGGCGGGGAGGCTCTGAGGGAGAGCCCATTCCATGCCTCTCTCAGAGCTTCTCCTTGCTGAGAAGGAGCAATGCTTGGCCTTCCTTGGCTTGTTGCTGCATAGCTTCAATCACTGTCTCCATCTTCATGACATCCCCCACTGTTTCACCATGTCTTCAGTTTTTCTATCGCTGATAAAGATACTTGTCATTGGATTTAGGGCCTATCCTACTCCAGGAAGATCTCATCTTGAGATCCATATCTTAATTACATCTGCAAAGACCCTTATTCGAAATAAGGTCACATTTTGAGGTTGCAAGTAGACCTATCTTTGGGGGGCTACAATTCAACCCGCAATGCCAGAGTTATCAACAATTGGAAAGTTTTCAGATAAACTCTAGTTTGCATGAAGGTTTAGTGAAGGATTTCAGAACTATCTTGTCATAAACACGAGAAACCAGGAATTTAGGAAAGGTGACATCTAACTGTATCCCATGCATCGCTAAGATTCTGTAATTGTGATAATATGATAATAGTTACATTATGCATTTGCAGTATTGATGGTCTTATCAAATTATCACTTCATTTTGTGCTGTATACAAACAATAGAAATAAAACCTATTCTTTATCTTTTCCTTTTCAATGGATTTAGTTTATTATTCTACTGGAAAGATCAATGTCATACTCTCACAGAGTATCATAATTTTAAAGAAATTACTCAGCTTTGAATAAACAAAGGTTACAAAATTAAAAATGAGGAAAAGACCAAATTTTACTTAAAATGAATATATTAATTATTAAAATTTATTTATTATTAAAATATATATTCAAGGTGAAAAATGGACAATAACTTCAGTTTCATTAAAATGTAAAAAAATATTATGACAATGTCAAATCTCAGGCCTGAGCCTTATTTTGCAGCATATTTTGGCTTTTGTATTGTTTAAAAATAAACAATTTTCTTATATATTTATTTTAGGAATAAAGTTCTTACTTTAAAAATCCCTAAAATTCTAATTAACCAGATTGAACCAGGGAAATCTTGGCAAAGGAATTTGTCTGCAACAAATTCTTAGGTGTCCACTTACACTGATGTGTTTCTTTGTGCGTCAGGATAGGTCTACATCTATCTATGTATCTACATCTATATCTATATATTTATAATATCTATATTTTGCAACATTAGCTGATCTTTAAATAGTATAAACAAATCAACTAGTGATACTATGTTCATCATAGACTTAACGGTATTTCTTTTTCAAACCACTTGTTATAAATCTCCTTTTGGACTCACAGCTCACTCTGTGTGTGTGTCTCTGCTTGCCTGTCTGTCTTTCTCTTTCTACCTCTATTTCTCTCTCTCTCCACATACTATATATAAAACATATTACATGTAATTATGTAATTCAGTATATGTCCATATATATAAATTTCTATGTTACTATGTATATAACTCCATTATCCATAACATATATGTAGATTTATATATATATGTTTGCCTATTTAATTAACATTTTCTCCAATAAAACATTAAACTTCACTAAAGCTTTGCCAGAATGGTTTTTAGCTGCTTATTTCTTAAAGGTATTTCTGCAATTATCTTTGAAGTAAGCTTTTAATTTTTTTCCTGGTTACAATGGTTTTCTTAATAGTTCTTGTTTAAAAGCATATTCCCTTAATGTATTACCAGAGTGCCAGATTAATGCTTTATCTCTTTCACATTATTTTCTTTTAGGCTGCTAGCATTTTTCTCTGCAATTTTAACAGCAGTCATGTTCAAACAGTTGATTTTATAATCTGAGTTGAGGTAAATTGGTCACTTCTGTTAAAAGTGAATTTTTGAAACTCCTCTTATTCAACTTTTAAGTACTTATATTAACCCTTTTAAATATCGGGCAACTTTATATGCCAACGAAAGATTAAGTGTGGGGGCGCCTGGGTGGCTCAGTCGTTAAGCGTCTGCCTTCAGCTCAGCTCCCTGCTCATGGGGAGCCTGCTTCTCCCTCTCCCACTCCCCCTGCTTGTGTTCCCTCTCTCGCTGTGTCTATCTCTGTCAAATGAATAAATAAAAAAAAAAGAAAGATTAAGTGTGATGGAAAAGCCAAAAGCTAGTTACTTAAATTGCTTTTGATCATTTTAATATCTTTTGTTATATACAAAAGCATTCCAACTTAAATTCTAATTATTTTTATTGGGATAATTAATTTTCAAGAGCCTCTCTAGACAAAGTGGTTCCCACTAATGTGAAAAATCTCTCATATAGTAAATCATAATCCAAAATCATAATCCAAGAGCACAGAGCCTGTGAAGTTTTTCACTGGGAGTAATACCAACAGATGCTGGCTCGCCCTCCGTCAGGGGTGCTGGTTGTGTTGGGAAGGTACTTAGGAAAGGTGAAATCTAACTGTACCCCATCCATCTCTGAGATTCTGTAACTGTGATAATATATTTTGGCTATGTCAGCATGTCAACATCACCTTGAATTTCAATGTAACATTCATTTATTTATTATTTAATAATAATGCCACACAAATTTATTGGAGAAAAAAATGATCAATATAGAGAAACTTAAAAATAAAAATTAAAATCTCATGTAACATTCACCATTCAGAACAAACCTGTGTCATATTTTGGCAGATATATCCTTACTATTTTATTCACTCACATGTCTACTATAAAATTTCAAATAATGCAGAAATCAAACCATATTTCCCTTCTTAAAATGAGATTACATTTTCCTTACTACTAATCACTCTAAATATTTCTCAACACTCATGAGTAATTACTGCGGATAAATTCCCCAGGAATATAACTGCTGGGTCAATGATGGTTATTGTTTTTAAGCCACGGTTGTTTTTTAAACAACTTACATGTTTCGAAAGAACTATTTCTTCTAGCATTAGCAAGAGTCCTTATGGGAAAATGGGAGCATAATTATCAGGTATAATAATGTTGCCATTATAAATATATAATTAATTATTTAGACAATTTTTTGGAATAAAACCAAAGCAAGAAGTCTGTGGACAACAGTTGTTCAGAACCGATGCTGTGTAAAGTGCCACATTATGTTTCTACACATGCCATCAGAGGGCATAGAGAATGGAACAAGTTCAAGGCTTATGGGGGTTTCACTATTCTTGGAACAAAACATAGTCTATGCAATGCTTTTGGAACACATAAAATAAGATGTGATATGATATGATATGATATGATAACTAAAAAGGAAATAAAACAGATTTGTAAAACTCTCTGGACATATTCATTTCCTTCACATGAACCTTGCCATTTCAAAATCATGTCTAGTTTTCTAAAAATTTGTAATTTTTTTTTTGCCTATCTTGACATATAAAAATAAAAAAAAAAAGAAAAGATAAGCCCAGAGTTGTCTAGACACCACTTTGCCTAAAGAACAGAAAAATCTACACTGGCTCTTCTCCGTTGGAGCTAGGACAGAACTAAGCTGTAAGGCCCAAATTATCCATTGTATGTAATGAATGATCTCTCCTAGGCACCGAGAATGATACTAACTATATAACATTCATTGAAGAATAGGGCTTGCATGGAATACTGGTGGAGAAAGGCTATCCTATGAGATTTCTGTGCCAATGTGATCCAAGCATAGGACTAAGGCATGAGAATAGGATGGGCACATGGAAACGATGAGGTCACCATGTTAGCCCTACAGACGTCCACACACTGGGTGGTGAGTGAAAGAGCAAGCATGCTCTGGCAGTCTGGCCTGATTATCACCAAAGTAACTGTTATTATTCTGACTTGCACAGTGGCCTGCCCCTGTGCTTGCCCCAGCCCCCGCATAAAGAATATCCTTAATTGTGGGATGGAGAGACATGGATTGTGAAAGGGTCAAGTAGCATGTCTTGATTACCCCTAGAGCTGGGACACAGCAAAGGTACACCACTGGAACTCAGGAAATGCACTGCAGAGGACAATAAAATATCAGACACCTTAATTCTGCAGTTTCCACGAACTGGTCACCATTTGAGCCTCTGTTTCTCTGTGTATAAAGTGGAGAACATGATAACATCTACTTCAAAAGATTGCCTCAAGGATAAAATTAAATCATGCCAGTAAAGATATTTTTGTTACCTTTAGAATTCTAAATAAGGGATTTATTAGAAAACAGCTTCCATGGGGGCCACTTCTCAAAAAGAGAGTAAGTTAACATTTTGTTGTCTGGCTAAATTACAGTACACATTTCCTCCCTGACATGCTGTTGTGTAATCAAGTACACGTAATCTGTACCATTAAAATATAATTATCCCCGTAAGAGTCAAAAATATGATTTTAATTTTAAATGGAAAAAAAAATGAATCCCTTGGGGCGCCTGGGTGGCTCGGTTGGTTAAGCGACTGCCTTCGGCTCAGGTCATGATCCTGGAGTCCCAGGATCGAGTCCCGCATCGGGCTCCCTGCTCAGCGGGGAGTCTGCTTCTCCCTCTGACCCTCCTCCCTCTCATGCTCTCTGTCTCTCATTCTCTCTCTCTATCAAATAAATAAATAAAATCTTTAAAAAAAAAAAATGAATCCCATAAAAAACTTATTTTCCAAGAATAAATTTTGTTCCAAATAGGTTGTCTTTAGGGGTACCTGGGTGGCTCAGTTGGTTAGGTGTCTGCCTTTGGCTCAGGTCATGATCTCAGGGTCCTGGGATTGAGTCCCGCACCTGGCTCCTTACTCAGCAGGGATTCTGCTTCTCCCTCTCCCTCTGCCTCTCCCCCCCCAACTCATGTTCTCATTCACTCTGCTCTTTCTCTCTCTTAAATAAATACATAATCTTAAAAAAAAAAAAAAAGAATCTTCACATAGGTTGCCTTCAGTTGGTTTAAACCATCTAAAATTGACTGGTTTTATGCTATTGGAAGAATTTTATTTTATTTTATTTTTTATTGTTATGTTAATACCATACATTACATCATTAGTTTTTGATGTAGTGTTCCATGATTCATTGTTTGTGTATAACACCCAGTGCTCCATGCAGAACGTGCCCTCTTTAATACCCATCACCAAGCTAACCCATCCTCCCACCTCCTTCCCCTCTAGAACCCTCAGTTTGTTTTTCAGAGTCCATAGTCTCTCATGGTTCATCTCCCCCTCTGATTCCCCCCTTTCATTCTTCTCCTCCTGCTATCTTCTTCTTTTTTTTTTTTTTAGCATATATTGTATTATTTGTTTCAGAGGTACAGATCTGGGATTCAACAGTCTTACACAATTCACAGTGCTCACCATAGCACATACCCTCCCCAATGTCTATCACCCAGCCACCCC
>NC_138370.1:60877836-60900841 GCF_054177405.1 Leptonychotes weddellii
TCTGTCGATGGACACCTTGGCTCTTTCCATAGTTTGGCTATTGTGGACATTGCTAGGGTAGCTCTATTTTTAACTGAAGGTTTTAGAGGGGAAGGGGGTGGGGAAATGGGTTAGCCCTGTGATGGGTATTAAGGAAGGCATGTATTGCATGGAGCACTGGGTGTTATATGCAAACAATGAATCATGAAACACTACGTCAAAAACTAATGATGTACTGCATGGTGACTAACATAACATAATAAAAAAAAAAAGAGGAGTAGACCCTCTTGTAGGAAAAAAAGTTCACTTTTTGCTGTACATTTCTAAATACACAGTGAAAATTTGAAATGCAAATTTGAAAATGCATAGTGTCATGTATTTACCATTACAATATCATACAGAATAACTCTAAAAAATCCCCCTGTGCTTTACCTATTCAACTCTCCCCCCAGAAGCTATTGTCATTTTTATTGTTTCTAGAGTTTTCCCTTGTATAGAATGTCATGTAGGGGGCGCCTGGGTGGCTCAGATGGTTAAGTGTCTGCCTTCGGCTCAGGTCATGACCCCAGGGTCCTTGGATCGAGTACCGCATTGGGCTCCCTGCTAGGCGGGGAGCCTGCTTCTATCCCTCTGCCTCTGCCTCTCTCTCTCTCTCTCTCTCTCTGACTTTCATGAATAAAAAAAAAATAAAAAAAAAAAAGAATGTCATGTAATTGGAATCATACAATATGTAGCCTTTTCAGGCTGACTTGTTTCATTTCACTTAAGATTCATCCATTCCTTTTTTGGCTTGATGGCTCATCAATTTTATTTCTGAACAATGTTCCATTATATGAAAGCACTGCAGTTTGTCCATTTTGGTTGTTTCCAGTTTTTAGTGATTATGAATAAAGTAACCATAAGCATTCATATGAAGTTCTTTGGTTGAGCCTAAGTTTTCATTTTAGTTGAGTAAATACCTGGGAAAACAATTACTAGAGTCTATGGTAAGACTGCTTAGCTTTGTAACTGCCCAACTGCCTTCTAAAGTGGCGGTACCATTATGAATTCCAACCAGCAGTAAATAAAAGTTCATGTTGCTCTTCATTCTCGTCAGCAACTGGTATCAGATTTTTGGATTTTAGCCATCATAATGTGTGTCGTAGTATCCTGCTGTTTTAACTAGCAATTCCTTCATAACAAATAATGCTTAGAACTTTTCTCATGTGGTTATTTGCCATTACATATCTTCTTTGGTAAGGTGTCTATTCAGATATTTTGCCCATTCTAAAATTTTGTTATTTTGGTGTTTTTTTTTTTTCTGTACTGTTGAGATTTAAGTTCTTGTATATTTTATCAGACATATGATTTGCAAAAATTTTCTTCCAGTTTATGACTCATCTCATTCTTTTCTTTTCTTTTTTTTTTTTTTTAACGATTTTATTTATTTATTTGACAGAGAAAGACACAGTGAGAGAGGGAACACAAACGGGGAGTGGGAGAGTGGGAGCAGGGAGCCCGATGCGGGACTCGATCCCGGGACTCCAGGATCATGACCTGAGCCGAAGGCAGTCGCTTAACCAACTGAGCCACCCAGGCGCCCACATCTCATTCTTTTCATAGTGTCTTTCATAGAGCAAAACATTTTCTTAAATGAACTTATTTTAAAAAATAGTTTTATATCTCTAGAAAACTTCAGAAGTTATTACAGAGAGTTCCCATATACCTCACATTCAGTGTCCCTTATTATTAACATCTCACATTAGTATGGTATGTTTGGTACAATTAGTAAACCAATAATGATAAATTATTATTAACTAAATTCCATAGTGTAATCATATTCCCTCAATTTTTATGTGATAACCTGCTTTTTTGCCCAGAATCCCTTCCAGCATGCTCCCTTTGCACACTATACACTTTTTCGACATTTTCTTTCTTGTAATGTTTATCTGGCTTTAATATTAGGGTAACACTGGCTTCATGGAATGAGGAGATATTTCCTCTGCTTCTATTTTCCGAAAGAGAATTGTTGAAAATCGTTATCATTTATTCCTTTAAAGTTTGGTCAAATTCATCAGTGAAACCACCTGGGCCTGGTGATTTCTTTTCTGGAAGGTTATTAATTTTTTACTAGATTTCTTTAGTAGATATAGTACTGTTCATTTTTCCTTGTGTGAGTTTTGGTAACTTGTGTCTTTCAAGGAATGGATCTATTTCATTTAAGTTATCAGATTTGTGGGCAGAGAGTTGTTCATAATATTCCTTTTTCATTTTTTTATGTCCATGTTGATAACCCTCCTCTCATTTCTGGTATTAGTCATTTGTATCTTCTCTATTTTTTTCTTCATTTGCGTGGCTGAGAGATTTATCAATTTTTTTTATCTTTTTAAATGGTCAGCTTTTGGGTTGACTTTCTCGATTGTCTCCTGTTTTCAAGTTCATTGCTCTCTGCACTAATTTTTGTTATTTTTTCAATATGCTTTCACTGCTTCTACAAATTTTAATAGTTGAATTTTCATTTTACTTAGCTCAAAGTATTTTTAAATTTCACTTGAGACTTCTTTGACCCGTCATGTTCGGAAAAGTGTTGTTTAATTTCCAAATATTTGGGGAATTTCCAGCTATCCGTCTGTTAATGACTTCTAGTTTAATTTTTTTGTGATTTGAGAAAATATGGCCTATGATTTGTATTCTTTTAAATTTGTTAATGTGTGTTCTGTGGCCAAGAATGTGGTTTATCTTGGCAAATGGTCCACATGGGCTTAAGAAGAATGTGTAATCTGTTATTGTTGGATGAATTATTCTACAAATGTCAATAAGATCAAATTAGTTAGTGGTGCTATTCAGGTCAATCTTATCCTTATTGATTTTCTGCCTGCTGAATCTATTGATTAATAAATGAGAGATGTTGAAGTCTTTAACAACAGTAGTGGATTTGTATATTTATCCTTTCGGTTCAATCGGTTTTGCCTATTTTGATGCTCTGTTGTTTTGTACATTCACCTTTAGGATTGTTATGCTTTCTTGGAGAATTGACCCTATTATTGTCAAAAGCCTTTCTAGATCCCTGATAATTTTCTTTATGCTGAAGTCCACCTGGGCTGAGATTCACATAGCTACTAGAGTTTCCTTTTGATTAGTGTTAGCATTGTATATTTTTCTCCATTGCTTTACTTTTAGCCTCTCTGTTTATATTATTGTAGATAACATATAATTGATTCTTTTAAAGATTTTATTTATTTATTTGAGAGAGAGAATGAGAGAGAGAGAGCAGGAGAGGGGGGAGGGTCAGAGGGAGAAACAGACTCCCTGCCCAGCAGGGAGCCCGATGCGGGACTCGATCCTGGGACTCCAGGATCATGACCTGAGCCAAAGGCAGTCGCTTAACCAACTGAGCCACCCAGGTGCCCTATAATTGATTCTTTTAAAAATCCATTCATATAATTATTGTATTTTAATTAGTGTACTTATACAATTTAAGGTATTTATTTATTGATATAGTTGAGTTAGCATCCACCATGTCTGCAACTGTTTTCTATTTATTACATTTGTTCATTGTTTCTTTTCCCTTCCTGCTTTCTGCTTTCTCTATGTTTAAAGAGCATTTTACATGGTTCTGTTTTATCTCCTATCTTAGCATATCAATTATACTTATGTTAAGAAACATTTTAGGGTTTGCCCTTGACTTGCCAATATATATTTTTAAGCTTTTTAAGTTATCTTTCAACTAATACTAGATTGTTTCACATGTAGTGTAGGTGACTTAGAATATTCCCAATGCCTCCTCCCATCCCTATGACATTGATGTCATTTATCCATAAGCTATAATCGCTCAATATAATTTTACTATTGTTACTTTAAAGAAACAATCATCTTTTAGATAAATTAAACTAAGAAAAAAATACCTTTATTCTTTTTCAACACTTTATTTATGTGGATCCAAGTTTCTCTTCCTCTCTGAAGAACAGTTGCACATTTCTTTTTTTCATTTTCACATTTCTTATACAGGTTTGTTGCCAATGAATCGCTTCAGTTTTGCCTGTCTGAGAAAGTATTTCCCTTTCACTGATAAAGGTTAATTTTGCTGGATATATAATTCCAGGTGGGTGTATTTTTTTCACATAATACTGTAAGTATTTGACTCTACTTTTGTCTTGTGTGTTTCTGATGAGAAGTCCAGTATAATTCTTACCCTTATTCTTCTAGTTAATATTCCCTCCCTCCCAACCTCTCTCCAGTTTCTTTAAAGATTTTCTCTTTGTCTTTGTGGTTTTGCAGCTTGAATATTGTATGCCCAGGTGTCAATTTTTTGGTATTTATCCTGTTTGGTGTTCCCTAAAATTCCTTTATCCATGGTTTGCTGTCCTTAATTTTGGAAAATTCTCAACCATTATTATTTCAAATGTTTCTTCTGTTCTCTCTTTCTTCCCCTTCTAGTATTCCAATTATGTTATATCTTTTGAAATTTTCGCATTGTTCTTGAATGGTCTGTTCTATATTTTCGTTCTTACTTGTTTTTGCATTTTGGTTTGTAAAGATTCCATTAACCTATCTTCAAGTTCCCTGATTCTTTCCTTGGCTGAGTCCTATTCTATCAATTAGTCCAAGTCATTCTTCATTTCTGTTATCCTAATTTTTAATTTCTACTCTTTTCTTTTAATTCTTTTTTAAGAGTTTCCATCTCTCTCCTATATTACCTATCTGTTCTTGCATGTTGTCCACTTTTTCCGTTAGACCACTTAACATACTAATTTTAATTATTTAAATTCCTGGTCTAATGATTCCAACATCAGTGTCATATCTGAGTCTCCTTCTGATGCTTGATTTGTTCTTATAGACTGTGGGGTTTTTTGTTTGTTTGCTTTTATTGTTGTTGTCTTCTTTTGCCTTTTGTCATGACTTGTAACTTTTGGAAAAAGCTGTACGTATTATACTGAGTAATAGAAATTGAAGAAAATAGGCATTTAGTGTGAAAATTTATGTTATGATAAACATTGAACTGTGCTTGATATTTGCTTTAGCTCTGGGTGCCAGGGGCTTCAAATTCCTTTAGTTTCTTGTTTTTATCTTCCCTCTTGACTCTGGGCTTCCTTAAGTACACCTCCTTAGGGAGAGTTTGCATCTTGTGGCAATTTCAGCTGTGATCCACTATTGTTGTTTAAGAGCTCTGTTGGTATGGTGGTGAGATGTGAAAGATGGAAAATATTCTATAATCTTGTGATTGAATCTGTCTTTAGTATGTGACATTGATAGTGTTTTTCCAGTGGTTGTATGTGTTCCTCCTTTAGGTAATGCAGAAGTTTGGAGTGGGAGGAATACCCTTCCCCCAGATAAGATATGGTTTTGCTAAAACCTTTTCCCTAGAGAATAGGTTTGTGTTATGGAAAAGGCAGTGGGCATATTTAGTAATGATTTCTGTCTTTCCCCCTACCGTTTTTTGTGGATCTTCACCCTGAGAACCTGGAGAGATGCCTGGAGGTAAAACCCACAATTATGGGAACTCTTCTAGACTGTGGCGTTCAGGACTTTCTCACTCTCATCCCAGACCATTCTCAACATCTCGTAATTAATCAAAATAATCATTTAAATGTTCCTACCAGTTATGTCTCTAGTGGTTTCTGCTGTTTGGCAAGCAGATCCAAGCTGTGGTCCTCTTGATTCTCCTATCTCTTTGGATTTTGGGATTATGGTTTTCCATGACACCTCAGTTCTCTGGTGGGTATAAGAAAGTAATTGATGTTCAGTTTATTCAACCTTTTTTTTTTTTTTTTTTGAATGAGAGTGACAACTTCCTAGTTCTACATGTCAGAGCTGAAATTGACAGTTTGGCTTATATTATATTCAAAGTAGTCAATATAAAAAAGACTAAAATATCATTTTGATTTAATTTACATAAATATGTTACTTTTAAGAAGAAAACACTTTTGAGAATAAACAAATTTAAAATTATGTATATAAATCCACAATATACTAAAACTCTCCTAAAATTAAACATTTCAGAAGTTATATAATTTTAATTACTTTTAGTATCTTCTTGCACTCTCAAAAATGTTTGATTTGGAGTATAAATTATGTGGGAAGACTCAAGCACCTAAAGTTATAAAGTCCTGTGCAAGTGTTCAACTATAATGCCTTTTGTTTTGTCTATGAAGACTCACTGTATAGTTATCATTACAAATATTTGATAAACATAAAATCACCTACATTAGCAGAAAATGGTGTAGACTTGTCAATAACTAAAATATACTTATCTAAATTATGTACAAACAGCAAATATTCCCATCAAGTTGATAAGAATGTTGTTTAACATCTATTTCTCTAGATGGAGCAAATAAATTTCTGTGATGAGGGATTTTCTTGGATTTGTTATTAAGTTTTTTTTAATCCTAGGTGGGAATAGATGTTAGCAATAATAACTTTCTTAGAAGTTATGGAAAAGGAAACATCCGACTTCCTCTGTTTATAACAGAAATTTCCTATGCCTCACATTAGAAGGTCCTGTGGCTCAGAGGTCTTTTCTTTCTCAGAAGAAAATTTTTATAACTGCCAAGTTAGATGCATCAAAAGAACAGCAAAGATGAAAAAGTGGACATTAAAGATTTTTCCCTTAAGTCTTACTCTTGAAAAAGTAGAGATATTTTTCCTTTGGGTATTTGAGATTATACACTAGAAAGTGCAATAGAAAATAACTAAAACATCTGATTTGAGTAGTCTATGTTGAGATTCAGAAGTGAAGGATACCACTGAAGTAGCCACAACAAAGGAGTGTATCAAAGATAACATTTTCAAATTGGTTTAAGCATATATTCTTATTTATTAAATAAAGTCTAGACTAAATACACATTAACAAAATACAGTGGTGAGCAAGATACTTTAATATTTGCCCACTGCTCCATAGTTAGTGAGATGGGAAACAATAGCCAAATATATCATTAAAAACAACCTAAGTGTTATGAAAAAAAGAACAGGGAAGTATGAGAACTTATAAATGGGGAATCTGATTTTTCTCAGATGGGAGGTAGAGATATGGTCAGGGAACCTCCCAGGGGGAGTGAAGTTGAAGCTGAGATATGAAGTGTGCTTGGGAATTTAGTGGAGTGTTGGGGAAGGAAGAGTGTTCCTGGCAGAAGGAACAGGATACGCAAAAGCCCTGAGGATAGGAAACAGAACATGTTGGAAGAGTGAAAGGGAGAGGAGTATAGCTGGTATGGAAACAGCAGAGAGAAACACATGGCCTTGGCTGTGTGTAAGAACAACTTCTGATTTTTATATGTGTTTAAAAGCACAGTGGTCCATGGGCACCTGGATGGCTCAGTCGGTTAAGCATACTCTTGGTTTTGGCTCAGGTCTTGATCTCAGGGTCCTGAGATGGAGCCCCACCTCAGACTCTGCACTCAGCAGGGAGTCTGCTGGAGATTCTCCCTCTCCCTCCCCCTCTGCCCCTCTCCTTCCCTCTATCTCGCTCTCTCAAATAAATAAATAATTCTTAAAAAAAATAAAAAATAGATAAAAACACAGTGGTCCAGGGAGAATCCAGAGATCACATTCTCTCATCTCCATATCCACTTTGGACCCATGTTGCTCTCTAGTCTCTTATAACTTTGTATTTCTTCCCAGAAAGTATTGCCACCTGCAGGATGCAGGTAAACTTGGCTCTGTTGTGAGGAAGCCCCAACCTGAGCCCCTTGTAGACCATTCCACGGAGATTTCTTCTTATATTCCAGAGAGTAGAGAAGCCAAGAGTGGTATTGACATTCATATGGGTCTTTACTCCCTCCCCTTGCTGCTTGAACTTCCTCTAATGTGTGAAGTCTCTCTTTCTATGCCCAAACTGTAAATAAGAGTTGAGCATTCTTCTTTTCTGTTTTGCTCGTATTTAGGATTTAGGATACTATAGTGCAGTATTTTGTTTACATCTGTCTGCATTACTTGACTATGAGCTGTTTGGGAAAGGACTATGTCGTATTCATTAGAAATTAATATATATATATATAATTTTTTTTAAGATTTTATTTATTTTTTAACAGGGAGAGAGACAGCGAGAGAGGGAACACAAGCAAAGAGAGTGGGAGAGGGAGAAGCAGACTTCCCGCCGAGCAGGGAGCCCTATGTGGGACTCGATCCCAGGACCCTGGGATCATGACCTGAGCCGAAGGCAGACGCTTAACAACTGAGCCATCCAGGCTCCCCAATATATTTATTGAACGGATGAGTAAATAAAGCTTATGTAGTTACTAAAGAATTAGAACATTGACACTGAATTCATTCCCTTTAAGGCTTTACCTAAGATGAGTGGCCTAGTTAGCAGAGGGGTCTTCCCTTACGATAATCATGGAAAGGTGGCCAAAGGGGGCATTGAGTCGGATCAGAAACAGCTGACTTTTGTTTTTTGTTGTTGCTGTTGTTGTTTTTCTTTTTTATTCTCAAACAAAAGTCTGAACTTCTTTTGACTAGTCTGTATTTGTGAGTCTAATTCATCTTTCAGAGCAGACTTCCTGTTTTTTAGTCTCCCCAACACAAAAAAATGATGCAGACCATGCCCCCCCATTCCTGTAGGTCCACCTCTATTAAGGACTGTGGTACAGACAGGAGGGCGCGCTGGTTAGGTGGAGACCAGAGGTGCTTACTATGATGTCATTCCTCACCTGCTACTCAAGAAAACACTTTGAGATGCAAATGACAGTGCCACTGTTGTAGGGATAACCTTGAATCTACTTTATTTTTCGAGCAAATCTTGCACATACTTGAGGATTTTGCTAAAATTGGCCAAATTTTGAATGCACAACCAATCTTAACAAACTATAATGTAGAACTTCTTACTCATTTGATACAGTCACTCTGAATGGAACCTAGTAAATTTTCTCTTAGCAAACTCAGGGCTAATCTTGACATAAAGGTGAGAATCATATTAATCATCAAAACCATTAATCAAGACATTGACATCAAGCCATTTGCAAGCTCTTGGGGCTGCTGAAGGTTGTGTAAGTTGCAGACTGCACAGCTCCAGGAGTACCAGCCACATGCACCATTCAAGTGTGCAACTTAACTCAGAGCTATACACAGTCTCTGTGGGCCTTCCCAGGGTATGATGTGATAATGTCATTCCCAAGTTACTGATCACTGAGTAACCAATATTGGATTTCAGACAGTTCCAAGTCCATTCATTAGATTAGTTTCCTACAATTTATTGATGAGAATATCATTTGAGAAGAATTCAAATTATTGACTACGATCTACTTAAATATATCTGTGAATATATTAAACTACTTAAATTTCAAGTAGTTTTTTGTTTAAATAATTGCCATATACTGACATTTCACTAGTTCTATTGTTATCTAATAAAATCTTTATAGCATGTTATGGAGTTAATTGAGAATACCTCAAATTATTGATTTCTGGTTCTGAGAGAGGGAACATACATCTTCCCTGACCAGTATGTTTGAATCATGGAAATTGGACCTGTTAAGTGTTCTGGGGCTTATCAATGCCACACAAATTGTAGCAAATGTCCTTTTAATTCTCATTTGAGATATGTGGTTATTCAAGAGACATTGAAAATGCTAATGATCCAGCCCATGAATTGTGAGTTTTCTGGGGTGGCAGAATATTTTCTATAATAGGAGCTATACAGTTCTTTCTACTCAATTGCTTTACAGCAGGTGACTTGTTCAATTAATTTTGTCAACAAACAAGTTAAGTAGATGAACCAATCTTGCTCAAGTTTTTTTGAACAGACTCATTATTTGACTTGAAGTTCCACCAAACTATAAACTCCTTGAAAATAGGAACTGTGTCTTACTATCTTTGTATCTCTAAATCTGGTGGAAGAAGAGGTATGTGGTCGGTGGGTGAAGTTTTGGGTATATGTGAGAATAGACATGTATATTTTCAAGAAATATTGCAAATAAAAATCACTTAACATTGAGTGAATTAATTAATATATCAGTCTATTTATTCAAGATGTTTAAGTAGTGATTTGTATAAGTAATCTAAATGTATTTTAATGACTATACTACAATGATACCACATGCATGACAAAAAAATCAACAAGCATCGATTTATGATAATTATAATTATTATTCTTTTTACATAAAGATCCTTTGATAAGTAGCCATAAAATATTCTCATAGTAAGGATTTATTAAGTTGATTCAAAGTGAGTTTTAAATGGGGACTTTCTAAAAAGATATATATTAAGTGTTGGTACAAAGCCAATATACTAAGATGTGCTTTTAAGGAACCACATTTCTAAGATTTCACATCATAATGCTGTAGACAATGAGATATTATTACATTTTTTCATAGCAGTTGGAAATCTATTTGATGCTGTCAACAAAGAACTGTGCATTATAATAAAGTTTCCAAAGCCTCAGCCAAGAGGTGCAATGTAACACCAAACAGCTTATTACCTATATAAAAATTACAAATATCAGACATGTATTGTTAAATAAATAATAGCTAAAAGATGAATCTGTTGAAGATCTGAATTGAAAAGGGGACAAATATAAAATGTGGTCCAACAGGTGGAATATTTAAAATAGAAACAGCTGCTTACCTCCAGTCAACCTGTTTTCTTTAACAAATGTCATTTCCCAGTCACTAAAACACATTTTTCGAGGCAATGTACAAAGTCTGAAATAGCTATTTTGTCAACACACATCTGCATGATCTCAAAATCTAACTGGTGTGACTTTACAATGCAATTAGTGGAGTTTCATTTGGAAGAGTCCAAAAGGATGTAAAAAAGAGGGAAACGCCTTTCAGTAAGAGGCAAAAGGATGTATTCCAGAAAAATAATTATAACTTTCCACATTAGTGTATAATAAATGTCCATTTTGTTATGGCTTTACAAATAGTAATGAAAAGATTAGTTGAAATATGAAAAAAGTAAGTTGTAGTCATGGAAGTGATAAAGAGAAGTTTGCATAAGATTTTCCTAAATTAACAGTTTATTTGAAATGAGTGTAGTGATAATTTCTAAATGAGCATTTAGTGATTAACAATTAGCAAACACTTTATTATTTTTGGATGGTATGAAGGGTGACAGAGTGGGTATTGGTAAAAGAGGAATAGTCTATTATACCATAAGTAGTGTTAATACCTGTAAAAATAGTTGTATAAAAATTTCATGTTTATAGTATAATTTAAGTTACAAGAAGATTTTTTTTACATTCAAAGATCATAGCTATATACAAGATATATCTACTACAAAGTAGGAAAAAATACATTTGTGTATTGGCATGTATCACTGAGACTGTTGGTCTCAGAGTGGCAAATCAGTTTCATCTTCTTTGCCAATCCTAAGTGACTGGAAGTGGCTGCCTGGAGGATTGTGTTGAGAAAAATTCTGAGGACTCACTGAGAAAATATAGAATGACAGGTTCGTGATTTTGGGGGTAGTTGTGGTGAGTGATGGCCTGTATACCTAATATATTTTATCTCTAGAGCTAATACAAGCTTAGAAATTAACTGCAAAGATCAAAGTTTCTATCGATATATCCCTGAATATATAGTTAACATTTTATTCCACAAAACTCAAATTTAATGAAATGTATAGTGAAGTTTTATTTCCTTTTCTCTCTAAATCACAGTACTTTCTCTGGTATATACTAACTTCATATTGCTTTCATGTTTGGGGCAATTTTTGGTTGTGAAAATAAAACAAAGCGCGTATAGTAAACTAAAAGTATAAGTCCTACTCTTGACAGAGTATTTAAAATAACACTTAAAAAAAATAACACTGAGGTGCCTGGGTGACTCAGTCGTTAAGGGTCTGCCTTTGGCTCAGGTCATGATCCCAGGGTCCTGGGATCAAGCCACATCCTGGCTCCCTGCTCTGAGGGAAGCCTGCATCTCCCTGTCCCACTCCCCCTGCTTGTGTTTCCTCTCTCGCTGTCTCTATCTCTGTCAAATAAATAAATAAAATCTTAAAAAAAAAAAAAATAACACTAGACATACAACCAAGAGTCCAAACTTTCTTATAAACTGCTTGGATAGTGAGTACTAAAGAGTTTTTACACTGGAGTTTACAGGAACAAAACACATAGACAAAGACAGTAAAGGTTAGCTCTAATCTAAATAAACAAAAATTGTTGAAAAAGAAGTTGTAATTACCACTTGAAAATGTAAGTTATAGAAAACACATTCACTGGGCCATTGGCAGTGCAAACACTCATCTGGTTTCTCATTTCTAGACAAGTCTTCCGGAATTAATTTTTTTTTTTTTAAGTATAATGATGTTCAAAGTTTTTGGTTAATATGGAGAGCTTCACAAGGAAGATTGCTGATTTGGTAACATAAGCGGAAAATTTAACTATTTTATTACCGTTCAAATGTATCTGCCTGAGGGGAAAAAAAGACAAAGATTAGGGTTAGGGTTAGGGCCAGAGGTCAACTCATATATAAGTAATAGACACCTCCAAAATGAGCAACGTGAAAAACGACAGCCCTCATACGAAAAAGACTTCTTAAAAGTTTTGTTTTCCTTAAGTTTCTATTTAAAAGGAGTTGACCCTTATCTGATCGTTGGTTTTCAAAGGAAGAATGAGTCATGTCAGAAATGTTGTCAATTTTTCTTTTATGAGGTTTGGCAAAGAACTTTCTATTTTCTCCATATTTTATGAGACCTCGAAATAGATTTAGGAATTTCCCCTCCGAGAGTGCACATTATAATACCAACTTGCATTTCGAAGATAGTTTTTGGCTTCCAAAGAGCTTTCGTCTATAGTATTCAGCTTTGCCAGTCCTGATAGCCTCGCTCCGTGTGGAATAGAGGGGTTAGCATCCCTGTGTTGCACATGAGAGAATTAAGACAGGGTTGATTAAGGGGTTTTCCAAGGGCACAGGGCTGCTATGAGCAAAGCAGGGAACTGAAACCCAAACTGTGGGACTCACTGCTGAATTGCTCTTCTGACCACTATACGCTGAGTGCTGTAGGCCATCCTGAGGAAGCACTTAGGGCCCTTCTTCAAGAGCGAAGGCCCTTCCTCTACCCGTAGACTCATAAAGGTATGGGGAGCATGCTTTTAATAAAGGCCACAGAAAAATCTCTCCACAAGAAAAAATGTTTGTGTTGTGCTGCATTAACTTTTAATCCTTTCTCCTTTCATACCATCACCCTGGATGACATTAGTCATTCCTTAGCTTAGTTTACAAACAATATCCTGACAACTCCTGTATTTATCTCTCTGGCTTGGATTTTCCTTCCTCCATAACTTTAGATCTAAGTGTGTACCTGTCTACTGGATACTTCCAGTGGAATGCCTTCTAGGAGCACCACACTTAAAATGTCCCAAACAGATTTTCCCATCTTGTTCCCAAACCTGATCCCTTTCTGTGCTTTCTATGTTGGGATTGATAGTACCCTACCAAACGAAACAAAACTTGGGCTGCATCTTATTTCCTTCCCTGATCACCTCTCATATCCAAGCATTCTCCAACCACTGCTGAGTCAGTTTTCCAAACACCATAAATCTTAGTGGCTTTTTCCATTTCTTCTGTTTTTATTCAGGTCTCATGATTTTTCACATGGATTAAGGCCCACACTTTCTATTTTTTTTTAATCTTTTTTTTTTTTTTTAGTTTGTGTTATGTTAATCACCATACATCATTAGTTTTTTGGTTTTTTTTGTTTTTTAAAGATTTTGTTTATTTATTTGACAGAGAGAGACACAGTGAGAGAGGGAACACAACCAGGGGGAGTGGGAGAGGGAGAAGCAGGCTTCCTGCGGAGCAGGGAGTCCGATGGGGGCCCGATCCTAGGACCCTGGGACCATGACCCGAGCCGAAGACAGACGCTTAACGACTGAGCCACCCAGGTGCCCCTACATCATTAGTTTTTGATGTAGTGTTCCATGATTCATTGTTTGCATATAACACCCAGTGCTCCATTCAGTACGTGCCCTCTTTAATACCCATCACCAGGCTAACCCATCCCCCCACACCCCTCCCCTCTAGAACCCTCAGTTTGTTTCTCAGAGGATTAAGGCCCACACTTTCTAACTGGCCTCTCTTACTGCAGTCTGGCCCGTTTCCAATCTAGTTTCCATATTCCAGTCAGCCATCAAAGGCTACCCAAATCATTTATGATAAATTTCTCACTTTTTAATTGGCCTTTAGAGCCTGCCTAATCTGGCTTATGCTTGCTGACCAGCATTATGCCTGATCACTTTCTGCTTCATCATCTAAGCTCAAGCTAACTGAAATCGATTTAAGTCTTAAGATACAGAAAATTCTGTATTGGGTCTATCCCTTTGTTTGTACCTTTGACAGAAGATTTAATTCTTTTGGCATTAAGTCCAGTTCTCAATATGATTCCCCTCCCTGCCCATTGGGAGATTATACATTGTTGCCCTATGGATTTGGCCACACAATTTGCTTTGTCCAGTGAAATGTAAGCAGAAGTGGCACGTGTCACTTTTGGATGATAACTCTAAGAGCCATCTGTCTTCTGCCACAGACATGCAGTGTCTTAGCTGGGGGATGATTCATCAACTTGTGTCCTGGAGAAAAGAAGACGTGGAGCAAAGCTGCAACCAAGCTATGATGGACACATAAAATGAAAGCAAAACAAGCCTTCGTAGTTGTAAACCATTGACACTTGGAGATCTTTCTTGTTATCTCAGCATAATTAGACTACTTTTATTGATACATCTGCCTGGAACAGACTTCTCCCTCTTTGTCTATCTAACTCTTGTTTCAGCTGAAATTTTATTCTTTTCATAATCCATTTCTAAATTCTTGAGTGAGTGCAAACTCCTGTGTTTCTGTAGCACTCTGTACTTCCCATAATAATAATGCTTACTGAATTGCACTGCAATTATTTGGTTATTGTTCATGTCCCCTACTAGACGGTCAACTCTGTGAGGACATGGCATTCTTTCTTCTTCATCATTTCATTCCTCTCTCTTAGTACCTAGTGCATAAATGGTATGCAATAGTCATGTCATATGAACGAATGATAAATAAATCAATGAAGGAAAAGTAGTCCAAGCAGTTCTTGCATCCCTAAGTAGTGTGGAAGTTTGTGTGAGCGCCAACGATACATGGACATTTTCTTTCCTGTGGTGACAGATGGAATTCTAAAAGGAAAATGTGTCATCACTGACCTCTAACACACACCAGTCTCATTTTCTGTTTATCACACATTTTCAAACTATAGAACTCTGTGAAAAGTTTTAGTCATAAATTGTAGCCTGGAGTACATTATTGTCTGATGAGTCCCCTGAGTATATTCAGTTTCATTGTGGTAGTCAAGTCATGAAGGACAGTTCATCCTTGGGTCACAAATGTGAGATAGCAAGGCCATTCTATTTCAGACAGACCTATAGAAGTTTTATAAGAAGATTTGACAAATCACCATCTTCCTTAATCTGCTTTCTTCTTTATGATGTGTGTTTTCATCAAAAATGTTTGGCAGTCTAATTTTGGTCTAGAACTGTGATAATTTTAGTTTTACATTAAAATCACAGTGCAGTTTTAGGTTCCTGTTTGTGATATATGTTGCTGACTCTCTAGACTAGTGCCATACATGCAATAGGTTTTTAATAAGTACTTTTTTCCAATCTACCTCTTGCTACTACTTATATTTTTTTCCTTTCACTATCAAATGTCTTAAAAAGATTAAAAGAATAATTTATGTATTTTTACCTTCATTTTCTAACATTTCATTCACATTTTAGCCCATTGCTTTTTAGTTTATACCTTTAGTAGTCTACCCAAACTAGCGTGCACACACACACACCCCCCCCTCCACACACACACAGAGCAGCCAGGTCAAAGATTTTAGCCTGAGATCATGAAGATCCTATGACAAAATTCTCCCAAGAGAGATTTCCTAGAATCTTTCTCCAGCTCCTATGTATTTTTCTCCCTCTGCCTAACTCTTTTAGAATGGTTTGCATAGTCTAATTGGCTTCTGATTCAGATTCTTCCTAAGATGATGTCTTAGATTATCCTTCTGTGGCTACACATGGCCAAGATGGGCAAGAGATGCCTATCCTATAATTGACCCAGACTCCCAGACACTGTACCCCAACTGGCTCAGAATTTCAGATCCTGATTTCTTAGGAAGGGAAAATTGGAGAATGACAGGCTCTTTCACTCCCCTTCAGCAATCTTGAGCACCACTTGGGGGGCTTGTTGAGAACTCTACTTAGATCTAGGGGCATCTGATAATTTAGCTTTAATACCATCATCTGAAAAACAGGGACATCTGAAGAAAAGTCATAAAGTGTTAGGACTTTCCAGATCCTATGCCACACAGCCTAATGACTCATCTCATAGATGCAGTCATTGAAAGCCAGGGGATGTTTAATGGTTTACTAGAGCTAATTAGTGGGAAGTATGGAAGTAGAACCTGGATCTCCTGAAGTTTTCTTTCTTCCTTTCTTTCTTTCTTTCTTTCTTTCTTTCTTTCTTTTTCTTTCTTTCTTTCTTTCTTTCTTTCTTTCTTTCTTTCTTTCTTTCTTTCTCTTTCTTTCTTCTTTCTTTCTTTCTTTCTTTCTTTCTTTCTTTCTTTCTTTCTTTCTTTCTTTCTTTCTTTCTTTCTTTCTTTCTTTCTTTCTCTTTCTTCTTTCTCCTTCCTTCCTTCCTTTCCTTCCTTTCTTCTTCTTCTTTTCTTTCTGAACAATTTTCTTATACCAAACACAAAAATAAATTCAAAATGAATTACAGACCTAAATGTGAGACTTGAAACCATAAAAATCCTAGAAGAGAATACAGGCAGTAACTTCTTTGACATCAGACATAGCAACTTTTTTCTAGATATGTCTCCTGAGGCAAGGGAAACAAAAGCAAAAATAAACTACTGGGACTTCATTAAAATAAAAGGCTTCTGCACAGTGGAAGAAACAATCAACAAAACTAAAAGGCAACCTATAGAATGTGAGAAGATATTGCAAATGACATTTCTGATAAAGGACTAGTATCCAAAATATATAAAGAAGTTATACAGGCACCTGGGTGGTTCAGTCAGTTAAGAGGCTGAGTTTTGATTATGGCTCAGGTCATGTTCTCAGGGTCCTGGGATTGAGTCCTGCATTGGACTCTGTGCTCAGCGGGGAGTATGCTTGAGGATTCTCTCTCTCCTTCTCCCTCTGCCCCTCTCCCTGCTCTCTCTTTCTCTAAAACAAACAAATAAATCTTTTTTTAAAGAACTTATAAAACTCAACACCCAAAAAATGAATAATCAAATTAAAAATAGGCAGAAGACATGAACAGACATTTCTCTAAAGAAGACAAACAGTTGGCCAACAGACACATGAAAAGATGCTCAACATCATTGATCATAAGGGAAATTCAAATCAAAACTACAATGAGATATCACTTCACACCTGTCAGAATGGCTAAAATCAACACAAGAAACAAGTGTTGGCAAGGATATGGAGAACGAGAAAAACCCTCTTGCACAGTGATTTGGCCGGTGGGAATGCAAAATGGTGCAGCCACTGTGGAAGATAGTATGGAGGTTCCTTGAAAAATTAAAAATAGAACTACCCTATGATCCAGTAATCTCACTACTGAATATTTACCCAACGAATATGAGAACACTAATTTGAAAGGATATAAGCACCCCTATGTTTATTGCAGCATTAGTTACAGTATCCAAACTATAGAAGCAGCCAGGTGTCCATTGGTAGATGAATGGAGAAAGAAGATGTGGTGCATATATATATATAATGGAATATTACTCAGCCATAAAAAAAGAATGAAATATTGCTATTTGCAATGACACGGATGGAACTAGAGGGTATAATGTTAAGTGAAATAAATCAGTCAGAAAAGACAAATACCATATGATTTAACTCATATGTAGAATTTAAGAAACAAAACAAATTAGCAAAGGGGGAAAAAGGAGGCGGGGGGCAAACCAAGAAACAGACTCCTAACTATAGAGAACAAACTGATGGTTACCAGAGGGGAGGTGGGTGGAGGCATGGGTGAAATAGGTGATGGGGATTAAGGAGAACACTTGTGATGAGCACCAGGTGTTACACGGAAGTGTTGAATCACTATACTGTCCACCTGAAACTAATATTACACTGTGTGTTAACTAGCTGGAATTTAAATAAAACTTAAAAACAGTGCCCATTTCTCAAAGCTTCTGAACCTCATTGGACTTACTGTTGACATTTCAAACAAAGCCCTTCAGAGGACCTGTTGCAGAGCCCAGGCATTCTGCACATGGGGTGACTAATGGATAATAAATTAAATAAACTCATATCTCAGATGAACAAGTTGGAAGAGAACATAGGATCTAAAGCAGTGGTTTATTAAGAATTAAGAATAACTCAAGGTAGAAGGCTGACATTATGTATATGCTTGGGATAATGTGGTATTAAGGTTTTTTAGGAGGAAGGAGAGGGAAGATTATAAGTTTAGGGTTAAATATATTGAATTTGAAATGACTGTAATTTATGCAAGTAGAAATATATAGCAGGCTGTGGAGACTAAAGAAGAAAAGTCAAGGCTGATGAAAGATGTAGGCCAGGAGAGGTATTCTTTAAGTATTGAGTGTGACTCTGAAGAGAAAATTTAGAGACAGGCAAGAGAGGGGAGGCTATGCCTACAATTAGCACTTCTAGCAAAGGAAGCAGAGAAGACACAGCCAGAGGCATTCTCCTTCTCTAAATAATAGTGAAATAGTTTCCTGGAAATCAAAAGTGGAAAGATTCTGTGGAAACAGTCAAGACTGCAGGTAGGAGGAAGCACAGTAATGTGTTTGGCTTGTCCCTCAGATGCTCTCTCTAGGACTTTTGACTCTTGAAGAGTGACACTTTGACTCCTACACAAAGAAGCTTGGAAATCCAAATAAGCAAGGTGTCTGGAGTGTGAGAATAACAGACTGCTTTAGCAACGGGAACCGGGCAGGCAGTGAATCCTGCTGCCAAGACCTCTTTGTTCTTGCCAGGTTTCTGGGGCAGGTCTGCAGCTTCCCATTGATCATGAGGTCCCTGACTCTGTTAAAAATTCTCTTTCTTATTTCAGATGGCCAGCACCAGATTCTGTTTCTTGCTACAAAGCACCATGTCTGACACACAGGGTGACTTCATATTATTTCTGGGAACCTAGAGAAGTCTTGATTTCTGCAAGTCGTCCTGGTGGTAGCAAGGAGGAAGAAGGGACTATATTTAAAGTCAAAGAAGTCATTGGTGATCTTAAAGGGGTCAAGTTTTTTTTATTTTTTTTATTATGTTATGTATGATCACCATATTATGTTATGATCACCATGCATCACATCATTAGTTTTTGATGTAGTGTTCCATGATTCATTGCTTGCGTATAACACCCAGTGCTCCATTCAGTATGTGCCCTCTTTAATACCCATCACCAGGCTAATCCATCCCCCCACTCCCCTCCCCTCTAGAACCCTCAGTTTGTTTCTCAGAGTCCATAGTCTCTCATGGTTCGTTCCCGCTCTGATTTTTTCTTTTTTTTTTTTAAATTTTTTGTTGTTATATTAATCACCATACATTACATCATTAGTTTTTGATGTAGTGTTCCATGATTCATTGTTTGTGCATAACACCCAGTGCTCCATGCAGAACGTGCCCTCTTTAATACCCATCACCAGGCTAACACATCCCCCCACCCCCCTCCCCTCTAGAACCCTCAGTTTGTTTTTCAGAGTCCATCATCTCTCATGGTTCGTCTAAGGGGTCAAGTTTAATAGCCTGTGGAAGGTTAGATGTTACCCTGTATGGGATCAGGGAATGAGTAACTGGTGAATTAAAGGAGGCCCTAAGTACAGACAAGTTTGGGCAATTTAAAATTATGAATCTTCAAATTTATTTATGGGTAGGATGTACAAGTATGACAGGTGGGGTACAAATGTCATGAGGAGAAATGTGAGAAAATCAAACTTGGCACACTTAGGGTAAATCAACCAAACATGTAACCAAGTGTGTTGGTGGGGGTGGGATGACAGGGTGAAAAAGGAAAGCATTATAACCACAGAAGTGAATAGAATTATTTCCACATATTAAACGGTAATGTGATGGGATTTTACAATTATTGTCCTCATTTATACCAATAGCACAATTGAAATAAATTATGTTACCCTAGGGAAGAACAGTCAATAAATTGCTACAATTAACCTATTTGATCATCCCTATTGTTGACATAAACCCAAACATCAAGGAAAGGAGGCCCATGATTATTGCTCAAGAAGGCATTTTTTCCCCAGTTTTTTCAGATATCTTAAATTGTGAAACACTTTTGACATCTGAGAACCTTTTACCTGGGATTAGGAAAATATGCCCAACTAGTGTATGAAAATCATTTTTGATGTACTGATTAGTTTCCTCAACATATTTTAGTTCGTCTCATTTATTTTTCCATTGGAAATCATGTTTTGGTCATACAGAGCTTTAGAGGAAATATGATTAAATATAGAATAGTTTTATTTTTTTTCCTTTTGCCATTACTACAGATAGATTAGCCATATTGTGTGTTTGGGGGGGAATGATTAGCAAATTTCACAGTTGTCAACAAGTTTATAAAACATTGCTTTTAGTAACTCATAAAAAGATTTGTTTCTTTTATGTTTTAAATATATTTTGAATTAATTTGAAGTAAAGAAATTCTAAAGTCCAAAGAAGATTTTTTTAAATGTTATTAAATTATAGAATCTAAACAAACAAACACTGGAAGGACACATTGATTCTTTCGGTTAATTTCTTGACAGAAAACATCAACATATGTGGCTATGTCCATAGAGTAGACTCCATAGACCCCCTAGTGTCTGTTCACCATTCTACTCCTAGCACCTGGCCCTGAGTTCGGCACATGGTAAGCACTCAATAAACACTGTTGAGTTAGTGAATGAACGGGTGGATGAATGATATAGATGGAAAACGCCTTGATTAATGACTTATATGTAACTAGTTTCTATAATTTCAACTCACTACACAAAAATGCCAGGGACAGAACAAGTAGTAATCTCTGTATCTCCACAAAATTGTGAAGTTTGAAGTATACCAAACAGGCTAATACTAAGAATCCTTGCATCTGGCATGGAATGCTAACCTTTCATTGGGAGGTTTTTGGCATTGAATTAGTTTAAATTAATAGATCTATATCTGTATATATCTATATTTATTTCTATATCTATAACATCCACATGTATATCTATATTTATAAAATATATATTATACTTAATATATAGATAATATATATACAGTTTCAAACAATTTAAAAAATATATGAAGCTAAAAAAACTTGTTGAAGGATCTTGTAGATGCTCTGGACATGATAAGTTAAAAATAAACATGCTCTTTTTTGATAGCTTAGAAATAGCCTAATTTTTGTAATAGTAAATTTTTTGTGTCTATGACATTATTTCATGACCCAGGACACTACACATATAAGAAAAGTCTGAAGACTTTTGAGACTGGACAAGTTCTTTATTTTTTTTAAAAAGCGTTTGCTTTTCTGTGAACTGAATATTCTTGAAATCATGCTATTATTTGATCAAACTGAGTCAAGGAGATATAATGAAGAGGAAAAGAAAAAATGCCATTTGGTATTGTTCTAAATTTGTTGAAAAGCTACGATTTGATACTGTCTTAAAGAAACACAGCGACTTGTATTTTTCAAAATGTGGTTCATCATGATGAAATTTCCACAAAACCACATGTCATAAGATTAAAGATATTATCTCTGGTCTAGAAAAAAATACAAGACTACATGTCTACTACATATATACCTGTTATATGCATTTTATTTTCTTGTTTTCTTATATACATCTAATTTTTATTCCACGTAGCCTCCTCCTACCTCTAGCAGTGGCAGTGAGGACTCTGCTGCCTTTGACATGAATACAATTTTAACAGCATCATTAAATGACTGCCATATCCAGGTCATGATGGTAAATATAGAAAGACATTTAAATATGGTTCTCCTGCCCTCCCCCAACAGCAACAAAAAATGGATGGTTTTGTCACTAATATTGAAATTGCTCATTTCCCAGCCACATTGTGGGATCTTTAGAGTATACGGATAACACAGAAAATTAAATAACCCAAACAATGGCGTACAATTTTTTATAACTTTTTTTGGAACTTATAGGATTGGGCGATAAAATACTTCAATTCCAAGACAGAGGAGTCCTTTAAAAGATTTTATTTATTTATTTGAGAGAGAGAGAGACAGCGAGAGAGGGAACACAAGCAGTGGGGAGAGGGAGAAGCAGACTTCCCGCCGAGCAGGGAGCCCGACGCGGGGCTCGATCCCAGGACCGTGAGATCATGACCTGAGCCGAAGGCAGACGCTTAACGACTGAGCCACCCAGGCGCCCCAGAGGAGTCCTTTAAAGGATTTCATGGGTTACATTCTTTCTGACAGCATAATACCTTCAATATCCTCAATATCCTTCCAATTCTGCATTCTCCAAACATTTATCCCATCTATAGTATATAGGAAGAGGCAAGGCTAACCAAATAAATTTTTCTAAGGACCGGCTTTCATTTTTATATACTATATTAAACAGAACTTACATATCAATTGCATTTAAGAATATTCATGACTGAACTAAGGGTCAGGCTACACTATTATGATTCTATCTAAATTGGGAAAATTAGTTTTCTATGGAAAAGAAGAGGCATTATAGTTTTAGAAAATATTTAATTACCTACAGGAGATTTTTAAAGTCAGTTAACTAGATGAAGAAAGAGAGAAGAGGAGCAAGATGGTGGAGGAGTAGGAGACTTAAATTTCCTGGGTTCCAAGAATTCAGCTAGATAGGGATCAAACCATTCTGAACACCTACGAACTCAACAGGAGATCAAAGAAAAGAATAGCAGCAACTCTCTGAACAGAAAAGCGACCACTTTCTGGAAGGTAGGACGTGCAGAGAAGTGAATCCAAGGCGATATTTGGGAGGATAGACAGCGGGGGAGGGGGCCTCCATCAGCCGCTTCTGGCAAGTGATAGAGCAGCGGAGCACAAAATCAGAACTTTTAGAAGTCGGCTCCGCTGAGGGACGTCGTTCCAGTGGCTAAGTGGGGGGTGGAAGCCTCGTGGGACAATGTGGTCTCAGGACCCTCGGG
>NC_138370.1:60901341-60910391 GCF_054177405.1 Leptonychotes weddellii
TGAATCACAGACCTGTACCTCTGAAACAAATAATACATTATATGTTATAAAAAAAAAAAGAAGAAGATAGTAGGAATGGAAAAATGAAGGGGGAGAAATCAGAGGTGGATACAAACTATGAGAGACTATGGACTCTGAGAAACAAACTGAGGGTTCTAGAGGGGTGGGGGGTGGGGGGGTGGGCTAACCTGGTGATGGGTATTAAAGAGGGCACATATTGAATGGAGCACTGGGTGATATATGCAAACAATGAATCATGGAACATTACATCAAAAACTAATGATGTAATATATGGTGATTAACCTAACATAAAAAAAAAAAAAACCTTTAGATCAACACAAAGTAGGTGTTATAAAGAGGCAATGCTGAAATAGAAAATTCCTTAGATTGAAAATTTTAGACTAGTGTGAAGCTATTTTCTTGCCCTTCTTGAATACACAAAAGCAGATCAAAGAAATTATTCAATTAGTAGTTTTGAGCTTGTAGGCTCTGAATCTTATTTGTGTCCTTACACACCAATCCTCCTTTTTTAAAAAATATATATATATTATTTTATTTATTTTGTTTTGTGAGTATAGTTGACATGCAATGTTACATTTGTTTCAGGTGTACAACTTAGTATTTTGACAAGTTTGTCAACATTATGCTATGTTCACTACCAGTATAGTTATTATCTGTCCCATTACATCACTATTATAGTATTAGTGACTGTGTTCCTTATGCTGTGCCTTTTATTCCCATGACTTATTCATTCCATAATTGGAAGCCTGTATCTCCCACTCTCCTACATCCATTATGCCCAACCTCCACCCCCACCCCTCTGGCAACCATCAGTTTGTTCTCTGTATTTATAGATCTGATTCAGCTTTTTGTTTGTTTATTCATTTTTTTTTTTTTTAGATCCCACTGATGAGTAATCATATGGTCTGATGACCAAGCAAGATGGAACTACCATTGTTTATTTATCTGGTGCATTGTTATCAGAAATATGTCCACATTGTCAAGTGAAAGTATCAATGATAATGTTAACAAATATTTAAATACTTAAAGTTAACAAATATTGTCATTTCTTCCTCTGACTAGACAAGTCTCTGGAATTTCTCTATTGGTGGAAAGCCTCAAGTCAGTCAGAAACAATTAAGGCTAATGTTCTTCAGGTTTGCTTGTAAGCTTAAGGTTCCATAGCATTACTTGGAGAAAAAGCTAATAACCTTACTGGATTAAGAAGAACTAAGCCAATTTTTGATAGAGCACAGCATTTATTATCAATCCTTTATATTCTCTGATACACCTTCAAAATTTATTTATTTATTTTTAGATAGAGAAAGAGATAGGGGGGTGGAAGAGGGGCAGAGGGAGAGAAGCAGACTCCCTGCTGAGCATGGGAGCCCAACACAGGTCTCAATCCCAGGACCCTGAGATCATGACCTGAGCCAATACCAAGAGTCCACACTTAACTGACTGAGCCACCCAGGAGCCCCATCTGATACACCATTAATGTTTAGTAGCAACCACCATTGAAGAAGTGGAATTATAGAAGTTATCATCCTCTCTAATTACATTGTGTTTGGAATTTCCAACACTTGCTGGATGAGACAAGTCTTTTGAATGGCGTATGTTTTACAGTAGTGGTGGAAGTGAGAAGAGAAGGAAAAGAAAAAGGAAGTTGGAAATAGAAAAGATAAGCTGGAGAGTAGAAGGAATAGAAAAAGAAAGGTAAAGTCAAAATGTGTGGTGAAAAGAAAGAACAGGAGAAAGGGAATATTTAGTGAGAAGAGGAGAGGGAAAACAAAAGAAGAAACTAAAGGGGAGAAAGAAATACAAGAGAGAATAAATTGTTTGAAGACATTTGCTGCTGAAGTGACCACAGAAGATTGAAACTATAAGTCCATTCCCACTGAGGATGGTGCCACTCTTTGCGACTTTGACCTGAGTTAGGGAGAGGAAAAGTTGGATCCAGGTAAGTTGGATCCTCCGGGTGTCTGTGATGGGGCTGGCTTCTTGTGGTATCTTCTATCATGAGTATTTGGGTCTGGGCATCTACCTCTTAGCTATGTTTCCAAACTAAACAGCACTACAAACAGACTAGCTCAACTGCCAGAAATCTTGCTCAGCAGGGAAAGAAAATTCTCTATTGCTAAGGAGAAGCATGAACTGAAATCTGAGCCCTCTGATTTGCCTTCACACACATATAGTGCCCTATGCAAAAAAAAAAAAAAAAAAAAGAAGTAGAAAAGTAGGCAAATATAAACAAACAGCAAAGGCAGCTCATTTTTACTATGGCTTGGGATAATATGCATAATCATCTTAAATGGATTTAACAATAAGCAATTAAAGTCAGAGTTATTAATATCCATATTTTCTGTACTTCCATGCTATAGTCATTGCAATGTTCATAAAAGGTCTTTCCAAATCTAGGAAAACATTTGAATTAGATCCCAAATCATCATCAGCAGGTTGTCTTCATTCTTGTAGGGAGAACTTGGTCTTGATGAGTCTTAGCCAAAAAACAGACAAATATTTTCAAACTCTGGCATAAGAATATAAGAGTTTTCCTGTATCTATGATCAAGAACTTTTGCCACTGGCAAAAAAATGACATTTTTTTCCAATCTGATTTACTGATAAGCATTAACAAAATCTTTCTCATACTAATTAAGTCTTATCAGGAAAAAAAGGAAATAATAGCGAAAAATTACAGTTATCATATAGGTCTTTTTAAAATTAATAAATCTTAAGCAAATAATTTGTTGAAAAATTAAACAATGTGTACATGTAAAAGAAAGAAAAATAACAGCTGGCATATTATAGTAGCTGTTGAAATTGGTCTGTGCAGTGTTTAAGCTTCAGTGAGTCAGTGAAGACTAGGTCACTTAAGCATAGCTATCTAGGAGCCATGGCAACTCAGATTAGAATTTATCCTGTTTGTGTCTTCCAAACTATATATTTATCCACCCTTATAAATCTTCCAAAAATCATGTCCTTTCAAATCATTTTCCTGACAAGTTTTGATTTGTCTCCCTGTCCTTCCAAGTACCCCCTCAACATACAATCTACTTGGGATGTCTAGGTGGCTCAGTCAGTTAAGCATCTGCCTTGGGCTCAGGTCATGATCCCAGGGTCCTCAGATGAAGCCCCGCATTGAGGTCCTTGCTCAGTGCAGAGCCTGCTTCTCCCTCTGCCTGCCGCTCCCTCTGCTGTTTCTCTCTCTCTCTCTTTCTCTGTCAAATAAATAAACAAAATCTTAAAACAAACAAACAAAACATACCATCTACGTTGAGCATTTTAGCATTCTTTTGTGCACATATGCATAGGCACAGAAAAGTGAGATGAAATGTACCTTCCTTTTCGACCTGATAATGTTAATGCTTTCCCCTTCAGTCTCTCTCTTTAGTTTTGAGAACAGACCACTTAACTACACGTCACGTTTCTTCTGTGGTCGTCATCCAAGCTGGGTTATGAAATGCAGGTTCTGAGAAGCTTCATAAAATCAGACTGATCACAGACTCAGAGTTACTTTAGATAATATGGATTCTTTCTTCATTTTACACATGAGGAATCTGAGAACTAAAGAGGTTAAATAACTTAAACTTCTGTGAACCACAATTGCTCCATGCTTTTGGATTAGGTCCTCAAATTTTGCATGGAATTATTAAAAGCTAAGATAGACTGATAACCAAAACTATGTCTGTATAGTCTTTTGGTTATTAATAAGATTCCACATCTGAAATTAATATTAAAATGAAAAGCTCAGTATTATATTTAATATTATAAATTGTTTACTTTTTTATCAAAGAAGAGGCAGAAGCTATGTTCAAAACCATCTCTTACCAGATCATCTCTGAGAATGAATTCCACTGTATTAACTTCATTATTTCAAAATGGCTGCTGATGGACACAGAGATGGAAAATGAGAGAGGTGAGGAGCAGAGCTTGACTGAAGGATTCTTATGTCATTAGTAAGATGTCAGATTTATGGTCTTTCCTGTCAGATGTACAAATCAGAAAATTTTCATTGATCACAGGCTCACTGGCGTTCCACGTATATATTAATTGGTGGTTATGAATGAGGGAGACTGTGCTGCTGAGCAGTCTAGTTAAAATGCAATCATCAGAAAGAGAGGATGGGCCTTATTAGAAAAGAAAGAAGGCTTACTTTTCCTGATACTTGGAGTCAAGTCATGATGAAAATATTTCCACAGACATGGGATACCACCATTTCCCATCTCCGTCTGTGTGAAAATTTGGGAGAAGGGAATTTTGTTTACAAGGAAGAAGACAAATTGGGATCTAAGACAGGAACACTCTGTGAAGCCATCTAATTCTTAGCTCCCTCAATATATATTTCCCCTCTCTTCTCTGAGAACAGAATCCTGAATTTATTTATTGAAGCATTGTATCTCAGTAAGATTTCATTTATTAGCTTTTCTTGCAGCTATAGATAGTTGAGAGAGAGAGAAAGAAAGAAAGAAAAGAAAGAAAGAAGAGAGAGAAAGAAAGAGAAAAACAAAGAGAAAAAAGAAAGAAAGAAAAGAAAGAAAGAAAGAAAGAAAGAAAGAAAGAAAGAAAGAAAGAAAAAAAGAAAGAAAGAAAGAAAAAGAAAGAGAAGCTCTTTAAAACATGCAGAGATATCTGGCACCTTCACCTCTCTCTTTTGAAATATTAGTTTTCTTTGTTGAATAACAATTACCAAAAACTTAGTGTTTTAAAACAATACACATTTATTATTTCACAGTTTTTGTGGGTCAGAAGTGCAGGCTGGCTTCTCAACTGCAGTGTCTCACCGGGCTTCAATCCAAGTATCGGCTGGGATCATGGTCTCACTAGAGGATCACAAAGGGATAATTTTCTTTCATACTCCCTCAGGTTGTTGGCAGAATTCATTTCTCTGCAACTGTAGGACTGAGGGCTTCAGTTTCTTGCTGGAGACCACCGTCAGCCCCTAGAAGCTGTCCACAGTTTTTTTCCACTTGGGTTTCTCCAATATGGCTGCCTACTTTATGGCAATTTGCTTCTTCAGTGTAGGTGAGGGGGAAGACTTTAGAGTTAGTCCACCTTCCAGATGGAGTATCATATAATGTATTGTGGGAGTAACAACCCCTCACCTTTGCATATTTATTGATTAGAAGCAAGTCACAAGTCCTGCCCACATTCAAAGGGAGAGGACTGTACAAGGGTGTGGATCCCAGAACACAAGGATCATGTGGGTCACATTTAGCTCTGTCTCCTACAATGTGTGTAATCGTCACAACTTCCACAACTGTCTTGTCACCTAAAGATGAGAGTTGAGTGATAAGGATCACAAACTTGAGTCCTTTTAGGATTTCATAGAGGTGCTGAACCAAGTTTAGAATGCTTACCTCTGGTTTTCTTATTACATGAGAAAATTAACCTCTATAATTTGTATAGACTCCTATATTTCTACCTCTGTCATTAGTTGTTGAACACAATTCTTTATTGATTCAGGAATTAACTTTTTTAAACCACTTTTTCACCTGCATGTTAGACATATAATTATCTACGTCTCATTTCTTTTCTACCAAAACGTGAGAGGCAGGTTTTCTCCTTATTGAAGATGTTCATATCCATTATAACAGCCACCATTCCTAACCATAAGCTGATTAGTCCCAAAATGATATCTCCACTATCTTCACTGTAGATCTCTGGATTTCTTAACTGTAATATGCTAAGGCACTTCAAATTCAAAGGCATTATCTTTCCAGTTGTCCAAGTCGGAAACTTGGGGATGCCCCTTCGGTGTAATTAGGCATAGTTCCTCCAAGGTTTAAGTGAATAGTACTTTGTAATGTAATTCAAAACTGAGAAGGAGATAAATGCCAAAATTATGCTTGCAGGGGCAATCAACTGTCATCTGTAAAACATAGATGGATTATTGGCCAGAGAGTATCTTTGCAGTGGAAGAGTTTTGTTATTTCTAGATGCTCAGGCAAGACTAAAGAAAAGTAGAAATCAAAAGAAAAAGAAATCTGTGGGTCCAAGAGCAAGCAAGCATATTCCAGGATTTGAAATGCACTTTTTGCAACCCACCAGCATAAATGAGAGGAAGAAGTATAGTCACAATACATCTTACCACTGGAGCAGCACTGTCCAATATGGCAGCTGCTAGTGACAAGACTTGGCTTGAAATGGGTCTAATGTGAGCGAGGAACTGAATTTTTAATTTTATTTAATGTTAATTAATTTAGACTTAAATATCCATGAGTGGTTAAGGGTTAACATATAGGAACACATAGCTCTGGAGACTAAGAAGTTTCCTTTGACATGACAAGGGGTTGAAGGCTTGCTAACTACTAGAGAAAGGGCCATGAAACAAGCATGACAGAAGTCTCAGGTGAACAGAAGAAATGAAAAGGTCAAAGCATTTGATGAAAGTTACAAGGGAGGAGCATTGAGGAAAGAAGAGTTCTACACTGGACTCTTTGGAGAGGAAATTAAAATAACTTTGGTGGCTACTATGCATATATTATTTTATTTTATTATTTTTTGAATTTATTTAAATTCAATATAATTAACATAAACTATAATTTGTTTCAGAGGGAGAATTCAGTGATTCATCAGTTGCTTATGTGTATATTATTTCAATGACACATAATCAAACATCTAAAATACAAAATGAAACCAAAAGACATGTGGTTCTTCCATGAAAGGGTTTTTTAAAATAGCATTTTAATAAATTACAAAATTAACAACATGTTTATGATAAAAGATTTGGAAAATACAGAACATTATAAGGAAGAAAATAATCACTGGTAATCACATCACCAGAAGTTAACTTCTGTTAAATTTTGGTGTGTAGTATGATCTTCCAATTTTTTTTTTCCTTTAATATCTATGTAGGTGTATGCATGTGGGTATATGTATGCATCTGTATATACATATTTACACAAATATATATAAGTATACAGAGGCATATATATGACATTTCACACACATATGTGTTTGCATTTAATATAATTGATATAATACTGGTTTGTAAACTGCTTTGCTCCTTTAACAAGAGATCATGAATACATTTATATGATTTCTCATTTGTCTGCAATATGATTTCAAATGGGGAGCAACATGTTGTCGTTCTTGACCACCTGGACCTTGGAGCCAAACTACCTGGGTTCAAATACAAATGCATGATTTATCTCTTGTGTGATTTGGGGAAGTCTCTTAACCTTTCTGCATCTCAGTTTTCTCACTTCAAGAGGTTACTATGATAGGTAAATAAGTTATTATATGTAAAGCATGTGTTACAACACCTGGAACAGAGTAAGGGCTCTATTTTTTAGCTATTATTATTATCACTACTAATGGCTGAACACTGTCTCATAAATGTATGGTAATTTGAACAAATGATCTCAAAATATTTCATATCTATAAAAACCTCTTGTAAACTTATAAAAACCTCTTTAATACTTATAAAACATAACAGAATATACCAGCATTTCTCAGAGTATAGCATTGTCTTGACACATTGAAGTAGTGGTTTATGTCACAAATGATCAGAAAAAAATTGTAAATGATGTTAGTTTGAAAGTTCGTTTCTTGAAAGCAGATAATTCTTTTTTTTATTTACTTATTTATTTTTTTTATTTTTAGAGAGAGACAGAGTGAGTGTGAGCAGGGTAGGGCAGAGGGAGAAGGAGAGAGAGAATCTTAACAGGCTCCACACCCAGCACGACCCTGAGATCATGACCTGAGCCGAAATCAAGAATCAGACCCTTAACCGACTGAGCCACCCAGTGCCCCAAAAGCAGATATTTCTTTAAAATAAAGCATAAATACACAACAATTATTGTAATGTACGTATACTTAGAATGCATTTATTAAGTTGGCATTTTTACATTATCAGAGTTTCAAGAGAAAATATGAAACAAAAAATGATAGTGGATGTTCTTGTATAGATGTAGGAGTGGATATTCCACTCAATCTTTTCTTTTTAGTTAACTTATTTTTTCCAGTTTTGTTGTGACATAATTGAGATATAACATTGTGTAAGTATGAGATGTATAAGACAATGATCTGATATATGTTTATATTATACAATAATTACTATGATAAGTTTAGTTTAGTTACATCCAATACAAATCTTTATATATTCAAGACTGATGACTTATTATCTTAGAATTCACATGGTATTAAAAGTCTTGTTTTTCAACAATTGTGTTTTTTTTTTTTTTAGTAGAAAAACTATCAACCACACACCCATTAGCAACTCAACTGGAAAAACTTCCATGAGAAAATTAGTTTCTAGAGCAGGTATTTCAAAGAGCATGTTAATTCTACTGTAATCAAGCAACCCTGAGTAAACAATTCAAGAACATGTCTCCATTGGAAAAGTGCCAACACTGATTTGCTTTTGCCACAAATGGAGACGTTGACTAAGAAGAACAATCTGACAAGTCATGTGAGCAAACACATTGCTTGACAGGCAATTAGAAATGACTCTTTAGTGACTCTTCTCCCTTATTATCACCACATTCCAACTACTATCCCCAGAACATGGGAGACTCTCATAGGGCTGAGTGTAGGGGTGGAATGGAGAAACCATATCCAATTAGTAGCTCTAATTTATGCCTTTCATGAAAGACTGTGAAGGAGAAAATGCTTGGCCAGGTAGATGTGTCTGTCCTGCTAGATGATCATCAAAGTGTGAGACTTCTTTGTGTAAATATACTGCATGGTTCCTCTCCCCCTCTGATTTCCCCCCGTTCATTCTTCCCCTCCTGCTATCTTCTTCTTCTTCTTCTTTTTTTTTTTAAGATTTTATTTATTTGCGAGAGAGAGAATGAGAGACAGAGAGCATGAGAGGGAGGAGGGTCAGAGGGAGAAGCAGACTCCTTGCTGAGCAGGGAGCCTGTCTTCTTTTTTTTTTAACATATAATGTATTATACCCTGGTGATGGGTTTTAAAGAGGGCACGTTCTGCATGGAGCACTGGGTGTTATATGCAAACAATGAATCATGGAACACTACATCAGAAACTAAAGAATGAAGGGGGGGAAATCGGAGGGGGATATGAACCATGAGAGACGATGGACTC
>NC_138370.1:60910491-60931609 GCF_054177405.1 Leptonychotes weddellii
AGCATATCTGGCAATGCCTTAAAACTTCAGACATACTTCAAAAATACTTGTGTCTTAAGACTACAAAGGGTTTAAAGTTAGAGACGTGAGTGCCTAGGGCTGTTGGGCGCACTGTGGCTGGCTCACTTGTAGAGGTGGTGGTCATTCTGGTTTGCTTATTCAAAAGATCTGGAAAGCACAAAATTTTCTGAGCCCAATCACCTTGAATGCATGATAATTCTAAGCTTTTCCTGCCTTTCCCTTTCAGAAAGGGTTTCCTAGTAACCAAGTAATACTAGTTGATGACAGAAAGTGTTTTCTTTTAAGGATTCCAACTAATAAATACAAAAAAAAATAAGATAATTAGAAAATTATGAATTTGCAACTTCTAGTGAAATGAATGACAGAGGCAACAATGAAAACCTGTCAAACAAAAGCCCTGAGGAGGTGAAACCTGATTGGACCTTTGTGTGGCTCTGCCTTTGGTTGTGGATGGCCTAATGGGTTTTTCACTCTCTTTTGAATTCTCTTCATTGCATATCCTCATGCCTCCCTCCCTCCCTCCTTCTCCCCGGCCTCCCTTCCTCTCTCCCTTCCTTCCTTTTTTCCTTGCTTCCTTCTTTCCTTCCTTCCTTGCTTCCTTCCTTCCTTCTCTTCTTTCTCTCCTCTAATAACTCCTTATCAAGACCATGTTACAGTTGGCATCAAGGATGTGAAAAGCTAACATCCATTCTTTGTTTTGTCCTTGAGGGACAGTATTGAAGAGAGAAAAGTGCAAGGGCCGGGCACAACTAGATTTACATACAGTTGTATCACTTTCAAACTGTGGGATTTCATGTATATAACATAAGCCCTCTGAGCTTTAGTTTTCCACTTCTCAGAGTTATTGTGTGGATAAATGAGAGAGAAATTTGTAAAGCACCTAATATTACCACCAGCATGTAGTAAACCCTTGAGAATGGTAAGTTCCTGACCTTTCCTGGCCCTCAGACCCACACACTGGGGAGTGAGAGTGCTTTCACACTGGTTCCCACGTCTAGTCTGCACCCTTCTGCTCTGCTTGGACCTGGGGCCTGGACACTTCTGCCGTACCTTTGTCTTAGTTACTTCTTTTTAATCACCGGAGCTCCATAAACCACCTGCCTGTTCACCCTGGGCCTAACCATCACCCAAATGAAGAAAGTACAAGAGCCGAAGAAAAGGAAAAATGAAATCTGGACTAATTAAGCCAAATTAGCCAGACAAGTATTGAATGAGGATGCAGCATGCCTGTTTATACCGTGTACACTCTTTCTGAGTTTCATTTTTATTTTCATGAAAGGTTGAAGCTATAAATGTGATTATGATAACATAACATATGCCTGTAAACATAATATACTTCTGAAAATATATGTTCTTCATGACATGATAACTCTATTGATTAAAAATAACATTTGGTTGATTATTCATGAAAAAGGAACATTCTCACCCCTATTGGTCCCAACTCTTTAATTCCCCATCAGCCAGACATTGAGAAGTCTCTGTAACTCTTGAAATCTTGATTATCTGTGAGCCTCAGTCTGGAACAGCTGGTTGTTTAACTAATAGCTCTCAGTATAATTTGCCTGATCTCTAACGTTTAATGCTTCTGAGGGTTTTAGGTTTTCCCTTTCCCCTTGCTGCCCCTGGGTTGGATGATATCTCACAAGGGCAAGGAAGTCTTAATGAGCTTGGGGTGGGTGTTCTAAGTGCCAAACTACCATAGAAGAAGCAGGATTTACATCAAGGTGTGTCTCTTCACCACTTTCCCAGGACAGGCATGCAGACATGACCTATTTGGGTTCTTCTTCTCCCTTGAGGTGGAGAAATTTAGTTCCTTTGACTCTTTCTATATACAAAGATGAGGCACAGAGCAGTTGCTGGACCAAGTGACTCTGACACTATCCAACAAAGTGATGTTGGATGATCCACTTCTATTTCTAGGCCTTTCAGCTTACTGATCTGAATGGAGGTCTTTGATTTAGATAATGTCTTGCAATTCTCATATTCCTTGACATTATTATGACTTTTGCTACTTCTGGGAAATCTGGAGGATAATTGCTGTAAGCAATTAAAAAAAAAACTCAGGTATAATGAAGGAAAAAAAAACGAGGGCAATGTAATAAAATTAATGATGAGATTCTCTAGGTTGGATGGTGAGGGATGGCTTTGCTGAGGAGATGATATTAAGTTGAAAATTGTCAGAAGGAGCCTGCCCTACTAAAATCTGGGGGAGAGCACTAGAGGCAGAGAGGACACTATGAAAAGACTCTGAGGCAAGTTGGATGAAGAAGAGAAAGCTCTGGCTGACACATGGTAACAGCTGAGGGAATGGTAGGAGATGAGGGTCCAGAGGGTCCAGTGTTATGTTGTGCCAGGGCAGATGTGGTAGGGTTTGTCTTCTCGAACAGTTCAAGGGGTTGTGACTCAGGCAGCGGTTGAGGTTGGTCCTTTAAATTGGGAAGAAAGTTCACCAGCTGTATCTTCAAAAATGGTGCCTAGTGTTCTAATAGTGATATACTACTAGGCTGATTTTTCAAAAGACTCACATCCAAAGTTCACCCTACTGACTTTTAGATAAGGGAAATTCATTTTTTAAAAAATTATAGTTGGGGTGACTGAGAGGCTCGGGTCATTATCTCAGGGTCCTGGGATCAAGCCTTGCGTCAGACTCCTTGCTCTGTGGGGAGTCTTCTTGTCCCTCTGCCCCTGCCCCCATTTGTGCTCTCTCTCTTCCCTCCTCAAATAAATAAAACAAAATCTTAAAAAAATAAAATTACAATTATATTCTAACCAGTCTTTTTTTTTTTTTAAATACCTGGATTTTTTTTTTTTTTAACCTGGATTCTTCTTACTGCATAGAACTTCCTAATAGAAATAAATTACAAACAAACTTCAAGATAAGTTACAAAGTTCAAAATATAATGTAATTCTACCATACCACTGAATGTGAATGTCCATTAGGTAACAATAGAGTTTTGCATATAGAAGTGACTATAATGATCTTATTAATTTCTTTTTTTATTTAAAAAATGACAGGCAACATAAACATTTACTGCCTTGGATTTCAAACCCGGCTTTCACTTGTAGTTTTGTAATTGATGATATAATAGACTAAGTCACTTTCACAATTAAGAGAATTAATGAATAGAATGGTAGTGACACTATTTCATTGTGTAGGCTGAGGAATAGTATTAGATATTAATAATTGTGACTTCATAAGGAAACAGTATTTCATAAGTGTGATCTAATAAAATGAATAAGTGCTTGGCAGTTGGCTTGCTTTCCAATGCCCGGTTTCTCACACTGTAGTTGTCTGAACTTCTATAAGTCCTTTGACATCACAGCCTCAGTAACTTTTATCAGTAAAATGGGGATGATAATATCTATCTGTCAGGATTACTTTTCCCTTAATAAATGAGACTGTTTGGCAAGACTCTACTAAAGGGAATTCATACTAACTAGTGCTTCTACAATTCATTCTCTAAGAGCCTGTCACCATCCCCTCCCCCTGCTCACACTCTCACTCCTACGATAAGTCATACTTGCAGAAGGCATACTAGGCGCTGATATGTTTCTAATGTGTTTAGTTTCATTTGACTGTAGTAAGTGACTTCTTGTAGTGCTTTATGATGGATATTATTGCAAAATAGTTTTGTAGAAATAATGGATTAGATGCCTGTACTGTACTTTCCTGACAAAAGATACCCATCATAATAATTCATGAGTTTAAGACTTAATACCTGATGAGATAAGAATTCCTTGAAAACTTAACACAATTTAATACATAGCCCCAAAGCAATTGGAAAGAACATACCAGTATATACGTTATGTACCAATATAACATGCGCCTATAGCTACTGAGGTCATTGGTACTATTATGCTTAAAGATTTAATAAACAGATCATGAAAATATCTTTTAAAGATTTTATTTATTTATTTGCGAGAGAGAGAGAGAGAGAGAGAGAGCGTGCGCACAAGCAGGGGGAATGGCAGGCAGAGGGAGAGGGAGAATTAGGCTCCCTGCTGAGCAGAGAGTCCAACTCCATCCCAGGACGCTGGGATCATGACCTGAGCTGAAGGCACATGCTTAACCGACTGGGCACCCCCACATTGTGAAAATATTTAAGAATAAGAATGAGTTAGGGGTCTTAGAGAAGAAGCTCTGACTGTTTAAGGCTCCTCAAACCAAGAGCAGGACTGATGTCTTATAATTTATGAAAACTGGAATCTTATCATCTGCATGCCAGACTGAAAGAAATGACATATAATGAATTTGTCCTCGTGATGCTTTTGCTATGTTTAAAGCATGTACTTATCTCAAGAAAAATACGTGCAGCTTGCTTTTAGTCAGTTCACTGATTGAAGAAAGGAAAGCCAGAGACACAGATGCTCATATATCCCCAAATTGGGCCACTCATTTTGCATTACACAGACCATATTCTGCCCTGCTACCCATGAACACTATTATGCACAGCGCTACTTCCTTACTGGAAGAAAAACCAGCTTCATAGGCTATGCCCTTCTCTTTTAGCGTTATCAAGTAAAATGCACTTTAAAAGATAAACAGAAGCAAATTTTAGAAGATGCTTAACTAATCCTTTATCGATTACTATGTCACAGATTGACTTATATAATTATTCAAGGGATCGGAATGGAAAACAATCTTATCGAAGGACTAAAATGAACAAGGTTATCAAGAGGAAAAAAGAAAAAAATCCAAATAGGAAAAGTAGTGAATTGCAATCGGTAATTGCTGGACTTGCCTGAATTGTTAGTCAGTAACCAGGCAAAATAGCCACAAGCTGGTTAAGATTTATGGCTGCTGGCGCATGCTATTTCCAGGCCACCACTTGGGAACCTAGAAGAAGACAGATTTCTCATACGAGTGAACTTTATACCTAAGTTCTTATTTTACATGTCCTCTGATGTGAGGCATTTATCTCACTCAGATGACCCATCACAGCAGGTACTTCTGTACCTTTCTCTTCCACCGATGAACAAATCCTATTTGCTTTTAGCTCCACTCTCCTCATCCCTTGGCAAACCTGATTATTGTACTCTATTCAGGAGGTTGCTTATTTGATAAAGAAACTGGTTTTTCCCTGAAGGAGTTTTAGCTCAAGTTAGCAGGAAAGTAATGAGTTACTTTATAAGAAATGGCATGAATCACTGAAACGGTGAAACAAAATACATGATTCACTTCGTTGCTGCAAATAGATTTATACAACGATCACTTAGAGTTTGATAACAACTGTGTTTTGCTAATCAACATTAAGCTGAGTGTGAATGCCATAGAACACCCTGAAATGACCTGAATGTCAACTGTGCTTGAAATCTCTATGAAAAATCATCTGTTAAGTAGGACACTCTTATTACTTAGAACTTACACAATTCCATTATAATGTATATTACTTTTTTGCATTGTGGCAAAACCCAAAAACAAAACAAGTCACATAAAACCCACTCTCCCAACAGTTTCTATAATGTGTGTTCTTACGCTACTCTTAGGATCCAGCAAGATGGTGAAATGCGTTTTCTGACTCAGCAGACATGCATGCATTCAACACAACTCTTAGGACCACATTATTTGCTGAGAAAGAGCACCTTCATATAAAGTGTTTTGTTTTGTTTTTTTTTCCCTCAAACATGCTATATTTTTATAATTGCCTGGGGGAGGGGAACCTGTTAAAAGTAGAATCTGTCCTGGAGATTTTGATTCGGTGGTTCTGGGAAAGAGGGATCTAGATTTCTACCAAGAGCCCCCGGCGATTGTTTTGGTCAGTCTGATTGAGAAACACAGAAGTAAAGGTGAGTACTTATGTTAGCATATCTCATTCCCCACCCATGCTGGAAAGCATGACTTTAATACTGTCCCTTTTACACATTACTGAGGAATGAGGGTTTTCTTGGAAAGTTTTTATAAGCTTCACGCCCTGATGGGCTGTGACAGGTTGTTGCTGCACCTCAATTCCCTCTCTGCTCTTGTGACATCTCCCACTTAGCACCTCCTGGGACAGTAATGGGCCAGTGGGCTGTGGTTACATGCCCAACATCTCTTGGGGTCGTGGCAAGCCCAGCATTTTTCTACCAGTCCCTTGTGAAAAATCCAAACAGGGAAGTTGCTGAAATAAATCTTTAGAAAAACTACCCGATAGGAGAAGACTGGTTCAACAAATCGTTGATTAGCTTTATGTGGAATCAGACTAAAATTTTGGACACCGAGCATGTCTTGTTTTTACTTTGTAAATCACAGTGAATGTTCTGTTCATTAAATTTTTATTTGCTCCTTTTAGTGTCAGGTTTAGTAATATTCCCAAGTGATAAACCTCTGGCTTTTAAACAGAAGAGATGTTTATGCAAGCATAATGTAAATATTAAATCATGAAAAGGGAAAACTGTATTTATTAGATGCCTATGAGCTGATATTAAAGAAAAAAAGCAAGTTTACAAAATATGGACAATTTAATTAACGTTATTTTCTAATAAAAATAAACATATAAATTGATATGAATAGAGAAAAAGAAAGCCTGGAAGGAAATGCACCAAAGTGCTAGTAGTGGTTATTTGTTTCTGAAACTATATGTATCTTAGTTTTCCTCTCCTTTTTAACTTCTATTTTAAACCTTTGTAACAATTAAGATACATTATATTTATAATAAAAATTGTTAAAAATTATGTTGAAAAAAATCACATTGCTTTTCTGAAACATTACCGAGGATTTATTTTTGCAAACTTGCTTTTCAATTTCTCCTTTAAAATCGACCTTGGAAATTTTGTCTGAGATTTGTACACGAACTTCAGCAGTAAATTTATGCACCAAAAGTCAGCTGCAGAAAGTTCAGACTGAAAGATGTGTTTGATAAGATGACATTAATAATATATTGTCAATTCTATATTTATGTATCTTCCAACTCATTTGGAAATTTTTAGCTCCAGATAAAAACAATTTAATCTTTGATGTGAAAAGAAAATGGGAACAGTGTTGAGAAGAAAAAAAATTCACAAAAGCATCAGGGAGAAGGTTATGCATATAATCACCTCATATATAAATAATTATTAAGGTCTCAAACTATTCTTCAAGGTCAAATAATCAGCAGGTTACTTTGTAGAAACTGATAAGATGATTCTAAAATTTAAATGAATATGCAAAGCACCTAGAATATCTGACACACCTTTGAAATAAAGAACAAAGTATTGGACATAAACTATGTGATTCCAAAACTTATGAGCAGCTAGGAATCAAGACAGTGCAGTATTGGTGTAAGTAGATTAATGGGGCAAAATAGAGACACAAGAAACATGAGGAAAAAACTTTGGGACTCTGCTTTCACCATGACTTCTTTAAAAAGCACAAAATGCACAAAGTATAAAGTGGAAAAAATCAGTAAGATTCTTAAAGTTATTAGGAAGTATAAGTTAAAATCACAATGCTCTACCACTGCACCCAAACTACAATGTCTAAAGTTAAAGAGACCTACTATACCAAGTACTGATGAGGATGTGGAGTAATTGGAACTGTCATATATTGTTGGTGGTAACACAGAATGGTATGATTACTTTTGAACATAATTTAGACATTTGTTAAAGAATAAAATATTGTTCAACTCCTAGATATTTAGCAAGGAGAAATGAAAGCGTATATCCACACGAAGACTTTTGTATCTTTGTAACATTCCCCAGATAGAAGCAACCCAAATGTCCATCAAGTCACGAATAAACACAAATTGTAACAATGTTGGTGTTAAAATTTTTTAAATATTAAGGTTAAAAAATTATTGACTCTCTTTAAGGCTCATATACAAATGCAGCTATCCTGAGAGTCAGTGATATAACTTTATCCTTGCCCATTGGTATGTAACCTGTAATCGTATTGAAAAAATGACCTTTAAATATTATGAGGTTTACCTCCCTCTCTATGTTCATCTTATTTTATTTTTTTTTTAGTTTTTAAATTTATTTTAAATATATTTTTTATCTTAGCAAACCATAAGATACCCTGAACTCTAGGAAACAAACTGAGGGTTCCTAGAGGGGAGGTGGGTGGGGGGATGGGGTAACTGGGTGATGGGCATTAAGAAGGGCACTTGATGGAATGAGCACTGGATGTTATATGCAACTGATGAATCACCAAATTCTACTCCTGAAACTAATAATATAGTATATGTTAACTAAATTGAATTTAAAGAAAGAATTTAAAATAAATAAACAAATATTATGAGGAAGACATGAATCTTAGTCCCGGATATAAGTTTCAAGAATCTAATTTTCCTACTATTTCTATAAGTTAATTGAATTTTTCCTTTGAGGTCTCTTTCTATTGTGATGAAAGAAACTGAATTTCAGAAAATTGGCTATTCCTCCTTTACTTTCTCTGGGACTCTAAGTACTATATGAAGTATCAGGCATAGCCCTAAACGTGAGATTATGGAGTCTGCCTCTGGTTAGGCAAATACAGCAGATACAGACAAATACCAGATCATCATCAGAATCCACATATACCTAAATATTTCTTCTAAAATTTAAAAAGCATGAATAACGGTATCTACTGTCCAAATGTTTCCAAAGTCCTCCTGTCTTTCAGGTAACGTTAAAAACTAAAAATAGTAGGAAGGCCTGCACTTTCCCTCTTAACAATATCTTCAAGAATTTATGTATGATGGGGGCGCCTGGGTGGCTCAAATGGTTAAGCATCTGCCTTCGGTTCAGGTCATGATCTCCAGGTCCTGGGATCGAGCCCCACTGGGAGGGAGTCTGCTTCTCCCTCTCCCTCTGCCTTTTCCCCCTGCTCATGCTCTCTCTCTCTCTCATTCTCTCTCTCTCTGTTTCAAATGAATAAATAAAATCTTTTAAAAAAAGAATTTATATACATATGTATGTATGTATTTTTTTTTTTTAAAGATTTTATTTATTTATTTGAGACAGAGAGAATGAGAGGGAGGAGGGTCAGAGGGAGAAGCAGACTCCCTGCCGAGCAGGGAGCCCGATGCGGGACTCGATCCCGGGACTCCAGGATCATGACCTGAGCCGAAGGCAGTCACTTAACCAACTGAGCCACCCAGGCGCCCCATATGTATGTATGTATTATTTAACTTAATATACTGAGTTATCTTGGGTTTGCATTTTTTTTTTACCTATATAAAATGACAAAAAATTCATTTAGAGAAAACAAACTTTGACAATAGGGACCTAGAAAAGTGTAAATCTTACACCTGAATTTGGTTTCTATACATGAGCCTACTATTGGAAATACTATTGTACGGGGAAAAATGATAATGTTCTTTCACATAGACCTTTGTTATGAGGAAAAGCGATTAAGTTCTCTGGTTCTCATAAGTATTTGCTTCTATAGTCTCACATGAAAAAACAAAACAAAAACAACTACCTAAGTAAGATGTACAAGAATCTCCATGAGGCAGCTGTCATTGGACCTTCTCCCTCATTTTGTCTGTTAGATATAAGGCTAGTTTTAAAGGTTCCATATTTTTTCCCATGGAACCTGCATCTTCTTCCATGGAAGTTTTACCTTCAATATGTGCAAATGTCTCTTCCATCGGCCTGGCCACCTGTCACCCTGATTGCAATGCTGACCAATTGATCCTTAGTATTTACAAGTCCAAGCCTGAATTTTTAGAAAGAAAGTTTGGCTTTTTCTTGTGGCCAATTAAAGAACTGTTCAAAGGTGAGAATCATTCCATCTTGAGTGGGGTCCTGCCTTAATGGTGTGTATACAGCTGTCCACAGAGGCAACACCCTGCCCCTCCCCAACTCATTACTGCAGAGAGGCAGGTCAATTCAACTTCTGTCCAAAGCGGCCTCCCGTCTTCTCTGGGAGAAAAAGAGAAGGAACGATCTTCAGTGGGCTGATATTTCTGCCCCAGATTGAGTTCATTTTGGAAGAAATAAAAATATCTCTGAAGAATTTAGGACTTTCTGGGAAGAGGTATTTCATCCCAGAATACCCAGCAAATACCCAGTCAGTTTTTCTTTACTTGGTTTGCTAGAAGATGGTAGAGTCGAAATTATATTTTAAACATATGTTGTTCAACTGCCGACATGTTGTTACATTGGAAAAGAGCTTTTATTCATTTTATTCAAGTAAGGCCATTCTTCTGTTACTTAAAATTGACCTATTGTTACATGGAAGCAGAATTCCTTGACATCCTCCCAACCTCCCCACTCCCCACGCCCACCCCGGCCCCCAGAAAATGCAGAAGTACAGCCAGTATTGGAGAAGAGATTCATACCAGGGATCCAAAAAATTGAAAAAGTCAGGAAAACATGGAAAGAAAAAAAAGATACTGTGAGGATACAATCCAGAATATGATCAATAGCTTTGGCATGAAAAAGCCAAGAAAATTCTGACAATTTAACTTTCTTAGAAGAGAAACCAATTTAGGGCGCCTGGGTGGCTTAGTTAGTTAAGCGTCTGCCTTCGGCTCAGGTCATGATCCTGGAGTCGCAGGATCCAGCCCTGCATCCGGCTCCCTGCTCAGCGGGGAGTCTGCTTCTCCCTCTGCCCCTCCCCCCTCTTATGCTCTCTCTCATTCTCTCTCTAAAATAAATAAATAAAATCTTAAAAAAAAAGAGAGAGAAACCAATTTTAAGGAGAATTGTGTTTTACCTTAGAGTTTTTGTGCTATTTTATATAAGTCAAAATAAGAATGAATATTTCCTTTGGAAGTTCAAGCACCTTGGCCAAATAAGGTGAACCAATCTACCCTAGGAAATTCAATTAAGAAGTGTGTACCTTGGGTGCCATTTAAAAGAACTCATACAGTGGTCATTAAACATATATTCAGCTAAGCTATATCACATAATAAAATGAAAAAAATTCTAAAATGTTAATACAACAAAAATAATCAATAAATTGAACTGTATTACTTCTTATGGCTGAGACAGATTTTATGAATGAAACCCAGACCAGACTGTTTGTTCTGTATCCAATATTACAATTTAGATCAGAAAACAGTAATAATGCTTTTTAGCTGAGGATGTGCCCCTTCTCATCCTTATTTGTATACAAGGCCAGAACTTTGTCTTTTAAGATAGACCAGGGGTTTACGATTCTAGTTAGGTAACAGACTACATTAAATTTGAGAACATATAATATATCCAAAGACACTCCAGTTAAGAACAAACAAAAGCAAGCCCCAAACACTGTACAGTCAAACTAAACACCTGCCTACAAATCAAGTGTTTGCAATTCTTGGAACAAACTTAAACAAACTTTAATCCCTTAGAACAATGGCTACCTCCTTGCCTAGATCTTTATCTGGCTCAGAATGGCACCGGATAAATATTTGGTGTGGAAAGTTGCCTCTTTTCTGGTGAACCATAGAACCTCCTGGCATTGTTGGACACTTCCTTGAACGACTTCATTTTTAGAAAGCATGAACTGAGGTTTGTTCCAAAGAGAATTAATAAAATACCTCAAAGTGATTTTAAAATTTAATGGCATTCTGAAGTCTATTCTTTTGTTGAATAGGATAAAGTTGGAATAATGGCAGCCTTTACCATCAAAGCTTATTTATTTGCATTAATTCCCTTCAATCTCATGTTTTGAACCTCTGTCAATGCTAAGTAGTTCCACTAAATTAAGGATAGGTGCCAATTAGTCACTTAAAATCTTTAAAAACTCATTAATGAATGACAGCATGCTAATCACAGATATATTGGAAGGGTTGACTACAGAAACTGATTACACATGCCACGATTCTTACATCAGCCTCTCAAGGGGCCCTTCTGTAGGAACGTAAGTGGATTCAGCTACTACAGGGATTGAAGTAAGAATCCTTTCTGGTCACCCTCACTGAACCATCTAGCCTCCCTGAATGCTTCTGTCCATTATGCAGGTGAACAGTGAATTTGATTTGGAAGCTGTGCTATCTTCTCCACTTTGCTCTATATCCTGGGGGCAAGACCTATGAAGAATGCATCAGAAGTCTCCCTTGCTCCCTGGTTTCCGGTTGGATTCTAAGGGATACTGGGAAGAGATCAAAGGGATGGAGGAGCATAAAGTCCTGGTATTTATTTCCTTGTTCCCCCCTACTAACGGTTGCCATGAATAGGTCATTTCCCTTCACCAAAAGACACTACTACTCCCAAGGGACCTTCCTTCTCTGCACAGCTCTCTCTCTCTCCTGGATCCCAGCAATGGCTCTCTCTCCTTTCCTCTTCAAGAGTAAGAATAGTAGTGGCTCCCACTCTTACCAGCCCTGGAATGGTCATCATCTCTGTTGTTTTTCCTAAGCCCTATCATATCTTTTAAAGTAGTCCTTATGAAATACTTACTTCTCAATTGACTAGTTTAAGGGTGCCATCTTCTTCTTTCTGGGAGTCCAAATAATACACATGTGGAGTGAGGATAAGAAGTATTTCATTGGGTACATGGAATAAGAAGAGAGGAGGCCTGATACAATGGACTGGCTATCTGACTGATCTAACATGCAGTACACAAGAGTATGTGTGGTTGGTGGTCCACACTCCCAAAAGGAAACCCTGCCTTCAAAGAGCCCTAATAATTCACTGAAGCTTTTAGTTAAATTTAGGTAGATGGCATTCAAAACAACACAGTGAAGTACAGCTTAGTTTGATTACTTAGACTTAGTAAAACTTATTTAAGATATTCTTAACTTAAGGTTAAATCTTTAGTCAGAGATTTAAAAGAAATTTTAGTTTAAAGTGCTTTGTCATTTATATCATCAAATATAGTAATGGACAAAGAATTACGAGAAAAAGTAAATATAGTGAGAATGTGGACAAATACAAAAAAGAAGAGAATACTGGGGGAAAGGGCTGATATTGAATTAGTCATGAAGTTGGATATTGCTTATGGCTTTCTTTATTTTTAAAGATTAATAAAGATTAATTAATTAATTAATTAATCTATCTATTTATGAGAGAGAAAGAGAGTGCGTGAGCACAGGGAGGGGCAGAGGGAAAGGGAGAGAGAATATCAAGAAGACTCCTGGCTGAGTGTAAGCCTGACATGGGACTCGATCTCATGACCCTGATATCATGAGCCTGACGCTCAACCAATTGAGCCACCTAGGCACCCCTGCTTATTATGGCTTTCTTACTGAACATGATTTTGCTGAAATTTTAACAAAAACAAAGCCTTAACAAAACCCCCTTTTGAAGATTCTATATAGGAATCTTTGTAGTTCTGTCCCAGTGGACATTTACTGAGGTGGTAAACAGAAATAATGATGTTGTAGATTTTCTATAAAATATGTATTATAGGAGAGTTACATAAAGTGAAGGTTCTTATGTACCAGCTTCAAATGACCTTCTGCCCACGAGCAGGCCTAAAGTGTGCTTAGGTTGTCTGATAGTTAACCATGGTCATGTAAATTAGATGTGTTTGAAGTCAGTTTGTATCTTAGAGTGTTTAGTTTTTGGAGTAATATTTCCCTGGTTGAGTTCTTCCAATCTGTTAGTTTTGCAATTCTTCTTTCATCTGAGCAACTTCATTGGATCAGAGAAATGTTAATAGCTAAACAATGCATCTGATCAATTCCCTAATGAGCAGAAGAGTTTTCTTGATATTAACTTCTCAGCAGAGGATTGAGTGGATATTTGCATATCACTGACTTCACGTTTCATTAAGCTTGAATTTTTCTCTCCTATAAATATGCAATGCTTGGAAAGCTGAAATGTGCTCAAGAAGATAAAAATGTCTTACCAGTGTAACCAGCTGGACTCTTTCACCACTCAAAATGTGGTTTTCATTATAAATGAGCTAGCCTTCAGGGGAGAATTTTCACAAGAACATAAACTCTGATTACTTAATATTACCAGTAAGCACAAATTAAATAAAGTGATCTACGTAAATGAAGGCCGTGAATGCTGAAATCTGCTACTGAACACATTTCACAAACATAGCTTTGTGTATGTTTTAAAAATGTGTGTCTGGGATTACTCAGACTGAGATGTGGTAAATCATCAGGCGACATTTTTTTTTTTTTCTCGTAGTTAGGTCTGCCGTGAAAAGATAAGGAGAAAACATTTTATTTTCTTGAGGCAAAAGTTTATTCCCATGAAAAGGTGGAGTGTTCTTTTCCAGAGGTTTCTGAGACATAGACAAGTTTATTTCTGGGGAAAAAGCTAGCATAGACTTCTTCAATCCAAAGAGTAGAATGTGAGTATATTATGATATCTGGAGTTTCTTGAGCTCCAGTGATACGGCCTGCCACTCTCAACATTTAGTCTTCATCATATTTTACTTCCAGTTTAGGGTCAAAGGTCATAAAAGTGAAGTGGTCCCTCTGATAATATAAACTAGCTTATGTAACTCTTCTTAAAATCTTTCAAAGCAAAAGTTTTCACCATGGTTCTTTTGCCACTCTGCTTTAATTCCTTACTACTACCTTCCATCTGCTCTCCTCACCATCCACTCACTCTGCTCCAGCCACACTGACACCCGGTCTGTCCAGAGAACATGTAGGCACAGGCCTTTGCACTAGCCTTTCCTCCAGTGGGATGTTCTTCCCAGATATCTTCATGGCCAACCCTGGAATCTGCCAGTCCGTTCCAATTCATCTTCACAACCATGTCTACCTTGACCAATCTATTTGGTAAAGCAAACTGCCATCCATCCTCCACCCCATTCTCTTTATCCCCTCAACCCTGTCCTACTTTTATTCTATTTCTAAGGCATGTATCAATTTCTACAATACTAGATAATTTATTTATATGTTATGTTTATTTTTTATTATCTGTCTCTCCTCCAGTGGGATGTAAGTAGCATGAGGCAGACATACTTGATTCTTTTATTCACTGGGGTATCATCGGCACCTAGAGCAGTGACTCACCCATAGTGAGTGGCAAATATTTGTCTAATTTTGAGGACTGCATGTGAAAACAGGAATGTTCCAGTTAAGGGAGACACCATCTTGAACAACTTATTCAAAACTCATTTTAAAAAAATCTAAAACCTAAAAATTCTTAAAATACATGAATTCTCCTGAGAAAGGGATAGTAGCACTGAAAGAATTAGCCATAAGTCTTTTGAGTACAGCATTTGCCCTGTAGAGGAGCGACCAGCAAACTATGACCGGGGCCAAGGGTGGCCAGCCATCTTTTTTTGGAACAGAGTTTTATTGGAACACAGCCACACCTCTTCACTTCAGTATTCTCCACAGCTGGTTCCGTCTCTGCCACAGCTGAGTTGAGCAGTTGTGACGGAAACCTTGTGGCAAGAAAAGCTTACATTACGGCACCTGGGTGGCTCAGATGGTTGAGCGTCTGCCTTTGGCTCAGGTCATGAGCCCAGGGTCCTGGGATCGAGTCCCGCATCAGGCTCCCTGCTGCTTCTCCCTCTCCAGCTCTCCCTGCTTGTGCTCTCTCTGTCAAATAAATAAATAAAATCTAAAACACACACACAAAAAAAAAGAAAAGAAAAGCTTACATTATTATCTGGCCCTTTAGTTTGCTAACCCTTGATTTAGATCACAGTTACTGACATTTTGTAAACAAATTAATTCCCAAATTCTGGTATTTAAGCAAATAAATGTTTTTGCTTCTATGTGAAGAGAGCGGAAGGGATTTGAACAAGAGAGACTGCTGGGGTGTCGCTGCTTGGTCACTGCATCCACCTTGTCTCTCTCTTTCTCTCTTTCTGACATCTTAAGTGTTTGGATTGTCTAGTGACTTATCAACTTAAACTGACCTCGAAATATGCCAGAATTCTAAACTACCTAACCTCTTACAACCCCATCTTGACTGATTTCGTTACTCAGAATTCTCTCTATTCCATAGTATTATGTGGTATTTCATTTACGTATTATAATATACTGGATTATTTGGTACGTATGTCCTCAGTGACCTCTTTCTATTTAAAAAAATAGTCCCCTTGACATTTTCTGAAAGGTATTGGCAGACACTATTATACTCTATTTATACTTGAAGGAAGATATAATTTTCCTTAACATTTAATCCTAATGTAAAATTAGTGTACTTTATTTAGCAACATCATTGTTAACCTAATAGCTGCATTATAATTAATGATAGAGAAAGGCAGATTAAGATGACAGATTTATCATTATGCTTAGCAAAACATATGATACTCAGGCTTTTAAGGGAATGCATTTAGGTGCTATTTTAAATAACACTTAATTGGATATATTCAAAGATCTTCTCTTAATAGAAATTAGAGTCAATCTGAGGCAAGTCTCTGGATAACTCAAGTGAAAAATATGTTTCCTTAATTCTCTAGATATTTTTAGATGATTTTTTACATGTGTGATGTGTGAATGTCTGTACTAGGATAGATAGATGGTTAATAGATAGATAGATAGATAGATAGATAGATAGATAGATAGATGATAGATAGATAGATAGATGATAGATAGATAAATGATAGATAGTGTTTTGTCGGCAGGCTGGATTATGGGAAGTATTTGACAAACATTTTATTATTCTTTTCTGTACATTCTTTCCCTTCTCACCAATAGATATCAGAAGTTGAGAAGACCTTTAGAAAATTCCTATTAACAGAATTTACGGAAAGAGCTAAATTGGGTAATCATCGCCTTATAGTTTTCTTGTTAGACCTGAATTATCCAATTAAGCTTTTTATATGAACCATCTGACCAGAAATTTGACTGCTTCATTTGGAACTGTTTAAATATAGACTTGAAAAAAAATACATGTTTTGAGGCCAATTAAACCTGGAAGGACTATTGTCCTACCACCCCAAATACCATTCTTCATGTCTTTATAATATTAAAGGGTATGTATGCATATCAGATTCACAACAAGTAACCACTGAGCGCCTACCAAGGTCAGAAAATAATTGTTGAAAAAAATGTGCTGAATGATTTGCTATAACATCATTACTTACATGGCTGGGATATTACCAAGCTGTGTACTGAGGAAGACAGGGCCATGCTATAAGTCACAGGGGTCTAATAGCATACAACCATGGGATGTACAGAAGGAGAGACAGAACTGAAAAGGGAGACTTGAATAAGACATTTCTTCCAATTACTTTACCTGGCCACAGCAGTGGTTCCAGGGAGCGACTCTTATACATACCCTTCAGTGATTCTTCATCATATTGAACTTACAAGCATCCTGTGGGTTCTTTCAATCCAGACTCAACTCCCATCAATTGCCAGAACAAACCAGTTTGTTTCATAAGTTCTTTCCTTTTTTTTTTTTTTTTTCCCTGCTCTCCTGGCTAATTCCCACATGGTCTTTCAGGTTTCAGTTTAAAACTCTCTTCTTCAGAGTGACCGTCCTCAACTCTTAGAATTTGTTTGATGCCCCAGTGTGCTCCTATAGAATTCTTTTCTCATTACACTCATAGTATTTGTTTAATATATAGTTTCCTCAACAAAGTCAGGTCTATAGCTAAGGTATGTGTTCACTCTTAGTGTGACATCTTTATCTCCAGAGATGAGGTCAGTGCCTGGCACTTTCAGACTTACTAAACACCTGTTGAATGGACAAAAGAGACTCCTGGTAAGATGTGGCTCTAAAGCTTTCAAGGCTGCATTCATTCAGGTCTGCTGGGACACAGACACCAGGAGGGATTAGTCATGCCAGAGATTTTTTTTGTGAAGGGAGCAAGAGAAAGTAGGGAGAGCCTTCAGATTGTGATGCAGGCCTGACTTCTGTGGAAGGGAAGAGGGGAGGGAGGAGCATCGGGTGGAAAGCATGCTGGATGACAACGCAGTTCTGGTCAATGGGGAGTCTGAGAGCCAGAGGTGCCCACTGGAAGAGTCTTGGGTCTTACCAGAATGCATCTGCCTATGGACACCCACCAAGCTCAGTCATAGCCAGGAGCGGCCATGGCAGCAGATCGAGAAAGACAGTGGCTGGACTATCACCCAGCTCTGCTCCCTGCAGCAGGAGAGCAGAGCCGCAGGTTTTGATGGCTGCACACACTCACAGGGAGACTCCCAACAAAAGAGCTTCTTGGGATGCTCATTGACACAAAAGCTCTAAAATTATATGAGCACAGTCCAATTAGTTTAAGGGCAATTTGCTATGCTAAGGGAAAACATTGATGATTGTATCTTATTTGGCATGGGTATTTTGACCTACTTGTGATATAATTCTGCTCCTTGTTTTTACTTTTCACAAATCAAATTAAAATGTTAAACCTTCACAAGAAGATGTGAAAGTAAAGCTTAAAATGGTTTTAAATGTCAGATGAACTGTGTGAACTACTTACTTATGCTACCAGTAGAATAGGCATTTTTTCCTCATGAACCATGTCTGATGTACAGCTGGTAGACTACCATGAAAGACTAGCCAGGGCAGAAAATCCCACATGATGCCTTTAATGTTCATTGAGTGGCCAGGCGGTATGCCCCTGGCATCTAGAATACCCCTTAATTTCTGGGTTTGTTTGTTGGCTGCATTTCAATAAATTAGGCCATTTAAAACAGGAGGATGTATTGCCTATGTTACTGGATTTATTTAGCAAGCAAGTTAGAAATGATTTGACTGACCTAAACTTCCCCAGGAACAAAAAGCAAAACAAAACAGAACAAAAACCCATAAACTTTACTCCATCTTTAAGATATTGCAAGACCTGAGGGCTATAGGCTGGCAATGCTTTATGTCAAGATCTTTGATATGCTCCATGCAAAAGTCTTAAATCTTGGCAGTTAGGAGTAGGCTTTAGGAAACTCTCTATTTTGTTCAGTGTGCCAAATAGGATCAAACTCTGTAGGCCTCTATAGACTTGGGTCAAACCACAAAGTCTGGGTTCAGTGAAGATACCTCAGCTCACTTTGACATGACTTGAAACTACTGAGGACTCCTTTTTTGGTTGTTGTACCTGAAGGACTGATTTTTAAATAGTCACAATGGAGCTCAATTTCATCTAGAAGCCCCTGAGGTAACCTAGTATTTATTCAAGACCTGGCACAACCAGGCCTAACATGACTAGAGTCCATGAAATCAGGTAACAAGTGTTAATTTTGAATATTTGATTTCTTTCTTCCTTTAGAATGCTGACATTTACAAAAGAAGATGATATGTGAATAGGATTCTCATGGATAAAGTAAATAAAAGCACAATTCCCAGCACCACTAAAGAATATTTTCAAGTTATTTCAAAGTTAAAAAGCTGAGCTATGAGCAAGAAAGATGCAAAGTATGTTTTTATGAGTGAGACCAACAATTCTCTGGTGGCCTTTTTTGCCATTCTATTCAGTAATCAAGTTTCCATGACTCTATTTGCCATTTTTTTTCTTTAACTGAATACACATTTATTGAGTGCCAACTACATGGCAAGGACTATTCAAGGAGCTGGGTATACAGCTAGGAAAACACATCCCTGACCTCTTGGAGCCAACCTTACAGGAAGAGAAAGTAGTTAATAATCAGATACACAAGTAAAAATATCACATGTCAATAATTATTAAAAATTATTAGGAAAAAATAAGCATCATAGGGGACTAGATAATGCCCAGGAAAGGGAACTGGCGGTGGAGTTAAATGTAATTTATTGAATATAAAATTCCTAGGTATATTACTCAGCTCAGGCCACTGTAACAAAATACCATAGCCTGGCTGGCTTAAACAGCAAATGCTTCTCACAGTTCTGGAGGCTGGTAGTCCAAGACCAGGGTGGCAATCCTGCTGGGTTCTGGTGAAAGCCCTTTCCCTCGTATATAGATAACAACCTTCTCATTGAATCTTTACATGGCAAGAGTGGAGAAAGGCAGAAAGCCTTTGTGTCTCTTCTTATTAGGGCCTTAATCCCACTCTTGGGGGTTTCACCATCATGACTTCAGCATATCTAAAGGCCTTGTTTCCTAAGATTATCACATTTGGCATCAGGATTTCAATGTACGAATTTGGTGGGGGCACAAACATTCAGTCCAGAATACTAGGCATTTCCTGTTTTTATTAAACTTGTGGTTCCTGGTAAAAAAATCTTGCCATGATATTTTGGAAGAATTTGAGGCACGATCTACATTGCAGACTAGGCAGGTGAAGATTTGGAAGCCAGGGAAAGACGAAGAGGAGATCCAACTCCCTGAGAAGGGCCATTCATGCTTAGGTTACATATGAGGTGCTTCCATTTACTCAAGGTTTGATTGACAGATTTCTTATTCACTCATTGTTATCCATCCTGTTCACTACTAGAATCCTTATTGCACTGCCCTGCCTGGTCTTTTTAAATTTTTAAGGGTGACTATGTAATTTATCATCAAAATGGGACCCTCTTAAGAGTGAAAGGGGGAGCACCTAAAAATTACATCAGAATAGCACAAAATAAACCATGACTGTCCCAGGAAAACTGACACGCATGGTCATTCCACTTTAAATCTAGGAACTTAGCATCTTTTGTGCCAGCCCTGGGCACTGGATTCTGCTCGATCTGGGAACTCTGAGCTGAGTGTCAAGGCTCATGAGAGGCACGAGAGGAGAAAGCAGTCATTTCTCCAAGTCTTGTTAATCTACCAGGGTGTCGCAAGGGGGCTGAATGCAGATCAATGACGCCAAAAGTCTAATGGACCTCGTCTCTGCCTCAGACTTAGCAAACCTTATCTCACCTTTTGGGCTTGAGCCTCGCCTTCTTCGGAGCGGTGGGATTCTCTCATTCTTACTTGTAAAATATCCTCCAGAGTTTAGGCTTTCAGAAAACAAAAGCCTGAAAGAAGGTCCTTAGGTGTTTTTTTTATTTTATTTTATTTTATTATGTTATGTTAATCACCATACATTACATCATTAGTTTTTGATGTAGTGTTCCCTGATTCATTGTTTGAGTATAACACCCAGTGCTCCATTCAATACGTGCCCTCTTTAATACCCATCACCAGGCTAACCCATCCCCCCAACCCCCTCCCCTCTAGAGCCCTCAGTTTGTTTCTCAGAGTCCATAGTCTCTCATGGTTCTTCTTCCCCTCTAATTTCCCCCCCTTCATTTTTCCCTTCCTACTATCTTCTTTTTTTTAACATATAATGTATTATTTGTTTCAGAGGTACAGGTCTGTGATTCAACAGTCTTAACACAATTCACTGCGCTCACCATAGCACATACCCTCCCCAATGTCTATCACCCAGCCACCCCATCCCTCCCACCCCCACCACTCCAGCAACCCTCAATTTGTTTACTGAGATTAAGAATTCCTCATATCAGGGGCGCCTGGGTG
>NC_138370.1:60931709-60939562 GCF_054177405.1 Leptonychotes weddellii
TCCCTCTGGCCCTCCCCCCTCTCATGTACTCTCTCTCATTCTCTCTCTCTCAAATAAATAAATAAAGTCTTAAAAAAAAAAAAAAAAAAAAAAAAAAAAGAATTCCTCATATCAGTGAGACCCTATGATACATGTCTTTAGGTGTTTTTTACTTTTCACCCCACATCAAAATTTATCTCTGTTGTGGGAAGGGTCAAACAGTTCCTTTCTTCCCCTCATTATTTCAGGACCATTTGAGAGGTAATCAGAGATTACCAAGAGAGATCAAAGGTCTGCTTCATTACTCATACAACTGACAGGGGAGTGTGGTTTTAGACGTGTGGCCAAATGGGCTTATAAATACTTTATCTCCTGGGAAGTAGATGCATCCACTTAGTCATGGGCATAGTTGGACCACTTCGGGTCTCCTCAGTGGGGGCAGAGCCCACTCAGAAAGGTCATGGTATGAATGAGTAGAGGATGTGGTGAGCTGTTTCCAAAAAACAGCGCCTAGAAAACGTTCCATTTCCACACTGCAGATAAATTACTTTTGTCATGGTGAGCTGCAAGTCCATAGCAGGGAGGGAAACCAGAAGCCATTCTGTTGACCAAGTTCCTGATTATGGGAACATATGACAAGGGAAGGGTGGCTTCTCCACAGGAATTCTTGTTCTCTGATTTGTCTACAGCAGCAGAACCAAAGTAAAGTTAATAACAAGTATTTCTGGCCAAGTTGTAGGCCTTATGAGTACAGCTACTTTTTTTTAAGATTTTATTTTTAAGTAACCCCTACACCCAACATGGGGCTCAAACTCACAACCCTGAGATCAAGAGTCACACGCTCTACTGACTGAGCCAGCCAGGCGCACCATGTACAAATACTTTTATAAAGAATCTAAATCCCTTTCCTGATGTGTTGTTCATAGTAGGTCTTCAAACCTATTTATTATGCATGCCTGCATGAGCAGATGAATGGCGACTTTCATTTTATTTCCCTACACAGAAACCTTTAAATGACATTGTAATTTATAAACCAAAGTGGAGTTTTGTTTGTTTGTTTTTGTTTTTGTTTTTTTACCCAATCCAATGCTTTCATATTTGGTCCTAACAAATCTTTCCACACTGTGTTCTACACTTGCCCAGTAGAATCTTCCAATTCTAATCCAAGGGGGCTAGTGAAAAGTACTTATGACATGCTCATTTTCATTTCATTGGATCATATTGCTTTTCTTCCTATCTCAATCCTACCCATTCTACAATATCCAGTTTAAATTTCATTTTTTCCCACGAATTCAGGGGGATGGGTAAAATAGGGGATGGAGATTAAAGAGTACACTTACCATGATGAGCAGCGGGTAATGCATAAAATTGTTGAATCACTGTTTTGTTTACCTAAAAGACTATAACAGTGTATGTTAACTATACTGGAAGTAAAATAAAAAAACTTAAATACTTAAATAAATAAAGTCTAAAGACCCCAGATTTTCTTTTTTCCTCAGACTGCTATTACTTAATACTGACTTGTACAACTCAGTTGTTATTTTTCAAATATTTCCTTGTTTGGGCATGGAATTTTTCAGTTGTATACATGTTTTCTCTTAAATGAATAAGATACTGGAGGATTAGCAACATACCTACGGTTCCTTTTTACTTGCTCTCATGCCTAAAAGAACACGGAGAGAAAATAGTGGCTCAGTATGTCTCCTGAGCGTGTGCTTCATAAACAAAATCCTGATGTGCTGTGTCATTTCCTGCCTGTGCTTTGCTGTGTAGTGGCCAGATGAACAGCCTTCACAGCAATTTATGCTTCTGAGTCAAACCACATTATAATCAAACATCTTCCAAACTGAGCCAGAACTTAGACTCCTGTCACTGCTGTTCCCCTTCCAAGAGAGATGGCTATTTTTCTAAGGCGATCCTGAGACATAATCCTTCATCAAAATTAGTGCAAAATTATTATTATTATTAGCTCATTAATTAAAATTAACACATAATTTTATATCGGTTCAGTTTGCATGTTACATGATACCTTCTCCTTGCTTGAGTTTGAGAATGTGATTGTGTCATACAGTGAAGGTGGGAGCAGAAACTTTTACCTTTTTGGAGGGCATCTGGCAATGGTATCATATGTCTAAGACCATATAAAATCTTTGTTAAGGGACGCCTGGGTGGCTCAGTCAGTTAAGCGTCTGCCTTCGGCTCAGGTCATGATCCCAGGGTCCTGGGATAGAGTCCTGCGCTGGGCTCCATGCTTCACGGGGAGCCTGCTTTGCCCTCTGCTTCTGCCTCTCTCTCTCTGTCTCTCATGAATAAATAAATAAAATCTTAAAAAAAAAAATCTTGGTTAATAAATTTCATTTCTATATCCTAAGGAATTAGAAGTATGCGCAAAATTCAGTTAAGGAAGTTGTTTATTGGGGCATTATTTATAAGGATGAGAAGTTGAAAACTAGTTCTATGTCAAGAAATAATTACTATAATTACTATTTCTTGGTAAAATTAAATTCTCATATATGTATTATGTATGTATGTTTATTATATTGCACAAAGGTAGTACCGTGTTATTCAGTGAGTGGGGTAATACGTGTTTTTCTTTTCTTTTATTCAATTACTATTATCCTATAATTATTTTGGTTGGCCTGGGTGGCTTTGGAAATCATTAAAATTGGAAATAATTTTAAATTTAAAACTGAAATATTAAAGTATGTTATTGTCAAGAGAATTTCAAAAATACACATTCAATAAATTTAACTATGGCTGTGAATGCTAGATTAAAGCTGGTGGTAGGGATGTGGCATGGGGCTGACGTATTTTTGTGGTAAATGGGTTTCCAGGGCATCTGAGAAGAAAAGGTTACCAAGGTTTGAGAAATACTCTCTACCTGTGACCGCTGGGAAAAGTCCATCATTTTCTAGAAGGGAATGGACTCTGTGCACAGTAATCGGCTACAGCAGTCTGTACAATTTTATTTGCCTACTCCAAATGATGTGCCTACTAATTTGTCATGAGAATTTCCTTGTGTGCTTTAGAGGCCACAGAGTTAATGACGGAGGCGAGGTTTACAGGCTGTTCCTCTTCCTTTCTACAAACAATGATAAACTGACATATTCTGCTTATCATAAATAAGTTTGAAAATAACAATGAAAAAATAAATACTTTCATAAAGAGAATTAAGGCAATAAGAGGAAAAGACTGGGTACGTGTTTATGGAAGATGTCTGTAGACTTTATAACAACAATTATTATTGTCAGAGTACATTTGTCCTGTCTTTATGAGAACACTTTAAACAATAATTAATTAAGATTTGTAAATGCCGTTCTTTAGCGCCCGAGCTCTTCATTTATTCATATCCTAGAGTTTTGCATGTCTTTATTGAGTGCCTGCTGTGTGTTTCCAATGCTGTGTCGCTGGGCCGAGATTCAGAGATGAATAGTCACTGCTCTTAAGAAATTGAGGATTCCAGGGACGCCTGCATGGCTCAGTCAGTTAGGTGTCTGCCTTTGGCTCAGGTCATGTTCTCAGGGTCTTGGGATAAAGTCCTGTGTTAGGCTCCTTGCTCCGCAGGGAGGCTGCTTCTCCCCCTGCCTGCCTCTCCCCCTGCTTGTGCGCGCTCTCTCTCTCTCTAATAAATAAATAAAACCTTTAAAAAAGAGAGAGAGAAATTGAGGATTCCAATCTGGATTCACATATCTTTTACTGTAAGCTAACTTTCTTGGCGCCTACCATGTTTTACACAGGTTGCTTCGGAAAGAGATGGAATAGAACAGGCTTTTCTCTCATTTGCACAAAACCATCACAAGACAATCTCCAGACCAGGCCTTTATAAATCTGAGATGCTGAGCACCACGTACAGATGGAACCCTTGGGAGTCGGTATTCTGGGAAATCCTCAGCCAGCTAAATCCTCTATGTCTTACTGCTTCTACCACACTTTGCCCAGTATGTGAATCCTTTAAGGCATATGCCAGTCCTGCCTCAGGCTTTATTATCTTTAATCCATTCTAAGGGGCCTCTTCTTGGCAGGTTCCTTGTGTCTCATCTGAAATGTCCCTTCTTCAATAGAATCTCTCTAATCTCACTACCTAAGTTAGGTCTCCTCTGGCTATTTTCTATCTAACCACCTCTCTCGTCTCTGTTCCTCTCCTAGCAATAGTCATATTGTAAGTATCTTGTTTATTTCCTGCTCACTCATGTATTGTCATCACACCCAATAAACTGCAAGCTGCATGAGGGCAGTGATCATGTTCACCTTCATTATTGAATCCCTACTACCTGGCACAATTCCTAGAACATATAAGAGGCACTCTGTAACTATTATTTGAATAAAGATTGAATCAATGAATTGGCCAACTACCATCACCTTCCTTCGGCGGAGGGGTTCCCAGAACGTCTCTCTGGAATGTTGGCAGAACTTTGGTTTGTCCCTCTCGAAGCACATTACCAACTGATCTCTGTCTATGATTGTCTCCATGCAGAAAATGTCTTGAGTGCTGCATTCCTGAGCCCCGTACTGTGAGTGGGAGAGTTCCATTGAAAAGAATTGGGCATGTGACAGAAATGTAATATCCAGTTTTAAAGCAAACTCAGAGAGGTTAATTATCTTTTCCAAGGTCAGTGTTTGAATCTGTATTTGTCTGACATTAAAGCCCAGGCTGTGTCCACGCCAAATGAGCTCCAGCTGAGGTAATGAGATTGTATTTCTTATCTGCCGACTTCCATCCCAAGTGACATTGTATTTTGCACCTCTGGAAGAGACAAAAAATGGGAGGAGAATGGTTGCTGGGCAACGAAGGCACCAGGATGTCCTGGTTACAGCAAAATCAGTTGGAATCTGGCAAAGGTCCCAGGATTAGAGTAGCAGGAATAATTATTTATCTGGCCTCTAATATCCTCTCGGGGTTGCCCTGAATTCCAGTCTCTCATACTAAAATTGTAAACATTATTTTCCATATCACATCATCCAAAGTGTTATTATGTTCTTTGGGATAATTTAAAACTCTATTGGCTAATGATTTAATCTATTGATGAATTTCTCCTAAATTATAGTATCAGCCCTAGGAGAGTTGCTGCGCGAACCCTGATTTTTAAAAAGGAAGTTTTCCTGATTTTTTTTTTAAGATTTTATTTATTTATTTGACAGAGAGAGACACAGCGAGAGAGGGAACACAAGCAAGGGGAGTGGGAGATGGAGAAGCAGGCCTACTGAGCAGGGAGCCTGATGCGGGGCTCGATCACAGGACCCTGGGATCATGACCTGAGCCGAAGGCAGATGCCTAATGACTGAGCCACCCAGGCGCCCCAAAGTTTTCCTGATTTTAAGACAGTTTTATTTCAGTTGCCTGAAATCACACAGCTGGACAATTCCATAAATATTAAATTCTATAAATATAACTAGTAATTCTGATTTGTTTTAGCTGTAGATATAAACTTGTAGTCATTAATCAATCTCACATTCCCCAGGAAGGTCCTGGGCCAGCCTTGGAGGACACGCAAAGAGGGGCTCCAGAGCTATCCTGTAACACTTAGACACTCACCGCAAGTATAAAAGGTTTGAAATTGAAGTTGCTTGGAAAGTTCCAGACTGATGAGCCTTTCCTTGGACCCAGCTGTGCAGTGTGCCCACCCCCTCCACACACCCAGACACAGTGAAGGAATGAGAACCGTTTCTTTACCCCAAGACAAGTGGGGGGTCTTCAACTACCCACCAGACGAACTTGCGATGGGCCCCCTGCATTTGAAGGACAAAGTGGACTAATGGCTTTGACCTGAAAAATCTCAGTTGTCCTAAGCTGCCTTAAGCGACCTTTAGAACAGAGTTGGGGGTACATTTTGAAAAGAAACTACACTGGCCCTTGTGACAGTTCTCAGGTGTGTGTGTCCCATGGATCTGTGGGCCAGACCTAAGGATGAGAGGGGTGCCTGACTCCTTGTGTCTGGAGGGGCAGAAAGACCCTCTGAGCAAGACGCTAGAGGAGTGCAGAATTGTGTAGCTGGGGACTGAGAGAGGGGTCACGAAGGTCCAGCTGGAAATGGCAGTTTTTAGTCACGGGAGGCAGGGCCAATGTCTGTAAGGGCTCTAAGAGAGAAAATGCCAGAATCTGGCTGCATGGAGAGAGGAGAAGGTGCTTGCAGCCCTTTCCACGGTGGGCTTTCCGCTGGAGCAGGACCAAGCTGTGAGACAGGAGGCCTTGAACTATTAACCAAGGCTCCATTTGAGACTGTTACACTAAACTAGACATTTTAATTACTAAATGGACTCTGTCTTGGAGTGCAAAGTAGCTGAAGGTCTCTTCACTATGAGAGTGTCCAGAAAAGGGATGGAGCCTGTCTTAGACTGCATGGAGAAGAACCAGCTCCAGAGTGGCATTCTGGAACAATCAGGGGAAATGACACAATGGTTTTCTTTACTTCTTTTGATCCTGCTCCTTAAATGCCACCGGTTTCCTATATTTTCCTAATGTGAGAGCTCCACTCAGCTTTCCCGGCCTGTTTGATGTCACTTCAAACACTTGATAACTGAATCTCCTAGTCCACAGAACATAAAAGGTGAATGGAAGGGAGTGGGGTAAAGAGTCATGGTAGAATAAAACACAGTGACAAAATTTATACAGGGTAGACACCCCTCGGTCTCTGTCATATTGCTGACTTCTCACAAAATATGGTAAAGTCTCATTACTTTGAGGCAGGCAAGTGGAACTAACGCGGTGTCTTCAGTGTGCTAGGCTCTCTGGCATCTGTTGACATTGCTTTGATTCCCTAAACCAGAGCTTCCCCATGGGGTGCTGGGAATGGGGTACAGGTGGGTCAAGATACTGAGAGCCAGAGGGGACTGAGGTTGAGACACCCTGGCCTCTTCACCCCCGTAAGCTGCTCAGATAGGATTAGTTTCTACACTTGTCCTGACTTGTACAAGGTTGAGAAGGAATCCTCTAGGCAATTCTGTGAGCTAGGTATTAATATTCCTATTTTGGAAAGTAGGAAATGAAAACTCACAGAGATGCTGCATAAATTTGCACTAAAGAACTAATATTCAATCTAACTTAAACTCTCCACCACACATTTTCTTCCAAATTAACAGCACATTAAGAGGCTAGATCTTTTCGCTGTGACTTACAAAGCAAGAGTTTGCAAATAACATTTCCAGAGTGCAGTATAACACCTTGAATAGAGCTTCTGAGCAATCTAATATTATCTATTTGTATATAGGTGATGCATATACTTATTGTAAATAAGAACTAACATTGTTTGTAAGGCATTAGTCTGAGTATTTTATATGTATTGCTTTATTTGATCACAAAAAATCAATAGGAGACACCATTTTTTAAAATTTTATTATGTTATGTTAATCACCATACATTACATCATTAGTTTTTGATGTAATGTTCCATGAATCATTGTTTGCGTATAACACCCAGTGCTCCATTTAGTATGTGCCCTCTTTAATACCCATCACCAGGCTAACCCATCCCCCCAACCCCCACCCCTCTAGAACCCTCAGTTTGTTTCGCAGAGTCCATAGTCTCTCATGGTTCGTCTCCCCCTCTGATTTCCCCCCCTTCAGTCTTCCCTTCCTTCTATCTTCTTTTTTTTTTTTTTTTAATAACATATAATGCATTATTTGTTTCAGAGGTACAGATCTGGGATTCAATAGTCTTACACAATTCACAGTGCTCACCATAGCACATACCCTCCCCAATGTCTATCACCCCGTCACCCCATTCCTCCCACCTCCCACCACTCCAGCAACCCTCAGTTTGTTTCCTGAGATTAAGAATTCCTCATATCAGTGAGATCATATGATACATGTCTTTCTTTCATTGACTTATTTCGCTCAGCATAATACCCTCCAGTTCCAGCCACATTGTTGCAAATGGC
>NC_138370.1:60939662-60960060 GCF_054177405.1 Leptonychotes weddellii
ATATATATATATATATATATATACACACACATATACATATATATATATATACACACACATATACCACGTCTTCTTTATCCATTCATCTGTTGATGGACATCTTGACTCTTTCCATAGTTTGGCTATTGTGGACATTGCTGCTATAAACATTGGGGTGCATGTAACCCTTCAGATCCCTACATTTGTATCTTTGGGGGAAATACCCAGTAGTGCAATTGCTGGGCCGTATGGTAACTCTATTTCCAACTTTTTGAGGAACCTCCATATTGTCTTCCAGAGTGGCTGCATCAGCTTGCATTCCCACCAACAGTGTAGGAGGGTTTCCCTTTCTCCGCATCCCTGCCAACATCTGTCGTTTCCTGACTTGTTAATTTTCGTCATTCTGACTGGTGTGAGGTGGTATCTCACTGAGGTTTTGATTTGGATTTCCCTGATGCCAAGCGATGTTGAGCACTTTTTCATGTGTCTGTTGGCCATTTGGATGCCTTCTCTGGAAAAATGTCTGTTCATGTGTTCTGCCCATTTCTTCATTGATCATTTGTTCTTTGGGTGTTGAGTTTGATAAGTTCTTTATAAATTTTGGATACTAGCCCTTTATCTGATATGTCATTTGCAAATATCTTCTCCCATTCTGTCGGTTGTCTTTTGGTTTTGTTGACTGTTTCTTTTGCTGTGCAAAAGCTTTTTATATTGATGAAGTCCCAATAGTTCATTTTTGCCCTTGCTTCCCTAGCCTTTGGCGATGTTTCTAGGAAGAAGTTGCTGCGGCTGAGGTCGAAGAGGTTGCTGCCTGTGTCCTCCTTTAGGATTTTGATGGACTCCTGAAGAGACACCATTTTTAACCTCATATTACAGAGGAGGAAATGGATACAAAGTGGGGGGTAAGTAACTCATATAATACATCACAGCAAGTAAGCAGAATCAGAACTCAGGCTCAGCGAGTCTGACCTCACAGCCAGCCCATTCAACAATGACTGGACACCACCTTTTCTTACTGGATAAATATTGAATTAATATATAGCCGACAATGGAAAAAGTCATGGAAAAAGGAATGTAATTAAAGTTAAGAGCAATGACATATCAGTTGTTTTAAGGTTATTTGGTCACAAATTAGAATACATTTGAAGTGATTTGTATAAGAAAAACTCTCTAAGGTGGGACAGAGAAGAACAAGCACTAAGTGGTAGCTAAAGCAATATGGACATACTAATGAAATTCTTAGACTGTAGAATTTGAGCCGCATTTCAAATCCGTACGTACCATTTGGTAATCTTGGATGATTTCTTTTTATATTTAAGCTTCACTTCCTACCTTATAAATATGGGTGATTAAAATACCCTGAGATCATTGAATGAGGTGATGTAGGCAAAGTGCTTAGCCCAACATTGCCACATAATTAGCAGTCAATGGTAGTTAGTACTATCATATGTCCAAAATAAAAACATGCTGTAAGTAAGAATAGCCATAGCAATAGTTTGCATCTCAAAATATTAAGAAAAATTGTTACAAAGATTAAGATTATAACTGTAGTTAACATGGTAAAGCAAAAATATTCCATATCTGGGTAATTTTTGTCCTTCCGCACAATGACAATACAGGGCAAAAAAAGATCTATCAGAAGCCAATTAACTAGGCTCTGGAACTTTGAGCAACTGATCATCTTTCTAAGCTATAATTTATTCATACATTAAATAAGATAAATACTCACTGTTATCTGGGAATGTGAAAATAAAATAGGAATGAGACTGTAAAGGTTAAAGTCTTTTGTAAACTGTAATGTATATATATTATATATACACACATATATGATATACATACATATAACCACACAAATGTAAAGAATTGTCATTATAGGAAAATGTAGGTTGTAATAAGAGAATTTTTAAGACTGTCTAAGAATTATCTGTTTTCAGTGCTTAAATTTGAATTTCCAAACTTGTTTACTTTTGTCTCAAAATGGCATTTATTTATTTGAAAATGATATACTTACAAGACAGAAACATATATTTTTACTGTATTTCCAAAATATCAGTACTTGCCATACAGAGATCATATTTTGTTACTCTAAGTTCTTATGTGGGAATGGTGACCTTGTGTGGGGCATTAAGAATGACGAGTTTTTATTTGTAATTATGACAGTCTCACAGTGTGATTTTAGCATATGATTTAATCTTTCTAAGCTTCCTGTGAGCTTTTATATGATGAGGATCATAAAACTTACTCCTACATTCTAAGTATGTTTCAGTGAAATAGTTTACCTGATAGGTACATTGAACCCTTCAAAATATTGGTGCTATTTAATAGGATTGGGCAGTTTCTACTATTTCTTATGCATTTGAGAAAAGTACATTGACCAAATCACTTAGGGAAAGCTATTTATTTCAACTCAATTTATATTCATTCAGCTCTTACAATATACCTGTCAGTGAGAGTCTACCACTCTGTTACTATTATTATTATTTGTACTTTCTACCCAATACCAGTTTCCATATCCAACTCTTTTCACTATAATTATAATATTGGAACTATCTAAGCAAGAGGGCAGAGGTTGTGGCTGGAATCTGGAGATTCCAGATTAGTGGCTTATTCACTATGCATGCAGCATCATTCGGGATATAGTGGTAGATGGGTGTCCACGTTTACAATATCAGGGCAATGGTGTGTTGGTAAATCTTTAACCATGGGGAAGGCAGATTTGAATGTTTGCCGATTTCTGCTGTGTAAATGCTCCCCCACCTTGACTGATTTCAAGCTACCAAACTAATGTAATTGAACAAGAAGTTGGGAGTCTATGAGTGTAATTAATTGGCTTTCTTGAATCAGTGTGGTACAGGCTCCAAAACAACATGGGATCTGGGCATGATACTTAGAAGGAAAAATCACTGTTCTTGTCCTGCCCAAAAAAGAACCACTAGCAAGATTTGCTTTTTAGAAAGAAATGATGAAAACCAAAACCACATTTGTTACCTTTCCATCCCCAAACTAGAGATTTTCTGAAAACAATAATTTGAAGCTTTATTTTCATAGTTTCACCATCTTATTTAAAAAGTCACGGTTATATAAAGTCTCCTCTCCCTCTTACAGGAAATGTCTTCCTTGATATTCTGGCAATAATGAACTTTGTTTTCATTGTCTTTTTTTTTTTTTTTTTAGCTAAGAATTTCTTTTCTACTTTTCATTTTTTTTTTTTAGCAAGGGTGTAATTGTGGCAATTATTGTTACATTTACTTCTTTTTCTGGATGAATGTAATTATTTTGCTTGATAAAACATGTTTCTTTGACTTTTTAAGTATGAAGGGATCCAAGCAATTTAAAACTGTGGCTGAAATCATTTTTTCTAAATATAAGATTGTGATTCTTGCATAGTATGTTTCTTGCACACCCAATGAGTTTAGTCATTGTAACATTGTGATGTACATGTTCATAGAACATCCTGGCCACACCTGTGAGTCTTGGAAGTGAAAAGGAGACACAAATCTCTGAATGGTCCTTCCAATCTAGGAGGAAAGATCAAAAGATTAATGCCATATAATGCCAAAGACACGATACATGAAAGACGGTTGATAAATTGGTCTTTATGAAAATCAAAAACTTCTGCTCTGTGAAAGACAGTATCAAGAGAATTAGAATAAATCATTGACTGGGAGAAAATATTTGCAAAAGACACATCTGATAAAGGACTGTTTTCTGAAATATACAAAGAACTCTTAAAAGTCAGCAGTAATAAAACAAGCAACCCAATTAAAAAATGGGCCAAAGATTTTTAACAGACACCTCACCAAAGAACATATACAGATGGCAAAGTGCACATGAAAAGATGCTTCATATCATATATCATCAGGGAAATGTAAGTTAAAACAAAAATGAGATACCTCTATATACCTATTAAAATGGTCAAAACCCAGCACGCTGACAGCACCAAATGCGAATGGGGATGTGATGAAACAGGAACTCTCACACATCGTTGGTGGAAATCCAAAATGGTGCAGCCACTTTGGAGGAAAGTTTGGAGGTTTCTTACAAAACTAAACATGCTCTTATCATGTGACCCAGCAACTGCACTTCTTGCTATTTGTCCAATGGAACTGAAGACTGATGTCCATATAAAAACCTGCACACTGATATTTACAGTATAAACAATTAATTTTAAGGGTGCCTGGGGGGCTCAATCCATTAGGTGTCTAACTCTTGATGTCAACTCAGGTCATGATCTCAGGATCTTGGGATTGAGCTCCCCACTGGGCTCCGTACTCAGGGGAGAGTCTGCTTGAGATTCTCTCTCTCCCTCTGCCCCTCCCCACTGTGCTCTATCTCTGTCTCAAATAAATAAATAAATCTAAAAAAAATGTTTCTAGAATAAACATTTATTCATAATTGCCAAAAGTTGGAAGTAATCAAGATGTCCTTTAGTAGGTAAGTGGGTAAATAAACTGGTGCAGCCAGACAATGGAATATTGTTCAGCACTAAAAAGAAATGAGTTGTCAAGCCATGAAAAGACATGGAGGAACCCCAAATGCATCTTACAAAGTGAAAGAAGTCAATTTGAGAAGGCTGCATGTGGTAGGGGAAGGAAAGGATGAATAGGCAGAATACAGAGGATTTTTCAGGCAGTAAAAATACCCTGTATGATATTTTAATGATGAATACATGTCATTATATATTTGTCCAAACCCATAGAATGTACAACACCATGCATGAACCTTAAAGTAAACTATGGATTTTAGGTCATTATGATGTGTCGATGTAGGTTTGGTACCTAAATGTACCATTTTGATGAGTGATGTTGATAATGGGGGAGGTTATGCATGATTGGAGTTAGGAAGTATATGGGTAATCTCTGTACCTCCCCCTTAATTTTGTCATAAACCTAAAAATGCTCTAAAATAGGGTTTTTTTTTTTAAGAGAGAGGAAAAATAATTAATGCCACAGAAGATTCTAGAACGATGCATTCCCTTTATAATATTATCTTTATCTAGTGAGGTTGCCACTGATAAATCCAGTGGAATCATATAATAGCATCTTTAGAGACCTAACTGATAAAAACAGCATTCTCTTCCAATGATAAATTGCTTTCCCACTTAGGGGAAGAGTTGTGGGTCTCCTGACTCACAGTCCAGGACTGTTTTCCTATGGCACAGCCTCCCACCTCAGACACAGATGTGGATTCCCTTTATGAAAGTTGTATCAACTAAGACAAAACAAGGTGTATTCAAGAAGCTGCCACTTGGATCTCAAAAATATACTAAATTAGCAGGATAATCATTTATCTCTTGCTTGAAACAAGGAGGGATTTCAAAGTGCCTGATACCTCAGCAAGGTGCAGTGTAGTTTCTTTGTTGGCCTGTGTGTTTCTTATGACCTCCAACTGCTATATTTCAGATTGCTTGGTACTGACCAAGTAGACATTGGAGAGGATTTGGGTTTCTTCTCAGGACAGCATTTTGTGTGTGGGAGAACAGCGCCGTGCTCAGAAGTAGAGAGAAGAGATGGTTTTGACTGGGGTAAAAGAAAATAGCTTTATTTTCCACCCTGATACCTATAAAATTTTAAGAGACATAAAACGAATTAAATAGCTAGCATGGGTTAAAATAAACAAACAATGCCTCTGTGAAGTACTTGAGAATGATTTCCATGGTTCTCGGAGGAGGCACAATGCATCGTCTTTAGGAAGAACCAAGTAAAAAAATGTTACATAGAAAAACACTGCCAAAGAGCAAGAGATAACCTTATAGTAAGGTTATATTCTTATATTTCTCCCTTAACCAATCAGGATTTTTCCAGTCCCCAGAATCTCTAGGAAAAAGAGACCCAGTCTCTTACTACGTGATCAGTCAACATGTATTTATTTATTTTAAATAAGTATTTCAAATTTTCCACCATTTACGAGACTGTCAAATGCAATTTTTACAGATAGAAAAAGTTTCGCTGCAGAATTATCTCTTGGACAAGAAGAACCCAAAAGATTAAAACAGCTCACTTTCGGCATTAAAGCAATTATGTAACAATACTCGCTGTGACACGCACATGCATAACGAATTAGAAGGGAGGTACGCTCTTAGATAGTTAAGAGAAAAGAAAGTGACAATAAAATCAAAGCCTAACCTCATATCCTGAGTCACAATGGGCCACACCTGCAGAAATGACAGGATTTTGACATCTCAAAGAACTGTAAGTGATTTTTTCCTGACAGCAATATAAAATTCCTCTATTTAAGACAGCCTGGCAAGATTGCAGGGAAGAATAAAAAGACACAGATTTGGAAACCCCAAGGTCAAAAGCCAGCAGAATTTCAGTTAATGAAATCATTAAATGTCATGTCAACTTTGGTTGATGGAAATGAAATAAATTGACAGCATTTGCAACATAGCTGTCCTCCTAAGGGTCAGAGCAGAGGGCAGGCAGAGCTCACAGTTACCAGAGACCCTCTTGTTGAGACCTCTCTTCCCAACACTCACTGGGCTAACATTGTGAAAAATACGTTAACAAAGCTTTCCTTTCTTTCACATGCAGGTTCATTATGTAGGATTCAATAGAAAGAATACGCTTTGAGCAAACGAAAGCCTCTAAGAGTTTAAATTTAAAGATACAGTGTTTTCCTGCATAATGATTTTCTGTAAAACAGGAGCATTTGCTAATCTCTTCTCATATCCCAAACCAATCGGTCAGAAATTCCTGTTGTTTCTTCCTTCAGAATATATCCCAAATCCAACCACTTCTGACCGCCCTCACTGTTACAGTGCTCGTGGGAGCCACCGGAATCTCTCGTCTGGATAATCACCTCCTAACGGGTCTCTCTGCTTTTCCCCTTGGTCTCCCTAAAGTGCCTTCTCAGCACAGGAGACAGGCTGATCCTGTGAGCCTTTTAAAATCTAAAGTGCATTTTAAAAAACCCAGCAAGTTACATCCTGATAGTCCTGTGCTTAAATACTGCATTCCACTCTGAGAGAAAGCTGATGTCCTCCGGGTGACCTAGAGTCTGGCTCCTCTCTACGACAGTCTTCCTTCCTCACTGGGCTCCAACCCCATGAGAGCCTCCTTCTGCTTCTGGCTTTTGCATTGGTCGTGCCCTCCATTTACAGTGTCCTGCCCCAGGTAATGGCATGGCTAAATCCCTGCATCAAGAGTCAAATGTCACTTTCTTAATGAGAACCACCCCTCCCACTCCAAATCTCCCCTATCCTGCTCTATTTTTGTTAACTTCTTATAGCACTTATCACCTACTACTAAACGACTTGGTTTTTTAGTTATTGTTAATTGTGTGCCTTCTTGTTATAATATAAGCTCCTTGAAGAATGGGGTCTTGGAGTTGATCACTACAGTATTACATTCTGGGCACCTAGAACAACCTGGCACACAGTTATTTCTCAAAAAAATATCTGTTGAATGAACGAATTCTAGAAATGGCATAAAAGCTCAAATCACTTGTAGCACTGGGTTAAAATTTTCTTTTAAAAGAACTGTGCTTGCTTGAAAGACAAAAGAAAGTAGGGCCACATCAAAATGACATAAATAAATAGTTTGCACATTTAAACCAGTGATTATAAACCATGTCAACAACATTTTGAATTGATCACCCAAATTAAGATGTGTTGGGGAATCTTGTGTTAGAAAATAAGAAATAATTCATGAATAAGGTTTGAAATGGATCAATCTGTTTAGAATGGTTTCTTAATCCATTTAAATAAAATGAGGATGATAACATTTGACCAGCAGTTATTTTTTGCCCCAAACTGTTCTATGCATTCTATGGTGCTCCTGTTCCTGGTAGTGTTATTAGCTTACGTGAAGGCTCTCTTCCTGGCTCATTATATACTTTCTCTAATCTTAAAAAACCAAAAGGTCCCCATTCAACAGTCAAGAAAATTGAGTCTCAGGGAATATTTGAAGTCTTGTCCAAACTTACTCAGTCCAGTTAAGACCCTATCCATGTGGCATCTTTCATGACAAGGCCAAAGTCCAGTTGATGATTCCATCTTCCATGTTCAAGGAGCTCAACACACTGGAACAGCCGTTCCCTCAATGCTTCTGTGACAATTGCCTTATGTTTGCCTTTCCCACTCCTTGAAGAGATGTCTTCGATTCATATTTGTTCAGCTCTGTCTAAAGCAGTTTGGGCAGACTGATTTAACACAACTAAAACCATTGTACAGATATTTTGGTAACAGTTTCTGTCATTTTGATGTTCTATGATATGATTCTTTTTTTTTTTTTTTGCATTTAGTAATTTCACACTGGAAAGGAAAAATGATGAGTCTAAGATTATGGCAAACCTAGTTAGATGAGCCATGTCAAGTTCAGAGACATTTAAATGTGATTTGTTGGAATCTATTCTAATTAATTGCCAACATCATCTAGGCACAGGCATTCTTTTAGTGTTTGTGGGATATTTTTTTCCAAATATACAAAGCTTGTATCTAAGAAAGCTGCATTAATACACCCCAAAATGCTTTGGCTTTACGATGATAAAAATAGAGTAAGTATGTAAAGTGAGTGGTCCCTTTTCATTGGTTTTAGCAAAAATGATCTTTAAGAAAACATCGGGCTGCAAACAGAACAAAAAGTTAATTTTTGTAGAACCTGGAGCAATGTTAATATGACTCTCATTGTACGAAACTTGTGACACGTAAGTGCAGAGCTCGCTGAATTTTTGCAAACTGAACACCGGTGTAACCAGCAACCAGACAAAGAAACAGAACAAATGGGACTCCAGAAGTTACCCTTGCACTCCACTCCTTTCCCTTCCAGCCACTGCAATACCGCCCTCCACCCCAACCACATGGGTCATCAGCGTGTTTGGTGAAATTCTTCATTCTTCTTTTCTTTGTAATTAATAATTATCATTATCAATTATTATTATTTGATTCTTACTAATTATTATTATTTTTCAGTTTTATTGAGGTATGACTGACAAATTAAAAAGGCGTATATATTAAGTTTTACAAAGTAATTTTTCTAGGTATATATCCTGATGATTTAACATATACATATGTTGTGAAATGATTACCACAGTCAAGTTAATGAACACACCTATCACCTGACATAGTTACCTTTTGTGCACGTATGTATGGTGAGAACACTTAAGATCTCTTTGTCAATTTTCAGTATATAATACAGTATTGTTTACTATAGTCACCATGCTGTTCATTGCCCTATAAGCAATATTTTTCCCTACTCCCTACCCCCAGCCCCTGGCAACCACCATTCCACACTCTGGTTCTATGAGCTTGACTTTTTAAAATGGCACATATAAGTGAGACCATGAAGTATTTGCCTCTCCGGGTCTGCTTTATTTCACTTAGCATAATGTTCTCCATGTTCATCCACATTGTCACAAATGGATTCTTCACTTTTTTATGGCGCTTCTAAACATTTGGAGATGAAATTCAGCTTGGAGCAGCTTCGGAGGCTGCCACTCTAAAATGGACAGAGAGAGGTTGTCAACTGGCATGTCATGAGTTGTCTTAAAAGCAAGACAAACCACACACTTTATCCCTCATTGTCTCCTTATCCTAAGAAGTAGATTCAAGTTCAATAGTTTATGTCTTCATGTTCACCTGAATTTTCTGGAGTGTTGTATGTTACTATAAAAGAAAAGAGGGAGCACCTGAAGAACTCTCCCTTTATATTCTCAAAAATATTCAAGAAGAATTACTTTAGACATGTAAACATGGTCGTAATCTAGAGAAAGCTTTAGAAGAGAAACTTAAGTTAACAAGGAATATAATACTAAATATTCAGTGATCTCCTTTTTTAATAGTAAATGCCTTATCAGTAACAATGCTGTAACTTTATTTTTATATCTAATGAACTGACCTTTTTCACAGTTTCTTAGGTGATGTTAGTATGAATAATGTTTAAAATGTCCAAATGAGGTTAATATTTTGTTCAAGGAGGGACATAGTAGTGCACATGACCATGGTTAGCATTTTCTTAAGGGAGAATCATGCTGGGAAAGTAGTTACCTTGAATGTTGAAACTAATCTGCTTAGTGTCATGAAGAGGAATTTTTTAAGTAGCGACATCTGTTTGACCTATCACATGGAAAATGCAAACATTCCGCCTGTGTAAATTTACAGCAGATTCTATCTGCTACCAAAACTTCAGTTGCTTTGTCCTAGCTTTAATCAGGAAATAAAGGATACTTATTTGTATTGTTTTATTTTTCTAAATATTAACTAAAATTTTACTTTTACTCTAAAAGTTAACTAAAGCATTAATGATAAAACTTGATAGAGTAGAAAAACAAAAAGAAAAAATCATCCATAATCCCTCCTTTCATAAAAAAAACTCTTAAAATATTGCTCTATATGTTTTGTCTTTTTTCTTGTGTGTATATGTACACATATTTGTTAACAAGATAGGATAATACTGTATGTATTGTTTTGTAATATGATTTTTGTCATTTATTAATACATTTTAAACATATTGCCACATCATTAATTATTTATTGTCAAATGCATTTTATTTCCAAGATGTATTTAAATAAACATACGGGTGAAATTGCTTTTATAAGTATTTCATCATTTATATACAAATATACACACATAGGGGCACCTGGGTGGCTCAGTTGGTTAAGCGACTGCCTTCAGCTCAGGTCATGATCCTGGAGTCCCTGGATCGAGTCCCGCATCGGGCTCCCTGCTCGGCAGGGAGTCTGCTTCTCCCTCTGACCCTCCGCCCTCTCATGTGCTCTCTCTCTCTCAAATAAATAAAATCTTAAAAAAAAAAAAAAAAACAAATATACACACATATATGTATAAAACATACATATGCACATATATATGAGTGTGTACATGTGTATGCAGATTATTTGTATTATTTGCCTATGTTTCCATTGGTATGTTTGGTATTTCCATTGGTATATTTTTTTCTAAGGAATCAGTGTATGAAGGATTTAATTGTCAGACATTCATGACTCAAACAATTCCCACTTTAAAATTTGTCTTTCAAGATTGTTCAGTTTTTATATATTTTTATTTTTTTATTATGTTATATTAGTCACCATGCAGTACATCATTAGTTTTTGATGTACTGTTCCATGATTCATTGTTTGCATATAACACTAAATTTACATCTAGCAATTTTTTTTTTTTTTTACAGATTCTTTCTTTAGTGTGAGCTTTGGTATTTTATTGCCCATAATACAGTTACATGACTCTTCACCTATGTTTTCCTTTCCTCCATGCATGATTAATTTTTTTCAATATTCAGTCTTTAATCCTTATCTGCAATAATACAAATTCAGAAAAGCAGCAGAAATACCACTTTTTTTCAAAATTACTACCTAGTTATACATACATTCATTGTATAATTCATTTTTTTCTCCATTGATTTAGTATGAATTGTTTATCATTTACTAAATTCTTAGAGGCATTTTGATCTATTTCTAAATTTTCTACTCTTGTTCCATTTATTTAATGTTTTATCATTGTTATACTAGTTTTTTAGAACTTTTTTATCTTGCTAACTCATTTTAATTTGAAATAGAGCATACCTCTTTGCTTAATTCACAATAACAATAGTAATATTGCACTACATTAAAAGCAAAGCAACCTTACCTTCATTTATTTCCTCCAAGATTTTGGCTTCTGTTGTCATGCATTTTACTTTTACATGTGTTATAAAACAACCTTGCAGTATCTTATTATTTTTGCTGTAAGCAAATACCTTTAAATATTTTATATTTACACACATATTTAATATTTCTGCAGCTTCTCATCCCTTTGTGTACATCTAATTGGTATTGTTATTGTTTTCCTTCTGCCTGAAGGACTTCCTTAATATATTTCAGAAATCCACTGTTAAAATTTGTTCAGTTTTCTCGATGTGCTAAAAAGTCTTTATTTCACCTTCAATTATTAAAAGAGGTGTTTTTTTTTGTGCATAGAATTCTAAATTGACAATTTTTTTTTTACCATGTTTCAGTGCTTTAAATGCTGGTCCATTATTTTCCAAACTGTATTGTTTTCAACAAAAAATATCCTGTCATTCTTTGTTTTTCTGTACTTCTGTGTCTTTTTTCTTCTGACTTCTTTTAAGGATTTTCTCTTCATCTCTGTTTTAAGCATTTTGATTATGATCCCTGTTTTCTTTTTCTTATTTTATTAGATCAACTAGAAATTCCATATCAAAATTAACGCCTAGTTTTGGTAGAAGACGTTATTATCAACTTCTTGAGTTTAATGAGTATGCCAATGATAATGGTAATAATAGTTATCATTACGGTGAAGGCAGTATTACCTCACAGCATTGCACTAATCAAACCAAACATAAGATAGTAAAAAGAACAGGGCTTCAAAGTGAGAATAACATAGACCTTTATCCTAGTTTTGATAATGTGTTGGAGAGTAAATGAGATGTAATTCTTTACCCCTTGACTCTGGGCTGTGTTGTATGCCTCACTTATATGACCTGATAGAACCATAATCTTGCCAAGTGCCTTTGTGATGGGCTTGAAGTCATGGGTCTCTGTCACCGTCATAGAACATGCCCCAGTAGCCCCCTCATTTAAGGAGGCTGAGAGATATATGGAACAGACCTGGGCCCACAGACCCTCAGTGTGAGTAGAGCTACTCCAGCCGCTGCATACTGAAACAAAGCTGCACCAGCCAACTTAGATTTGTGAGAATACATGCTTGTTGTTTATACCACTGAGTTTTGGGATCGTTTGTTACACAGCATGATAGTAGGAATAACTAGTAAATGAAAGTAACTCCTTCCAACACTTTGTTGTTCATTTCTCCATTCATTCACTAAAAAAATGTTTATGAAGCATCTATTCTATGCCATAATGATGATAAGTACTAAAGCTGTAGTAGCAAACAAGATAGAAACAGTACCTACTCTCTTGATACTTATATTATCTGGGAGTGTGAAGAAAAACAAAATAAAACAAAACAAAACATTTTCAAATGGTAAGTTCCAACAAGAAAACAAACAACGAGCTATAATAAATAACAACATGCAGTGGTTTTTGAATAAGGTGAGTAGGAAAGTATTCTGTGAGCTTTAAAGGGTGAGAAAGAGTTGGCTATATGTTATCATATATTAATTTAGACCTTATTCTAAGTGTAATGAAAAGTCACGGAAAGATTTTAATTAGGAAAATGACATGATATACCTTTTATTTTGAGAAACTTAGTTTTACTCTAAAGAATAGATGAAAGAAGGGCAAGAATGATTAAACAGGACTCTGGTACTCTCGGAAAACTGCAGGAGCCCTACCCTGGAATTCCCTTTATCTCATCTTTTCAGGAAAAGTGAATTCCCATAAAGTCTCCTGTGATTGTGCTACAAAGTAGAAAGAGAGATGTCAAGAGGAGAAATGTGGCCCAACACACATTCACCACCCTGCCGAGGGATCAGTAGTCAGTTAGTGGATGGTAGCCCAGGTGGGGATAAGAAGCAGAACCAAGAGCAGCTTATACAGAAGTTAGAAGGTGCGGAGAGATGCCAGGTAGATAACTCAGGGAAGAAGCTAAGACATTTTTCTTTCTCTTTCCACTCAAAAACTTACTTCACCACCATATATGAGGTAGGAAAAGGTGACTCTGTATGGGAGGGGTCTGTTGCTTGGGCTTATAGGCAAAATGCAGAAGGGCAAGTGGAAATGGGGTGTCCAGGGTCTACCAGCTCAGCCTCCTTTAACATCTCCATTCTGCTGAAGCATCTCAGCAGCCCCCGAGGGTGCCACAGAAGGTGATTTAAATAAAATTGTCCTAAGGAATTACTCCTTGGTAACAACGCACATTTAACATCTTCATTGATTTGGTATCTGCTCTCTCCAGTCTGTTTCTCAGTGAATTCTCACTTTTCCTCTGTGCCTATGTCCAACCATGCAGGACAACCTCTAGGTCCAGCAGTGCCCAAGTGTATCTGTTTGTGTATCTGTCTTTCTGTCTGTCTCTCTCTCTCCAAAACAATGCTCTCCTGGGATCTGCTAGGCAAACCTCTACTTATTTTGAGAATCTGCCTGACAATCTTGGATTAGACCGAGTGCATGTGTGGCATAGAAGCTTCTATGTGTAGATATCCACAAAGCAGTTTTATTGTGAACTAACTGGGATCAAGGAGTCAATCTAGGTTTATCCTTTGTCTTTACATCCTGTTGACTAGGACATGATAGTTGACATATAATCATAATACATTGTATAGGAAAGTATTAGTTAGCTATTGCTTTATAATTCACTACCCCAAAATATAGTGCCTTATAACCAACCATAAGCTATAATTGTGTACATTGACTGGGCAGTTTTGCTGATCTGGGCTGGGTTTGGCTCATCTCTGCTTACGTGTCCGTCTGTCGTCAGATGCTGGTCCAAGATAGTCAGAGATGAAATGACTCGTCCCTATTTGTAGGCTCTCCTCTACCAGCAGGATAGTTTGGGCATGCTTGAAAGGTAGCAGAAATCTTCTAAGAGACCGAGCAAAAGTATGCAGGAGGCCCCTTGAGCTCTAGGCTCTGAATTGGCACAATGCCACTTCTGCCATATTCTGTTGGCCAAAACTTTTCACAAAGCCAGTCCTGATTCAGGGGGAAGGAAAATAGATGCCACTTCCTAGAGGGAAGAGTAGCAAAGCCACATAGCAAAAGGTATGGTTATAGGGAGGAGTGAAGAATTGTGGACATTTTTACAATTAATTTATAACAGCAGGTTCTTCATAAATAAAAATTGATTGTATTTGACAGTTATATTGATATACTATAGAACTACTTTTGCAAGACCTAAGATTGTCCTGAGGATGTGGGTGGAATGCAAGCAGGATCCACAATTTTTTTAAAAAATATAATTTAAACATAAAGGGAAACAGCAAAATTTATTGAAGAATATTACCCTGGCAGTGTTGTCAGACTTCACAATGGGACTGGACGTTTCTATAATTTAAATATGCAATAAACTTAAAGAAATTAATGTATTCAGAGAGAGGAAAACTGATGGAAAAGGATTGGAAATCAATTCCCTAAGAAAATTTGAGTATTTTTTTGACTTAAGTGACATTAGTTTTAATTAGATAAAGAAAGATACAAACAGATAATATTCATAGGTGGTAGTTCCTACAGGAGCCTTGTATAGAGGCATACAAATCAATATAAATAAATACACAAAACATATAAAACATGTATATACAGAAATGCATATACCATATCATCTTATAAATATAATAGAAAAATAATAACACATATTAAGGAAAACATATTGAGAAAAGGGACTGGATGAAAATGAGTAGTTCTCCACAGAGTGTCTATTCCCTTCTAGTTTCTTATAAAATCATTTGCACTGTCTTGCAGTGTTCTATTTATTTATAACCATCTTTGGAACAATAGTGGAAGTTTGCCAAACTAGGAGCTAAATATAATTAAAGAGCTATTTCTCTCCTGTGATATGAATCTTCTGTAGAACCCTATTGGATGTTGCATAATAACTGCTAACATTCATAATCCCTTGAAGAGTATCAAATCAAGAGATACCAAACAATTTTGATGACTTGCATTCATGCTTGATCAAAATGACATTTCCTGCAGGTGATCTTTTTCTGTGACTTGAAACCATGGTCCAGCTGCCCAGAACCATCAATGCAAAGCGAAAATGTTGGGCCCCTTATTCAAAAAGAAGGAAGAAAGCTTTTCTTTTCTTCTGTGATCCACAGGTCTCTCTCCACCTGTTCTGATATTTTTGATGTGTTATATAATGTCAAGCTCCCCTGGGCACAGGGATACTTACATGGTAAGTGCAGGGTATTACAGATTCCTGGGGCCCTTGCACACCTGACGTTTACTGTGCTCAGGCTCAGTCCCCTGCTCGGGGTGGCAAGTAATAACAGTTGCTGGGGAACAGCTTGTCAAAAACCCTCCCAGGGTGGCAGGGAGGTGATGATGGGATACAGATGAGGGTGTCAGTAGGGGCTAGGACGATGCATGCACTGAGGTCTTAAGCCTCTGGTAAATGATTCACTCCCATCAGCTGTCACAAACACAGATTCAAATATAAAATTGTTAAGAATTTCAAGAACATGACAGTGGAGCATTAAAACCCAAGAGAAACCCTACTTCTGAGTGTGGGGCCTTGCGGTAGAGCTCCGATCACAGGCCCTGTGAAGCTTGCCCCATTGCTGTGATTGTCCCATTGTAAAAATAAACCTGGAGCTTCTGTCTCTGCCCAAGCCCTGGACATTGGTGTCCCAGTCTTGTAGCTTGACAATGCACTCTAACCTTTGATTTGAGGCTACAGCTGCTAGAAATGAGCACACTCCCAACCTCCCCAGGCTGGTATTCTCTAACTGTGGGTTCCTGAGCTTTTTGTCTGCATATGGAGGAGACTGGAGCTCTGTGTCCTGAATTCCCAGGCATCCTGACCTTGTTCTCAGCTGCTTCTCCATCACTGACCAAAATAAAATTCAAAGGCCAGCTGGCTCCAATGTCATGCTTTCTCCTTCAGAGTAACTGTACCTTAAATTTCCATGCTCACTGGGACACAACTCCTCTCCACAGTGGCATTGAGTGAATTGCATGGAACAGATAATACCTACTTGTCAAGTCAGATAATTCCAGCCGAGATCAATTTCCCCATTTTTCATTGAAAGCTTCCCATCATCAAGGCCATCTATGTGGCTTATTCCCTTTCTCTAGGGAAGGGCTTGAAATGCATGACTCTCTAAAATAGTCACATCCTGAAACAGCTGAGACAATCCTGGAAACTTAGTTCAGGCCAGACTGAGTGGGCTGCTTTATTTGAGTGTGTCTATTCTGCAATTTCCCATGTGATCAGTCATAGTGCTGGGTCTACCCATGATAGCAGAGTTTCAGGGGACAGAGGACAGAGGACACCCTGAGAATTCCTCTATCTCATGAACACTGAGACCATCCAGCTCTGGAGAGGCCAACTATAGGGAGTCATGGGCAGATGCAGGAACTGAGATTCAATCAAAGTCATGTAGTTCTAGAGACACAGATTACAGAAGTCCTGTCTGCAGCAGGAGCTTAGTAGAAATTTATCTTTGTTGAGAGGGTCTTCCGCTTCAAGGTATTTTGATATGTCCAACCCTCCATCATAGCCAGCCACTCTCCCCCTTTAAAACATTGAATCACCTCATGGAGATTTTTGGTAATGGCATTCCAAGTTTTATGCCTTTAAGTTTTAAAGTACAGCACCATTTCGATCTTTGCATACAGGTAGAAAGAGCTGAATAATGTAAGGGATTACCACAAGTTCTCTTCAGGAAACTGTGTCTCCTTTTCTCACATAATGAGACATTATTTTATTATTTTATTATTCATGACATTCACATATAAAGCTACATTTTATTTGCTATATAACACTGTCTCCAACTCATTTCAACAATATACACTCTTTATCAACAAGAGGTTTACCTTTCATAGATGATCAAATCACCTCATAGTAAAGTACAATCCAACATTTTTATCCTGGACTTGGAGAACCTTTTCTAGAGCTTTCAGTTTCACGTCCATCCTTCACTGTCCAAAGACCATAAGCTCCTGGTTCAGAGGGATAGGTTTGTGATGATTTCTAACTCCCTTCTAGACATAAAATCTTACATGACCTTGACTGAGGCCATATTACTATTTGAGGTTCTTCAAGGTGACAATAATTGATACACCGCAGGTGAACACTTTTTATGCAAAATTCTAGTTTCCATAATTTTCTAGGGGACCCACTTGCCTTTTGTTTCCAAGTAACACTGCATACTCAGTGTTTAGGAAGGTGTACAAGCCCTGGTCTTCCATCAGAACACTTCCCTGTCCCTTTAGGGATCACTGGGGGCACTCCCAGCTATGAGAGAGGAAGTAATGATTTCTTTTATTAATATGCTTGGGAGAGAAATTATTGGTGTGGGTGAAATCCAATTACAAGTTCTTTTTTTGGAGATATAAACAGATATGCTTCTTCCGTAACTATAGACACACTACTATGAAAAGGATAAGAAACCAGAAGATCTAAAGGTAGGGACATTAGGCAGGATAGTGTTGGATGTCACTCATTTTTTCTGAAGACCTCTATACTTTTTATCTTTCAGGAAAGTTTGCAACCAACCTTGACAGACTTGTCTTCAGAAAAGTGATCATAATTACATGAGTTTTCTAGGGCTGCCGTAATAGAGAACCACAAACTGGGTGGCTTAAACAACAGAAATGTATTGTCTCATAGTCCTGGATGGTTGGCTCCTTCCAAGGCCTGTGAGGGAGAATCTGTTCTTTGCCTCTCTCTTCCTTCTGGTGGTTTCTTGGCAATATCTGACATTTCTTTGCTTCTGTTGCATCATCTTGGTCTCTGCTTTCATCTTTACGTGATATTCCCTTTGTGTGCATGTGTGTGTTCCAATTTTCCCCTTCCATATGGACTACATTCATATTGGGTTGGGCCCTACTTTATATAACCTCATCTAAACTAATCACATCTGCAACAACTCTATTTCTAAATAAGATCATATCCTTAGGTACTGGGGATTAAGACTTCAACATATGAATTTGTGAGGGACACAATTCAACCCAAACAATCTGTTTGACTCATCTGCACCCAGAAGAACGTAAATCATTAAAACACTAGTGTCAGTGGTTCAGATCCCATTTAGTAGGTTTTCCTGGGTTTGCTTATGAATCTAGCTTAAATAATTCTCAGGGGACATTAAGATCTTTTGTTCTGTAAACCGAGGAAAACTCGAACTGCTCTACCTATGGAGTCATAGTGGTGTCCAGCAAGAGTTGGTGGATGCACTTTTGGGACTAATCCAAGGGGCACTGTTCCCCAAAACAACCCTTGTTTCTCTTGTTTTGAATATTGTTAACTTCTTAACCTAAGCACCCAGGGAATTCAATGGTTTGAATTTATAAGCTTTATATCTTAAGTCTTAAAAGTAGAACTATTCAATTAGAATTATTATTTTCTTTTTTTTTTTAAATAGATTTTATTTATTTATTTGACAGAGAGAGAGACAGCGAGAGCAGGAACACAAGCAGGGGGAGTGGGAGAGGGAGAAGCAGGCTTCCCGCTGAGCAGGGAGCCCGATGTGGGACTCGATCCCAGGACCCTGGGATCATGACCTGAGCCGAAGGCAGACGCTTAACGACTGAGCCACCCAGGCACCCTAGAATTATTATTTTCTAAATTTATTTATTTTAATGTAAGCTCTACACCTAATGTTCAGCTTGAACTCGTGACCTGGAGATCAAGAGTCACATGCTCACCAGCTGTCAGTGGAGCATGTAACTCTTGATCTCCAAGTTGTAAGTTCAAGCCCTACATTGGGTGCAGAGATTATTTTAAAAAAATCTTTAAAAAAGAAAAAGAACTCTTCAGTTAGAAGTGGATTACATTGTTTACGCCTGATTATTCAAGATTTCACAGACTTTATCTTTTCATTTACATAAAGTGATAATGATTTCTATGCATAATAATGTTCTATAATACTGTATAAATGAAATGTAAAATAAATCTTTCTCCAATATGTATTCTTTTATAGTCAGAAAATCAAACTGAAAATTGACTTTTTAGGGCTTTGGAACAAAAGAAATCATTTGGCAAAATGAAATGGTGAAAGTTTGCTTTTAAGGTTAAATATACTCCTAAAAAAAAGTATAAAGAATAAAATACTTTAATCACAAACATTACAACAACAAAAAGAGAGAGAAAGAGCAAAAGTAAAGAATAACTTGCAACTTTGGGGTGCTCGGGTGGCTCATTTGGTTAAGCGCTGACTCTTGATTTCAGCTCAGGTCATGATCTCAGGGTCTTGAGATCAAGCCCTACATTGGTCTCCTCGCTCAGCAGGAGTCTGCTTGAGATTCTCTCTCTCTCTCTCCTCTGCTCCTCCCCACACTCCCACACCCATGCTCTCTCTCTCTCAAATAATAGATAAATAAATCTTTTAAAAAATAACTTGCAATTTTTAGATTTTAAGTGTTAGGAGAAATTAAGTAGCACATGCCATCAGAGAAATCCAAATCAAAACCTCAATGAGATACCACCTCACACCAGTCAGAATGACGAAAATTAACAAGTCAGGAAATAACAGATGTTGGCGAAGATATGGAGAAAAGGGAACCCTCCTACACTGTTGGTGGGAATGCAAGCTGGTGCAGCCACTCTGGAAAACAGTATGGAGGTTCCTCAAAATGTTGAAAATAGAGCTACCATACGACCCAGCAATTGCACTACTGGGTATTTACCCCAAAGATACAAATGTAGTGATCTGAAGGGGTACATGCACCCCAATGTTTATAGCAGCAATGTCCACAATAGCCAAACTATTTAAAGAGCCAAGATGTCCATCAACAGATGAATGGATAAAGAAGATGTGGTATATATATACACGATGGAATATTATGCAGCCATCAAAAAAAAAAAAAGAAATCTTGCCATTTGCAACAATGTGGCTGGAAC
>NC_138370.1:60960560-60967912 GCF_054177405.1 Leptonychotes weddellii
AACTTTGTTCTCATTCTTAATATAATTCCGATTATAATTAAATATTCATGAATAAAAAAAAAGTAGCACATGCCAATCAATTTCTGTTTACCTTGCTCCTGAAATGACTGTCAACTAGAATCATTTAGTTTCACACTCACTTTTGGAAAAGTAAGATTGATGTGTCAGTTCCTGAAATATGTGGGAAGAGGGACTGGAAGAAGCAAGAGATTGATGCACTGTCAGAATTTTGGCAGTTATATACTGAGGATGACAAGTCAGGACAGGTGTGAGACAATGACTGGAAAATGCCCAAAGAAGTAGGTGTAGACCTCACCCCAAGGAAAGGGCTGCCAGACTAAATACAAGTCTGTGTGTGGTAAGGCAAATTCAGGTACTCTCTGGAAAGCTGTTAATATTCAGCTGATCTGGGACACCTGGGTGGCTCAGATGGTTAAGCGTCTGCCTTCGGCTCAGGTCATGATCCCAGTGTCTGGGATCGAGCCCCAGGGCTGGCTCCTGGCTCAGCGGGGGGCCTTCTTCTCCCTCTCTCTCTGCCTCTCCCCATGATCATGCTCTCTCTCTCTCTCTCTCTCTGTATCTCTATATCTCGAATGAATAAATAAAATCTTAAAAAAAAATTCAGCTGATCTTTCTGGGAGGCTCAGAACACATAAGTTCTGCCTTTTACCAGTTCTCTAATGCAGGGAATATTCTTTGAGAAAATGTAGGGAACACCAAGAATAGAGTCCAGGCTCTTATATTTCAGGAAACAGCAGACATGAGTCGAGGCTTTTAGTCCTCCAGATGGCTCACTACATAATAAAGGGTTAGACAGTCCTGGATTCCCAGATCTCAGTGAAAGGTGAAGTAGAAACTAGAAAGTCCTGGCAAGCACTTACGGGAGTAGGAGATGAGAAAATCATCCATAAGGAGCATATCAAATCCAGTGATTTACAATAGCCTGTTTATAAGACCCCATTCATGATTTGTGGGGACTGAAGTTTATACAATTTGGAGAAGTGGTTCTCTTAAAAAAATTATAAATACAAAACAAGGTATGAATGCAAATATTAATAGTTATTGTTTTTGTGTGTGTGTGTGTTTGTAAATATTAATTTAGAATGACAAAGGAAAAGACAGCCAATTTCTGGAGTCTTAGAGATTCATTTGTTTTCTGAAATATTTTAAGTCAATTTACCAAAAATGTTTTCCTATTTATGCTCCCTGATTGCAGCCTAGCTTTTCCCCCCATCTGGAATACATTACACTTCCCAGCAACTCCTAGATCTCAAACGTTCCATATAAGGAAGGAGACCTGAAGCTTAATCTTCCTTATCGTCACTAGAAATTCATCTTGTTCTGATTCAACATAATACAGACCTTGAATGACCAGACCTGTATTTAAAAATGACAGTCAGTGAAGACTGTTGTAGAATTCTAAATCTCAGAAACCAGGGGCACCTGGGTGGCTCAGTCAGTTAAGCGTCCACCTCTAGGTTTTGGCTCAGGTCATGATCTCAGGGTCGTGAGATCTGAGTCCCATGTCAGGTTCTGTGCTCAGCTTGGAGTCTGCTTGGGATTCTCTCTCCCTCTCCCTCTGCTCCTTCCCTCATGTGCATGCATGCTCTTCCTCTCCTTCCCTCTCTCCCTCTCTCTCTTTTAAATACATAAATAAATAAATAAATAAATAAATAAATAATAAGTAAATAAAGTCTTTTTAAAAATAATAAAAATAAGTAAATCACAGAAACCAGAAACTTATGGATCATCTGGACTCAAACTAGTATTTTTCATATCAGTAAACTGAAACTCAGAGAGTCAGGGAAATACTAAGGATGCCAAACCAGGCTCTCTGCCTCATGCCCTTTCTAGGAAAGCCCACTCACAGTCCACTGCTAACCTGCCTTTTTTCTTATCAGAACTGGAGTGTTAGCTTCAAGAAGAATATTTGATTTATTCCATTTTGATTACTTAGTTAAACAGCATTTACTAAGGGATACCTAAATCTGTATAAATCTGTATTCATATATCAGGAATACATGAAAAGATTTTGCACTTCCTTCTTCCTGAACACAGTAGTTCAGCTGAGTCAGACAACAAGCATGGATGACAAAAGATTCCAAGTCTGTAACTCTAGCACAGAACAACTGAACAATATCCATCAGTCACTCATAAACTAAATACTGTTGGATACATCCTTATAAAGTGCTAAAATGTTACTTCTATTAATACTAATTCCTATAAATATAAATATATTTATATATAAATATAAATTCAAAAATAGTATGCTACTAATATATATATGTATAAATATTTTTGAAATAAGTATTTTTTTAAAGATTTTATTTTTTATTTATTTGAGAGAGAGAGAATGAGGGAGAGAGAGAGCACATGAGAGGGGGGAGGGTCAGAGGGAGAAGCAGACTCCCCGCCGAGCAGGGAGCCCGATGCGGGACTCGATCCAGGGACTCCAGGATCATGACCTGAGCCGAAGGCAGTCGCTCAACCAACTGAGCCACCCAGGCGCCCCTGAAATAAGCATTATCCAAAAGATGTGCCCACCGGCCCTGTTCTGTGTCTCTTTCTAGATAGCCTGATCCAGCTCTGTGCCATTATCATATCATCTCTCTTTTGCTGTTTGATTTTCAGTTAGCCTGACACCACGGAACCCCATCTTCAGGTTTAGTAAACTGAATTTATTTTCAAAGCTCCTCAAGCAAAGTGGTTTTACTTCAGACTTGGTTCTGGACAACCTGTGTCTCATCACTCTCTTCACATCTGCCTTCTATTCACTGTAACAAAGTTGTTTGCTGAGGCCATTTCTCATTTGGCTCACAAATCCTGACCTCTGAAGCTACTTCCTTATGCACCTTGTCTCAGAAAGAAAGAATTTAACTCAAGTGTCTTATTTTTGACAGCTTGTGTCTTCTGAGTATAAGGAGGTGACACTACTGCTTTCTGGTCAAGGATCATGTGGTCCACGGTGGGTGTAAGCAGAGCTGTCTCCCTCCCGCCTTTTGTTTATGTTGCCTTTTCCAGCTCCTATGAATGTGAACCTCTAATGGGTACCTTCTACGGATCTGCGCTTTTATTCCCAAGTCCATTATCCAGGACTTAGGAATGCGTATCTATGTTCCAACACTTCTTACCCTGACACAGGCTTTGCTAATTCCTGGATCTTACTCTGAACTCCAATCCCACAATGATGCCATAAATCTGCCTAGTTTCTTCACTTGATAATGCTGATGGATTTCAGTAAGGAGTTTGTGGTGGTCTTATTCTGTGTGTTATAGATGTGTAATAGAATAGCACACACAGAATAAGACCACCACAAACTCCTTACTGAAATCCATCAGCATTATCAAGTGAAGAAACTAGGCAGATTTATGGCATCATTGTGTTTGTTATTCTTTTAACAAATATTAAGTACCTCCTAGATGTTAGACACTGTATTAGGCAGATAAAATGATAACACAAAGCATGCATTGCATACATGAGAGTAAAGTCTAGGCTTTCTTCCTCTTTGTCAACTATCAGTATGAACTATGAACTTAAAACACACTTGAGGGGGCGCCTGGGTGGCTCAGTTGGTTAAGCGACTGCCTTCGGCTCAGGTCATGATCCTGGAGTCCCGGGATCAAGTCCCGCATCGGGCTCCCTGCTCGGCAGGGAGTCTGCTTCTCCCTCTGACCCTCCCCCCTCTCATGTGCTCTCTCTCATTCTCTCTCTCTCAAATAAATAAATAAAATCTTAAAAAAAAAAACACACACTTGAGGAAGCATAATATGTCTATATTTCCTATTTTCATAAACATTATGTATTTTAGTTGCTTTATGTTCTGACTGGTTTAGGGTTGACAGACGACCTCTTTCATTTAAACTTCCATACTTGAATACTCTGGATCTCTGTAAATTAATAAAAAAAATGTACTGTACCTCTGCTCTTGTCTCCATGTATAACATATGAATCAAAAGTGAATCACTGTTCCATAATCTGAGTTGATTAGGTGATTTCAAGGACAGAACAGAGTTTAATCAAGTGAAACATTTTTCTAGAGGAGTAGTTACAAATCCTTTTATAGTTTCAAGATTGAGTTTGATAATGGCAATATAGAGAAAAATTAATAGGGGCAGACTAGTTAATAACAGAAATCAGTTTTCTCAAAGGATTAAGTTGAATTTTCTCAGGAACTATAAAGTAATCTGTAGATTTTTGACTTTTCTAGAAATAAGACCAGGAAAGTTCTATACCAGAAGAATCTTAATACTCAAGCATCATGAGAACTTCTTAATCTATTTTTACAGAGAAAATACCACCTACCAGTATATCAATGCTAACTAACTAGTGGAATCACACAAAAGAAAACAGTATTCTACTCACTGATTTATAAATCAGTACATAATATAATCTTTTCCAGGTACTAGAAAGTGTTGTCAGAATTGTGAAGCAAATTTTGGATAAACTAAATGGTATGATCAAAACAACGTGCAGCTTATATTTACAACACTTTGTGATCAGAAGGATTATTTTCATTATATGTCTTTGGAGCCCTTTTGAAGTTTGTTTCAGGTGCCTACTTTGCTTTCAGTTTGCTTCTTCTCCACAGGTCAAGGACAGCACTGGGCCTCAGCCATCCTGTTGGCCTGTTTGGACAGCGTGGACATCTGGAGCATGAGCTGAGTTATTCAGAGTGACTCTCTCAGGACCCGGACTAAGACACATAGAAGCTTAGCATCAGTCAGTGGTGATCCTTGGAAATAGAAAAGTCCATAGACTTGAGAATAGGGGAGGTCATTTGGGGCTGTAAACACAGAGGGATGGTCTGCAGAGAAATGCAGGATAGGGACAAGGGGCAGAGAGAGGAAGTGCTTTGGCTCTTTATGGATTCTCTTCATCCCCTGATCTTGAGTTCTGGGAGGTTCAGCCAGCCCTACCCCAAAACCTACTGACTCTCGATGGTAAATTTCCCTTTATATAACGAGCATGAGTGTATTTCTGTTTCTTGCAAATATTCTTGTTAGTTTTTGATAACTGAAATGATCGTATCTTCCTAAGCTCCTCATGTATATACAAAGAATTCAAAGTTAAGGTGATTAGAACATAAAATGCTATTTAATTTCCCTTAGTACCAGCATTTTTGGAGGGATTATGAGAGTATTATTAAAAAACAGGTACTATGTACATTTTATGGTATATGAGGGTGCTAAAAAAATCATATATATTCTCCTGCTGTGTGGAGCTATGCACGAATCAGGAGCAATGTGGGGTTCTTTATACTTTCAACTGCCTATCTCCAGTGCACCCTCATAAATGTATTTTCCAGAACAACTGGCAAAGCAACTGGGACACAAGGAGATTAGTGAATATTCATGCATTTTAGCTGCTGCCAAAGTGAATCTTCCCAAATCCTGATTAAGTTTATTTAAGTGAAACATCTGCCAATAAAAAGGAGATACGTTTATGGTAATGGCGAATCTATGACTTCCGTTTTCCGAATAATGGTAATACTGACACGGGCCGGACGGCTCTGTCCTTAGGGATTTTCTTTTGTTTTTATTATTATTACTATAGGTAACAAACTCTTTAAAGGGAACTTCTTGAGCAACGGAGATTGCGAGCAGCTATAGCAATAAAAGAGTTGTTTGTTGCCTTTCTGGTTGAGAAATGGCTGATGGGGGCAAGGGAAGCACTCAGGAAGCAACTGAGTTTGTGAACATAAACAAAGCGGGACATTTCTTTCCAGAGTTTAGACACTAACCAGTGATGAGCCAGCTGAGAATTGTGAGAACACGGTATATTCTCACAGATACAAGTGGCCCAAGTGTGAACTGTTCTATTTTTTTCAATATTCTGGGAATGGATAGAATTGCAGAAGATATGTAAATAGACGTACACAGTATTTCCTGGGTATAAATGTTTCCGTGGTTATCCTACCCATAACTTTATTGGAAATAAATAAATAAATAAAGGACTATGATGAAAACATAAAACTTGAGACCCTGCATGTTTCCACTGAACAAATCCTTTAGGGTGAAGTGAAGAACACTTTCTGTAGGGGTGAATAAGATGAATCAGGAATGGTCCCCGGCCTCATGGAAATTCAATCTAGTGGGATGGAAGGAAAGGCAGGGTACATCTCTACCTGCTTGTAACATGTACTCACCGGGTGGGAATCACCAGGCCAGCAGTGGGGGTTACAACAGCAAATACAGCAACATATTCCCTGCTTTTATGGACTGCATTCATTTCCTAGGGCTGCCCTAACAAAGTACCACAGACTACCTGACTTAAAACAACGCATGTGGGGCACCTGGGTGGCTCAGCTGTTAAGCAGCTGCCTTCGGCTCAGGTCATGATCCCAGGGTCCTGGGATCGAGCCCCGCATCGGGCTCCCTGTTCCGCGGGAAGCCTACCTCTCCCTCTCCCACTCCCCCTGCTTGTGTTCCCTCTCTCGCTGTGTCTCTCTCTGTCAAATAAATAAATAAAATCTTTAAACAACAACAACAACACATGTTCATTTTCTCACACTCTGGAGACTAGGAACTGGAAGTCAAGGTGTGGGCAAGGCCATGCTGCCTCTGAAGAAGCATCCAGTGGGGAATCCTCTTTGTCTAAGCAGGTTCCGGTGGTCCCTGATATTCCTTGATTTGTGGCAGTGTAACTCAAATCTCTGTTTTCAGTGGCCGTCTTCCCTTTGTGTCTGTCTTCACCTCATTCTTTATAAGGATCCAGTCATGTTGAATTAGGGGCCCACCCTACTCCAGTATGACCTCATCTTAACTAATTATACCAGCAATGATCGTATTTCCAAATAAGGTTACATTCGGAGACACTGAGGATTAAGTCTTCAATGTATCTTTTTTGGAGACAAGATTCAACCCATAACATGGAGCCCTTAAGGAAATATGCTATTATCAAAGTGGAACAATCATACCTCCGCAGAAAATGAGATATGAAGATAAATGAAGAATTGATAAAGAATGGTTGAGCGATTTGAGCCTGAGATGGATGAAGACAATGAAGAGGTTTATTATCCTAGTTCTCTGGTTCAACACAGGCGGTTGTCTTTAAACCAGCCTTGTTCTGAACTGCGAATGCTGCTCTCACCTCCCTCACCAAACACATCTGTAAACTAAACACGCTTACTGCAATTTCTCATCTGGAATCTACTCTACCAGGGCCTGGATCCCTGAGACCTACCAAATCAGAGAGTTTGCTCAGGTGAACCCCTGCCAAACTTCAGTCACTAAGATTTCCCTAGCTGGCTACTTCAGTAAGGACAGAACAAAGGTCCAAGTCATAGCTATGTTCAGATCAGCTTCAAGTACTGAAATCACCTTAGTCCAGATTCACTTCTTGGTCTTCTGTCC
>NC_138370.1:60968012-60985017 GCF_054177405.1 Leptonychotes weddellii
GATTTGCAGGGTATATAAGCACAATTTTATCTTTCCCATTTTTAAAGGGAAATACCCTCACACAAAAGATATTACTTGCCAATTTTCAGAACAAGCCAGTTTATTTTGAAACTGGAGTACATTATTGGTTTTCCAGCAGACGCTTTATCTGCTGGATATTTTCAGGGAAATGAGTATATATAAACATTCACAATGGCCCATTCAACACAAACCATTCCCAGAACAGGTATTTCCAGTAGTGTTCTTCCATGAATAAATACAATGCCAACTGATAGACAAAAGTTGTGGGAATGACATGTTGTATGAACAGAGATTTCAATAGCACCAAAGGAGTTCAAAGTCACTGTGACATTACTAGGCAGAAAGAATAGTCTTGGCAAAGCCACCTCTGTGTGTTTTGGTCAAGCAGTTTGTGATTATGCCCTCAGGAGTTTACTCATCAAGTTTCTGATTCTTATTTTGAAAGCTTAAAAAACACACACCGCTCACCCTATTACACTCTTCTAAAAATGTTTAACCTTTTTTGTTTATGAAAATTGTACAATCTCCCCCACTTCAGAACATCTATTAAGTTTATTTTCATAAATAAAGTACTTAATAGAATTAGTCCTCTTTGATTCTTATTTGTAAGGGGTTTTTTTTCCCTACTTTAATTTGAAACATTAAGTAACTGTACAAAATGACAGATAGAATCTGGTCTGTTGTTTTATGTGGATACCTTCCAGATTAAAGAATATTTATGACAGTTTTTTTAATAAAATTCATCTTTTGTAATTGAACTTCCTAGTAAAAGTTGTACTGACTCAACCACTTCAATATTCTTTTACTACTAACAAAAATATACTGACTATGATCAGAAAACTTTTTTCCTGAAGTTTGACCAAATACTGCAGTTTCCCTTAATTCTGGTCTTCGAAAAGTCTCCCTGGAAAAAATGAATTTCAAGAACTATGAGAGATAGAATGAAGAAAAAAACAAAAACAGAAAAACCTTTGGAGACTAGTTAGGAAAAATTGTTCCAGGTATGAGGAAAAGCTTGGAGGTCTGAATGATTCATGAAGGGGACGATAAATAAATCCATCTAAGATACAGGTAGAGGACTAAGAAGAATCTCAGAAGTAAGGACATTCTTAACAGAACCTAAAAGTAGTAGCTGACATTTACTGAGGGATCACTATCTGCCAAGTCTTGTGCATGAATTATTTGACTTAACTTCCCTCCAATTTTATAAAGTGGGCACTATTGTGCTCGTTTCATAGCTATTAAATTGAGGAATAGAGTAATTTACCTCAATGACCACAATTTATAAGCCAGGGCTCTATAGACGGCCGCCCAGGGACCACTGTGTCCCAGAGCCAGCTGGAAGGAGGTCTAGAGCCACATCAGAAGAGTTATAACATTGTATAAAATTTTTGCAGCTTTGGGTGTGTTGGGAAATTTACCAGTTCACACAGATATTAGTAGTTTATTTTCCTGCGGAGAAACTCAGAGGTAATGCAATTAAGCACAATGGTCATTACTTTGATTTCTCTCTAAACACAAATTGTCCCTGTAAGATGATACATGACAATTAAGAAAGCTTATAAATAGGACTTCTTTTTCTTTCCATGTTTTCCCCTTTCTCACCTGCACCTAACGTGCAGGAAGTAGAGTTAATGGTACTTACTGTATAGCTCAGGGCACTTTAGCCCCATTGGTTTTTGTAAAGCCCCTCTTCTGTTTTTCTCTTCATCCCCACCCTCATTCCCATCCTACCACAATATGCTCAATGACCGTCCCAGGTTCTGGACATATTCCTGATGAGATATATGGAATTGTTTTCTGACTGAATCCATCACTGGGTAGACCCAATTCCTTTTGCTAAGTAAGGCTGGATGGAGCTCCAGAATGTTGGAACTCAGATCGCGTTCTCATCAAACCTGCATGAGGATTCCCATTTTTTCCTGTTCTCGCCAAATTTTACTGTTACTTTACTTTCCACATTTGTCTCATTTGAAGAGTCCAAAAGAGGGCGCCTGGGTGGCTCAGTCAGTTGAGCGTCTGCCTTCAGCTCACGTCATGGTCCTAGGGTCCTGGGATGATGCCCCGCATTGGGAATCCCTGCTCAGCGGGGAGCCTGCTTCTCCCTCTGCCTGCTGCGACCCCTGCGTGTGCGCTCTTTGTCTCTGTGTCAAACAAACTAACAAACAAATAATAATAAATAAAAATAAAAATAAATTAAAAAAAAATGAAGAGTCCAAAAATATCCTGTCAGTATCCTGATTACTAGTGTGAGCACTCTTCTTTTCAAATATTGTTAGCCATTCCAGCCTCCCCTTTGGAGCTGTCTATGGAGTAAACTTCCTTACTTTCCTGGGGGGTGTCCTCTTTTTCTCAGTGAGATATTTCCCAACTCTGACGTCAGAAATATACTTGCCTTTATTTTCTTGTAGTATCTGTTCATTTTAGCTGCCACATTTAGGACTTTAATTCATTTGGACATTATTCTTGTTTATATGTTCTATAATTTTATTTTTCTCCATATAATGAAGTATCATGAAATTATACTCATTCATTGTTATTGTTGTTGATGACAATAGAGATTGATTCCACCTTTATTATGTACCAAATTTCCAAATAAACTAGACTCTGGGGTTTGTATTGCATTCCATTGGTCTTTTGGTTCCCAGGCCAGAAACATGTTACTTTATTTTATGTTATTTTATTTAAAACAAAAAGATTTTACTTCATTACAATGGAATTATAGAATGTCTTCATATCCTTTAAGGTGAGTCTCCTTTCCTCTTCTTATTTTTAATCTTTATTATTCATGCACTCTTGTCTTTCCATATGACTTTTTCTTTTTAAAGATTTTATTTATTTATCCAAAAGACAGAGAGAGAGAGAGAGAAATCATGAGCAGTGGGGACTCGATCCCAGGACCCTGGGATCATGACCTGAGCCGAAGGTACAGGTTTAGCTGACTGAGCCACCCAGGCGCCCTCCATATGACTTTTTAATTAGTTTGGTCAGTCCTTTAAAAAACTCTGGTGAAATGTTCCCAAAAAATGCCCTGAATTTATAACCTGATATAAGGAGAATGGCATCTTTACAATGCTAGATTATGCCAAGCATGAACAGTGTTTATGTTCATTTAGGATTTTTTTGTGTCCTTTGATAAAATTTTTAACATAGATTTTGCCATTTCTTTATTATATATTGTAACATACAACAGAGAGCCGTGCACATCCTGTGTGAATAGCTCCATGAATTATCACAAAGTGATCATATGCATGTAAACACCACCTAGATAAGAAAATAGGAAAATTTATCAGCACCCCAGAAGCTCCCCTCATTCCCACTCCCAAAAAAGTCTCCTTCTCCTCAAAGTAAATGCTATTTTGATGTCTAATATTCTGGTTTAGTCTTGCCAATTTTTAGATTTTATATAAATGGAATCATATAGAATAGAGTTTTCTGTGTCTTATCACTTACCATTAAGTTGGTGAGATCCATCTATGTTGTTTCATATAAGAGTAGTTAACTGTATGAATTTTGCCTAAAATTTTTTTGCCTTTTCTTTCTTTTTCTTTAAATAAGCTTTTCATTATAATTCTAGTATAGTTAACATACAGAGTTATATTAGTTTCAGGTGTACAATACAGTGATTCAACAATTTCTATACATTCCTCACTGCTCATCATGATATGTGTACTCTTCATCCCCTTCACCTATTTCACCCATCCCCACCACCTCCCTTCTGATATGCTTTACTTTAAACGAGTAACCTTGGTTAAAATTATTTTTTTTCAACAAGAGCATTTTTTATTTCATGTATATTTCACAGTCTATTGTTCTTAAAGATATATATAAAACATTCCATCCAAGAAAAATAGAACACACATTTTCTCCAAGTACACACAGAAAAATCCCCTGATTTAGTCACATAAAAAGAGACATGACAAATATTACAAATTTAAGAAGACTGAAATCACACCAAGTATATTTTCCAAACACAGTGCTACAAAACTGAAGATCAATAATAAAACAAAGCTGGAAAATCTATAATGTAAATATTAAGTATTTAATACATAAAAATTAAACAGCACATCACTGCACAAGCAATGGGCCAATTACAAAATCAAATGGCAAATCAAAATATGTCTCAGAACAAAAGGAAAAGAAAACACAATATCCCAAAACCTATGGGATGCAGCAAAAGCAGATGTTAGAGTGAAATTTATGCTATAATGCTTGTATTAAGAAAAAAAGTTCAAGTAGACAATTCGACATTACACCATAAGGAATTAGAAAAAGAAGAAACTTAGCTGAAATTTAGTAGAGGAGGAAGTAACAAAGAAAAATCAGAAATAAATAAAATAGAGATCTGAATAAACAATAAGATAACATTGAAAGTAATGACCAGTTTTTCCAAAAAAATAAACAAAATTGACAGTGCTTTAACTACTTTTACTAATATAAAAGAGAGAGAGAGGGAGAGAAGACCCAAACACCAAAATGAGAAATGGAAAACACTACAATAGATAACCACAGAAATACATAGAGTGATAACAGATTACTATAAACAATTATATACTAACAAATCAGATAACTTAGAAAAAAAAAAACCCAAGTAATTCCTAAAATCGTGTAAGTTACCAAGATTGAATCATGAATCTTGAATTCAAGAAATAGGAAATCTTCTTAGACCAATAACAAGAGTGAAAGTTGAATTAAGAATCAAAACAATTTTGTCTAAATTTATTTATCCATTTGGAAATTTGGGTTATTTCCAGTGTGGGCTACTATGAAAAAAAATCTACTATGCACACATTTTAGCAGATATGTACTGAGGAATGAAATTGCTGGGATTTAAGTATTCATATGTTCAGCTTTAGTCAATAGTGCCATGCAATTTTCCAAAGTAGTTATTACAATTTACTTTATACTACTGGCAAAGAATTCCATTTGTTCCATCTTGTCATCAACTCATGGTATGACCTGTCTTTTTGCTGTATTCTTAGTGCATCACAGTGAGAGGAACATTGTGTTGTTTTGCCCCTTTAATAGGACATGTTAACTTTGGTGAGTTGATTAATGCGGTATCTGCCCAAATCCATGACTTTGTTCTTTAAAGATATTTATTTTTTATTTATTTGACAGAGAGAGAGAGAGCACAAGCAGGAGGAGTGGCAGGCAGAGGGAGAGGGAGAAGCAGACTTCCCACTGAGCAAGGAGCTCAATGGGATCAAGACCCTGGAATCATGACCTAAGCCAAAGGCAGACGCTTAACAACTGATCCACCCAGGTGCCCCAAAATCCATCACTTTAAATTTAATAGTTTTCCTTTGTAATTAATAAGTAATTTGGGGGAGATCATTTGAAGCTGTGTAAATATCCTGTCCCTCATCTACCTTTCACCTGATATATGTATGTATATATCATCATATACATCATGATATATGTATCATCAGGCTTTGTGTTGTAAAGTACGCATCTGCCCTTTCAGAACATACATACCTTAAAAGTTCAGTCATCTGAAATGTTCCATGACTTGTTTCATGGCCCAACATATGATCTATCTTGGTGAACCCTCTACGTGCACTTGAACTTTATACAGCAAATATTTATGTTTCAATAGAGTAGTACTTTAAAGATTTCATTTATCACTTTTAAATTTGAATAAAAAGAAGGCCTAAATTCATATTTAAAAGGTAATTTAAACTCTTTGAAGTATATAATTTAGTGATCAAAAATGTGCTCCATTCTTTTTAATAAATTAAAATGAAATTCTCCTGAAGGTCTAAGTGAGTAAAATATTTTTCTTTCATCTTCTAGCACATTAATAACTTATATTAGAACCACCACACAGGGGCTGCTGGGTCTCTTTTGCGATCTGTGACTCACCAGAAACATCTTCCATATCAGTGCAGTTCATGAAAGTTTCTCCACAATCATGGACTCTCTCAGCACTTGCTTTTCTGCCTTTTCACCATACGGTGGTATTCCTCACTTTTTTGTTTATAAGATTCCTATGGTGTTTTTGTTTAAATTACATATTCTTAGTACCTGCTTTCATATAGTCTGATTCTTTAAATTTTGGATAGGGTCCAGGAATTAGCATTAAAAACAAACCAAAACCAAGGAGATTTGAATGCAGGTGGTTGGGGGACCACATTTGAGAACACTGCCCATATAACGTATTCACTCATTCTGATGTTTAGACAGATAATGATGAGTCTACCCTTCTTCGATCCTTTGTATTTTGGCACCAAAGGACATCAGAAGTAGGATGTTGGAATATAAGTAAGTATGTTGACTCATGATAGCATCAACAGCCATTTTACAATAGCAATTTTTCAATAGCAAAAAATAGAATGGACAATGTGAATATCAATTCAAAAAGGCATTTTTCTTGATTTGGGCTTAAGTACAATAAATAGCTAGATTATCTAACAATCAGAAATTCCCAAGCATATTGTTCACAAAGTAATACATTGTTTAAATGAAAGGAACATCTAGGGGTGCCTGGGTGGCTCAGTCGGTTAACATCTGCCTTCGGCTTGGCTCCTGATCCCAGGGTCCTGGGATGGAGCCCCGTGTCCATCTCCCTGCTCAGCGGGGAGCATGCTTCTCCCTCTCCCTCTACCCTTCCACCCTGCTTATGCTGTCTCTCTCTCTCAAATAAATAAATAAAATCCTTTAAGAAATTTTTAAAAAATAAATTAAAGGAAGATCTACTAGATCAAGAAGTAAAGAGTATTCTCAATCTAGATACCCTATCATATGGTGCTAATCTTTCCTATTGCTAACTACATGGTATAAATAACCAAAAGACAGGACTCTGGGCTTTCCCTATGAACCATCGTCCCTGTGGTGAAAAGTTAGTAGAGCCAATGTGAAGGCATCTATTCCTCTCTGCCAGGGATGTTAATATTTCCATATGTGACAACTAAAGAGAGCTAAATCACTGCTTTTTAAATTCTTCATAAAGCTTTTAATTCTTCATCCAATTCTTTCAGTTGCTGTGAAAATTTGTGTTTCTGTGATAAATTGCACAAGTCTTTGAAGAGCAGACTTTTCTTTTCCAGCACAGCATAGTATTAATAACTCTATTTTAATTGGACAGAACTTTCATTTTCATTTTTTCTTTTGAGAAAACCAATCTGTGCTCATTGTGGAAACAATTATCCAACATTCGGCTTAAAAAATCTATTAGAACAATCTCTTGGGAAAGTCAAAAGCCGGGCAGGATTAGCTTTCCAAGAGCAAGGACAGTTGTTTACTCTCAAATGTCATGCAATCCAGCAAATCTGTAAGGTTTATTTTTAGCATAAATTCAGCTATTTCATTTTCCCCTACAACTGAGTGAGAACATTAAAATGATTAACGTGGTCCTAAATCACTGCACAACCCCATGTTAGAAAGACAGGAATTAGACAATGTACATGAGGAAACCAAGAAAGGCTGTGAAATTCTAATTTTCACCTCATTTTTCTTGTAATATTTTTCCAAATGTGTTTTCTCTAATATTTTATGTGATGCAATAGCAAAAATAGAATGGACAATTTCAGAGAAGAGTAAAATCGAGGCTGCCTTTGGAGAAATCAACCTGAGGTCTTTGTTGTCTCTTTAAATTCCTTATTATAAAATAATAATTGTAAATTTAACAATAATAATAATTATAATAGTAAGCACCTGCTTAAGTTTCAAGATCATTGAAACATGAAGGTAAAATAGCAAAAGAGACTCCCTTTGAAAATATTTATTCCTAGGTAACTGACTTGCAGGAGGCCAGTTAACCTCTGGGGATATGGTTTCCTTAACTTTATTGACTTTAATATCATTATAGGTGTATTCATCAATACAGAAGCAGAAATAATATTCAAACATATTTTTTAAATAGCAAAACAATCTATTACAGTAAGGAAATAATTGTTCTATTAATAGATAGCATGATTTCTAGGCCTAAATAATTAGAATCTCAAATAAATCAATTAGCTTCTATAGTGTCAGTTTCTTTGTCATCAAAAATGAAAAGAATTGGACTAAATCAGGTGTTCTTTATTTGGGTTATGATTTTTGGCCTCAGAGGAAGAAAGCAAACCTGATACAATATGAATACTTTTGAATGCCTGTACATTTGCTGGGAAGAGGGTCCACAGCTTTCTGTTTGAATTCTCAAAGCAGTCTAAGGGTAGGAACACACTAGAAAATCCCCATGTCCCAGTTGCTCTGACATCCTGTGTTGTATGACTTTCAACTCCATTTGGGCTCTGATGAAGAAAGATTCCCTTTTTTGCTGAAGTTATCGTCTGAGTGATTATATATTATAAAATCTAAATTGCCCTTAGTCTATCAGAAACATTCCCTTATAAATAAAAATATAGAATGATTAGCTTTTATAAGCATGTTATTCTGTAAATTAATTGTCATGAAGTTCCTGAAACATTTTTGTTGTCTGAAAAGATGACCCAAGTTGATTACAAATTCCATTTGCATGAAGACATAATGCCCATAAAAAGGAAAAAAAAAGTTGTTTTTATATGTAATAGGGTTTGTCTTGAAGAACAGATGGAAAGTAACCCAGAAGCAGGTGGGTTGTGTACACATTTGTTATGTAAGAAGAAGCAAAAGCCGTGGCTTAATGAGAAAGTCATCTTCCGTTAAGAGCGTGGGAAGACATCTTTCCATTGAAACAAAAGCATACTGATGAAATACTAAACTGTCAAAATAAAAGTTGCTTTAGCAACTATGTTGACTTTTTGTCTTGGTGTCTAATGAAGGGAAGACTGCAGAGATGGAGCAATACAAAATAAGGAGAACCTGAGTTGGGTATTGACAGAATGGGGTGACGCGTTGACATCTGGTGGAACATGTTTCTGGCTTAGTCAGTTTTATCCTCCTGAATCTCTCTTCTTGTGAATTGTCTCATGGGACAAGATGCAGACCTTAGGCATATAATAAATTCAACCGCTGATTTTTAATTCCCAGAGTATAAAGATTTTTGTTCAGACATCCTGGAGCTAATCTGTTGTGAGATTCCTAGGAAATTGTTCCAGCTCTTTAGACTCTTAAAAGGATACATTACTTGTGTGTGTGTGTGTTTTTTTTTTCCTTAGTCTGTTTCAGTGTTTTTGGCTTTGGAAATGTATGCACATTAAAGTAGAGGTGCTATAGGTGAAAGGAAGGGGAGGATATTCCTTCTGGCTAGATCCAAATGATTTGAATTATGAATGAATTAGAGGTATAAGTGGTTCACATCAAACCAGATGAAACATAGTCTATTGACTATTGATGTGAATACATATGCCTTAATATGAATGTAAGTGATTTCCAGAAAAAGGAAAGGATCTCTAAGGTGATGTTGGAAAAAGATGCTAACACTAGAGGTACAGATGCTGAGATAGAAGTGATTGGGAGCTTTTAGAAGTGCATTCATTCACTTTTTCCCTGAGTTGTGCATTGGAAATTCATATAACAAAGGAAAATTGCTGCCCCAAGGAGCTAAGAGTTTTGTGATTAAGAAAGGTAGAAAGAACAGAAATAAAATATGGGACTGAAAATTTTCAGGAAGTAATGACTGAAATTAGAAGTAGCCCACAGAAGACTGATTAAAATGTTATGTTTTTTTGTTTGTTTGTTTTAAAAAGAGAGAAGAGTAATAGTAGAATTATCAGTGGAAAGATCCCAGGGACTCTCTCCTTGGTGACTACTTAGGTGACAGTGGAGAGTGGTTTCGCTTTGACCTCAAGGGGCTGCCCTGGGTTTCATGCCTGTGATAGAACTTCATTCTTCCAGAGATTTGAAGAAAACAAAAAGAAAAATTAAGTCTTGTACTATAGGGCGAAAAGTTCAATTGAACTAGGAAGAAAATGAAATCAAGGAATCAACAATTGGAGATAGAGGGTAGGCAAGCCTAGAAGAGATTCTTTAACATATGTAAACCTTTTAAGCTAAGGGAGCAACCAAAGGCTGCGTGCCTATCACTCAACTCTTGTGTATAAATTGTATCCTAAGGATCCCTCTCTCTGAGGTAAAAATAGTCATGCATGTGAACAGATGGGACCTGTGCCATAGCTCAGTGAGCCCAGTGAGGGGGGGACACCATCAGAGAAGAGAAAGGAGAGAGACTACCAACATCTGGGCCCTAATACCAAAGGGACAAATATACCATAACCTCAACATTTTAGCACTCAATTAATGTCATAGTAATGGAAGAAAGGAAGAGAGGTACAGATGTCTGATTTTCCAAAGGAAAAATGTTCAAGAGCTATATTTAAAGAACTCAGACAGAGGAAATTTGTTTGGGAATTTGTCTGGGGACACTGGTCAGAGACAATTGAAGTTCAGGGTTCTAAGACTCCAAACTCTAGGAAACAGAGAAGTTAAACTGGGATTTGTTTCTGTGTAAGAGAGTAGGTTTTGAGGATACCACGAACTACCTTTAGGAAGATTTCAAGTTCTATGTTTCTCATTTCACCCTCCAACAATTCTTTGACAACTTTCTCCTTTCAGAGGCAGCAGGTTCTCTTTATTCTTGCATTCTCAGGGGAAAATAAATGGCACTAGTAGACAGGGTGAAGAAAGACACAATATGGCGTCTTGATCACTACGCTATGACATTACTGATCTTGCAGTAGTTGCTTCTTTTTGATTATCTAGCTTTATCCCTTACCTCCTCAAATCCCTGCCTTTATCCCCTCATGATCTTATCCCCATTATGAATTTATCCCGTCCATACTTAACCAGATGGCCAGCATGTGCACAGGAATTTATTCTATGTAATCTAAAATGAAGAATTAGAACCATTTTGTAGAGGTTTCCAGGAAACAATTTAAGATAAATAAAAGAAAGAAGTCTCTAGGAAGTCTTAGAGTTTTATGAAGTTGTAATGTCTTGGCTGGTGAAATAATGAATTCCATACCACCAACATATTCTCAAAGACGCTGGATGGCCCCTTAGCAGGAAGTGACAAAGAAATTTCTTACATTGAGTGGGAAGGTTGTTAAATATCTGAGGCTTTGCTTCCTTAAAGAGGAGCTGGATGGTAGGGACCCCAAGTGGGACAGAGGGAAAGAGGCATAGCTCTTAAAGCTGTGGTGTAAATTGATTACTCACACCAACTATGTAAACAAGCCCACGCAATGTTTATAAACAAAATAATCTGGAATTCAAGAAAGTTGTCCAAATTTCATGAACCAGACAGTTAAGCTCAGGAGCTCAATTTACAAAAGCCAAGAAAGATTTTAAATATCAAACAAATCCAAATACAGGGGGGGAAAAAAAAAAGAAAAGCTGGTGTTGTCATTTGCAGAATTCTAAGAAAGGAGCAGTCCACAAAAAAATTAAAAAACATTTTTTTAAAAGCAAGTCTCTGGCTTGCCTCTAATTTATGTGAGAAAGGAAGAATAGGAATGAGGGACAGGGTTGGTTATTGCTCTACCTATAGTGGTGAGGGAAGGCAAAAGCTGGGATCTGAAGAGGCAGTCACGTGAAAGTCTGAAAATGGAGCATTTCCAGAAGAAGACACTGTGAGGGTAGAATCCTAAAGTTGAGGACAAGCTTGATGGGTTCTAGCAATAGAAAAGGTCAGAGGGACTGTAGTGTAGTGAATAAGGGGGAGAATAGAGGCAGACAAGTTGAAAAGATAGGTGGGGGCGTCTTCATATAGGGTTTGTAGAGTTCATTTAAAAATTTGGATTTTATTTTGTTTCTAAAGAAAGCCACAAATTTTTTGGCCTAAGCAACTAACAGTGAGGGAAAAACAATATAAATGGTATGAGACACACACTTTTTACTCCAAACCATGGTGGAAGAGAGGCAAGGAAATTTGAAACAAGGGCCTTAATCATATATCTAGGAATGAATGCTGTTAGGTTTTTGAATTATGTGATCAACATTCTTCTTGGTTATGGCAACAGGGCTCCAGTCCTCAGGAAGACCCAGCCATGAATATAATGGTGCAATGAAATCTTTAGTCCAAGGGAAGTCAAAGAAGTACTTCAAATCCAGAGGGGTGAATGGGATGTTGTAAATCTTAGGAATAGGGGCTATTGATGACATATAATCCCATAAATAAGTCAACAGGTGGGAGGACAGAATGAGCCAAATGCAAACAGTATGGTCCCTTAGTGGCTAACTCTGAAATCTAGGATCCTGGTTGTGAAAGAGAAAAAGTGAGGAGAGGAAGGTTGACTAACCAATGATATTTTGAAGTCCTCACAAGTTGGTGGTGCTGATGGTTCTTATGTAATGCCTATGTTGGCCAGTAAGTGGGACAGGATGAAGTCAATAGGTAGGAAAATCTTCGAAGCTTGGGAAGCTATAAACGAAGACATTAAAATAGGGCAGATAAGAAAGCTGCACTATAAAGTATCATTTTAAGGAAATGGAACCTACTCAAACCACTGTATTTGTAAGTCATACAACCAAATGAATGTTTCTCCAAAAGAATCATCTTGGGCGCCAGACACTAATTCCAAAAATGCTTTTATTTCTCATGGCAACTTCAGAGTTCTTTGACCAAACATGTCCATGTGCATACCTACGTGAACAGACATGTCTTTCTTCAGTAATATTTCTCTTTCTTTGATCTATGACTGAAGGCTAGTTCTCAAGCCAAACCTACATAAAAGAATAAATATATGACACCACTTGTGATTTTTCAAAAAAATCCTCTTTTAAGTTTTAAGGCATTTTCAGAATTGTTTTGAGCATGACATTGTCATAAAATATGGGATTCCAAAGTAACTACAGGATTATTTTGCTTTTATCCATAATGAATTCTTGAAAGTTCATCTGGAAAATGCAGTGTAGGAAAGTCAAACAATAATCAGTTCCTTATAACTGACTTGAAAATGACACTTAAAAATGTGTTTGAGTACTATGTATATACTTATATTTACGTATTTATACATCTTTCTTTTCTTTCATGATGAAGCAGACAGTTGAATGGCATTAATCTCATGGGTAGAAAATTAAAGCTGAGGATGTGCTCATTTCTAGAATTGTCTCAATTGTATTAAGTTATACTATTTGTTTCACACTTTCATTTATCCATATTTTAGTCTTTTTAAAATAAGGAAGGCAGAAAAACATCAAATGTTTAAATAATTGCATAAACACTGCTGTGCAGGTAAAGATGCAGATATTAGCAGAATAAGCTTGGAAAGAGGTTGTCCAGAGTTGGTCCACTAGTGCCAACATTGTTCTCACCCTCAAATCCCCTCACGGTCCAAGATAACTGCTAACACAAGATAAGAGAACTAAAGAAGTGTCCCTTCTAGAAGTAGATCCTCTATACACAGATTTTCCAGAAATCTTTTTTATGTGCCTACTTACAACTCGTTTGCTAGAACTTAGTCATATTATCACAGCTTGGCAAGGAGCCCGGTTAAAAATTGATTTCTAAAACTAAGGAGAGAGACAGGGGGCCGTGGATATTGGAAAGGCAATCAGAAGTCTCTGCCAAGATTGATTTCATTTCCTTAAGATATTTCTTGTGCTAAATTCTCCATCTTCAGCTTCCTTCCATCATCTAGACAGGACCAGTAATTTCCTCCATTACATGATTAGTTCTTCTCTCACTTTTGAATGAAACCTGAGTACAGTTTAGGACACTGACATTTAATTTGCAAAATTATTATATTTGAAGCCTGATGCTTCAGTAAACAGCAGTTCTTTGAATGAATAGATTCTAGTACTTTTCTTACTAAAGGACATCTTTGTATAATATAACCAAACATCTAGCTCACTAAAAAGAACACCACAGAGAATGCAATTAAAAATGATGCTCTGAAGTTAAAATTGATTAAATCCTAATCAAACTAGTTTGCTGTTATAGTTCTGTTTAAGATATGTTTACACTGGAGAAATTCCAGAATGTTTATACTAGCAAAAATTGGTTAAAATAACTTGAGAAACACAAAAGCTCTTTCTCTGTGTCTTTGTCTTTACCTTGCAAAGATGGTTTTTGGAGAAGTTGTCTGACTAATAACTCTTCAAATGCACATCTTGACTACTGGGAATAATGCTGTAGGGAGCATGAGTGTGTATATCTCTTCAATATCCTGATTTCAATTTTTTTTGGATAAATACTGAGGAATGGACTAGCTGATCATACAGTGGTTTTATTTTTTAGTTTTTCTGAGAAACCTCTATACTGTTTTCAGTAGTGGCTGCACCATTTCACATTTCCACCAACAGTGCAGAGTGTACAACAGTGTCCCAATTTTTTCACATCCTTACTAAAATTTGTTAGCTTTTGTTTGTTTTGTTTGTTTCTAATGGCCTTTCTAACAGAGGTAAGATGATAGATATCTCACTGCAGTTTTAAATTGCATTTTCTGGATGATTAATGATGTTGAGCATCTTTCATGTATATACTTATTGACCATTTGTATGTCTTCTTCGAAGAAATATCTGTTCAAGTTCTTAGTGCAATTTTAAAATTGGGTTATTTGGTTTTTCTGTCTGTTTGTTTTTTACTATTGGGTTATAGAAGTTCTTTATAGATTTTATCAAATATTTTGTTTGGACATACTTTCTCCCATTTTGTGTGGAAGCTTTTTAATTTGGTATAGTCCCACTGATCTATTTTTGCTTTTGTTGCCTGTTCTTTTGGTGCACTGAAATGTAAAAGTGTCATGTCACATGCAACTGCAAATTATGTCTAGCAGCAATAAATTAAATTTCTAATAATCAAAAAATGATAGGATAAAAATAATAGAATAGAATAGAAATATGATTTGAATGTTTTCTCGATTACTATCCTCTTTAACGTCCCTAGCTGTTCTTGGGCAAATGGTTGAGACTTTCTGTTTCCTCACCCATAAAATGGGGGGAATAGGAGTCTAGCTGACACACTAAAAGAACCTAGAGTAATACATGGTGCATGCTAAGTGCTTAATGAATGTTAACTATTGTTATTATTATTATTTAAAGGAACCAAATAGGGCGCCTGGGTGGCTCAGATGGTTGAGCGTCTGCCTTCGGCTCAGGTCATGATCCCAGGGTCCTGGGATCGAGTCCCGCATCGGGCTCCCTGCTCAGCAGGGAGCCTGCTTCTCCCTCTGCCTCTCTCTCTCTCTGTCTCTAATGAATAAATAAATAAAATCTTTAAAGGAACCAAATAGTTTTTGGTAAATGTAATCATAGTGAATTTATGTATATTTTTAATCGTATTTTCCAAAGAACTTTCCCTGACTTTATGCAGTAATTGCCTCACAACACTTCTTTATTCAACTACCTTTTGCTGAAAGATTTCTCACAAGGATCCAGCTTTCCTGGTAACAATTATTATTAGTATACAAATCAGACATCTCTCTACCAGGTCATTTTCAACCTCTGTGTGTGTGTGTGTGTGTGTGTGTGTGTGTTTGGATAATTTTTTTAATTGAAGTATAATTAACATAGAATATTATGTTAGTTTCAGGTATACAACACAGTGATTTGACAATTCTGTACATTACTCAATACTCACCACGAGAGTAGTTGCCTTCTGACACTGTACAACATTATTACATTATTATGGACTACATTTCCTAGGCTATAGTTTTCATCTCTATGACTTATTTATTTTATTTATTTATTTTTTGAACAGGGATATTTTATTATTTTTTCTTCTTTTTATTTTAATTTAAATTCAAATAACTAACATATAATGTATTACTAGTTTCAGAGGTCAAGGTCAGTGTGATTCATCAGTCTTATATAACACCCAGTGCTCATTACATCACGTGCCCTCCTTAATGCCTGTCACCCAATTAACCCATCCCCCCGCCCACCTCTTCTCTACCTCTCCTCCCTCAGTGCGTTTCCTATGATTAAGAGTCTCTTTTGGTTTGTCTCCCTCTCTGATTTCATCTTGTTTTATTTTTTCCTCTCTTCCCCTATGATCCTGTTTTGTTTCTTAAATTCCACACATGAGTGAAATCATATGATAATTGTCCTTCTCTGACTGACTTATTTTGCTTAGCATAATACCCTCTAGTTCCATCCACATCATTGTAAATGGCAAGATTTCTTTTTTTTTTTTTTGGATGGCTGAATAGTATTCCATTGTATATACATGCCATCTCTTCTTTATCCTTTCATCTGTTGATGGACATCACGTGTGATCTACAACAGAAATTTACAGGGACAATCTATAAAAACAACGTCTTCACAGGCAACATGATGACAATTAATTCATAGCTTTCAATAGTCACTCTCAATGTGAATGGCCTAAACGCTCCCATAAAAAGCATAGGGTTGCAGATTGGATAAAAAGACAGGACCCATCCATATGCTGTCTACAAGAGACTCATTTTGAACCTAAAGATACATCCAGACTGAAAGTGAAGGGATGGAGATTCATCTTCTATGCCAGCAGACCTCAAAAGAAAGCTGGGGTAGCAATTCTTGTATCAGACAAATTAGATTTTAAACTAAAGTCTGTAATAAGAGACACAGAAGGACACTATATCATTCTTAAAGGGTCTATCCAACAGGAAGATCTAACAATCGTAAATATCTGTGCCCCCAACATGGGAGCAGCCCTCTACATAAGCCAACTGTTAACCAAGATAAAGAGTCCTATTGATAACAATACATTAATTGTAGGAGACCTCAATACTCCACTCTCAGCAATGGACAGATCATCTAAGCAGAAAATCAACGAGGAAACAAGAGCTTTGAATGATACATTGGACCAGATGGACCTCATAGATAATTACAGAACATTCCACCCTAAAACAACAGAATACTCATTCTTCTCGAGCGCACATGGAACTTTCTCCAGAATAGACCATATACTGGGTCACAAATCAGGTCTCAACTGATACCAAAAGATTGAGATTATTCCCTGCATATTCTCAGACCATAATGCTCTAAAACTGGAACTCAATCACAAGAAAAAATTTGGCAGAAATTCAAACACTTGGAAGCTAAAGACCACTCTGCTCAAGAATGTTTGGGTCAACCAGGAAATCAAAGAAGAGCTTAAACAATTCATGGAAATCAATGAGAACGAAAACACATTGGT
>NC_138370.1:60985517-61109784 GCF_054177405.1 Leptonychotes weddellii
GAGAAAGTCAATTATCATATGGTTTCACTTATTTGTGGAACATAAGGAATAGCATGGAGGACATTAGGAGAAGGAAGGGAAAAATGGGGGGCGGGAATTGGAGGAAGAGATGAACCATGAGAGACTATGGACTCTGAGAAACAAACAGGGTTTTAGAGGGGTGAGGGGAGGGGGGATTGGTTAGCCCAGTGATGGGTATTAAGGAGGGCACGTACTGCATGGAGCACTGGGTGTTATACGAAAACAATGGATCGTGGATCACCACATCAAAAAAACCAATGATGTATTGTATGGTGACTAACATAACATAATAAAAAAACAAAAAACAAAAAACAAAATTTCTGGGTATCTGTGAGGGTGTGTCCAGAAGAAATTAGCATTTGAATCAGTGGACTGAGTAAAGATCTCCCTAACCAGTGTAGGTGGGCATCATCCAATCCATCGAGGGCCTAAATAGAAGAGGAAGGGCAAATCTGCTCTGTTTGAACTGAGATACGTATCTTCCTCTGCCCTCGGACATTGGTGCCCCTGGTTCTCAGGCCTTTGTACTTTGGATTGAACTGTACCACTGGTTTTCCTGTTTCTCCAGCTTTCAGACAGCAAATCTTGGGACTTCTCTGCCTCCATAATTATGTAGGCTAATTCCTATAATAAATCACATATTCTCTCTCTCTCTCAATATATATATATTGCTTTTGTTTCTCTGGAGAACTCTGACTAATACACATCGTGAGCCAGATTTATTATTGCTGCTTTCATGTTAACCATTTATAACTTATCTTAACATACTCACTATCTGTGTCATTTAGTTTGTTAATGAGCTTTATTATACATTTAAGAAGTTCACAACAGTAATAGACTAAGTCATGCATTTCTTTTTTTTTTTTTTTTTTTGTATTACTAGTGGCTGTGGAGTGCAGCTTTGATGGGCACAGGTGCTCCCAGAGGTCTTATCTTATATGGAAGGACATAAGGAAACTCAAGTCCTCCATGTTTCTTTTTTTTTTAAGATGCTTTTTATTTATTTGTCAGAGAGAGGGAACACAAGCAGGGGGAGTGGAAGAGGGAGAAGCAGGCTCCCTGCAGAGCAAGGAGCCTGATGCGGAACTTGATCCCAGGACCCTGGGACCATGACCTGAGCTGAAGGCAGACAGTTAACCGACCAAGCCACCCAGGCATCCCAAGTCCTCTGTGTTTCTAATCATATTCTCATATTTGCAAAAGTATACTCAGTAAAAATAAAAAATAGATATAATTTTAAAATAAATATAGATGTGTTTAGTGGTAAGTAGAGTTTTGTCTATGTGTCTCGTGTTTAACATCTCTACTAATGTGAGAGCTGGACAGTCAATCCAGCTATCCTGTGTCATTCCCTTTGCAGATGGAAAAACAAACAAACAAGCAAACAAAAACAAAACTCAAGTTAATTTAAGAGAAATTAGCATTATTATTTAGAGTGAAACAGAACTCAAAGTTTTTAGTAGCATTTTGTATCATGACTCCTCATGATGTGAGGCAATCAAATCATCACCAATAAAATGTCTCCAATGAGGAAACCAGATCAAAGAGGTCAAATAATTCCTCCTCGATCACATAACTCTGAGGCAGAGCATTAGATCAAAGATCAGAAAACCTGGCTGTAAGTCTTTCTGTATCTTCCACCCAAGAGTCTTGTGTTTTGGAAGTAACAACATTTGACCTCATATGAATCACCACCAAAGAGCTTAAATCCTGGAAGAAGATAAGGGCTAGCAAAATTTAAATAAATCATAACCCACAAAAATAGCCACAATTTTGTCAAACTATCAAATAGCAGCTCCTTCTTTCTTTTCAGGGTTTTTCTTGCTAGAGTTCACTCTTGGGTTAAGAGTAAAGATTTAAAGAGTTTGTATTTGTAAAACCTTGTTCCGATTCAGAACTACTCTCAACAGAATGATTCCAAAAATGCTAGTTAGTACAATTCTAGTTGAGAGTAGAGGATACCTAAAGGTGTGGATTGTGCCAGTTGGTTTCAGCGCTACAGGCTTGAGGCAAATTCAAGTCCTAGCTCCACCAAAAGATGACCTCTGATTGAAAAAAAAAAAAAATAGAACTAGTTATGTTCACCATTGCATTCTTAAGGGCTAATACAATTCCTGACATGATAATTTTGAGTGAATGTTCTGCTGAAGCATGCCATGCCTGGGAGTGCAGTTCTTGAGGAAATATTCCCTACTTTCTATATCACATCCTGACATCAAGACATATGGGGAAGTTAAGTCCATTTTAAGATCCTCTTGGTGTCTAGATCCATATCCAGCTAGCCTGGATGTATGAGTTATCTAACTGTGTAATAGTGCTGCTGAACAAGCAACCAGGAAACCTCACAGATAGGCCACAACAAACATTTGTTTTGGTTATGTGTCTCTAGGCTGTCTGGGTGGTTCTAAGGATTTAAACTTGATTCAACAAAGTTCATTCATTTATCTGTGTTTGACAGCAGGGGTGTTCTTACATATTGAGGATCTGGGATATCTGACCAGGTCTCATCTTGCAGCAAGCTAGTCTGAGGATATTTTCTCAGCAGGGACAGAAAAGAGAGAAGATGAGAGAAGGGGAAAGTGGTGTGACATCTAGACGCTTAACCTCAACACTGTCACTTCTGTCATGTTCAACTGTCCAAAGCAAATCATATGTTCAGGCAGATTCAAGAAGTACAGAAACATTCTTCTTTTATGATTGGAAAAGCTGTAAAATCACATTGCACAGAAAACAAATACAGAGTGGTGATGGAGCGGGGAATTGGGCCATTTTTGCAATCGATATAGGACACCTGGGAACCCGAAGCCCAGCATATGATGCACGTTCCTTCTCAGAGTGAGTCATGGCTACAAAGCTAGATCTCCATGCTATTCCCCAGTAGACCAAGAGTAGCGATATACTCTCTAATTTCCTCTCCATTCCATGGTGCCCACCACATTCTCTCATCGTTGGCCTGTTCTCTCTGGCATTTTATCCAGAGCTGTTTCCTGTATACAAGGACAAAATTAATACCCATAATGAGAAAGAGGCAGAGGCACTGTCTTACTAAAATGGATGCCCAGCAGCCAAAACAGGCACTGATGCTGAACAGCCAGCAGCTTTGTGGCTGAACATCAGCCCTCCATTTCCCATGAGAGAAACTTCTCACAACTGCCTTAGACCCAAGTTCACCATGCCTCTGAAATATCTGAGGCAGAATTTTTTTTTTTTTAATTTCAGGTATATACTCTAAGTAATCCATTGATAATGTGAAATTCAGTACAAAATTCTCAATGCATATGTACCCTTTTCTGGAAAGAAGATCTGTAATTTCCACCATATCCTTAAGAAAGAGTCTAAGACTCAGAAAAGTTAAGAACCAAGACTTATTTGGGCTAAACTGATAAATAAATCAGTACACTCAAATGCCACAGAACAGAGTAGACTTCGCTCTCCAGCAGAACACTTTCAAATCCCCTAACAGGATATTTTTGATGTAATTTAGAGACATTTTAAGGACCAAAGGGAGCAGCCTCAAGGCAGGTAAATTTGTAGGGCTGAATCTCATACTTCTGAAGAGCTGCTTTTCCAGAAGAGTTCCAGTAGCCTTAAAATATTCCCAGCCTGATAATGTTTTCAATAATTTTAATTTAATAGGAATTTGATGATATATAAAGGCAACCCCACCTTGCATCCCAGAGCTTTATTTGTCACTGATCAGGAGGGCACTGAGAACCATCATAGAGAAGAGAAAGTACTCAGAAGAAACTTGAATCTAGTCATCAGGTAAGCACCATCATTTCTGTTCCACATGGAGAAGTTCAACAATGATTAAGATCATATTCACGTGCAATCACAGTCCTCCTGCCTTTTATTAATCATATAATAACAAAGGAAATGGTTGGGATTTTATAAAGAATGTTATTTACTTTTTAGTCAAGGCTGAATACTTTCTTCTGGGAACCTGGAGTAGACAAGCCTGTTTGGGTTGAGATCAAAGCACACATGCTGCTGCCTGGAATAAAGACAGAAAATACAGTGAGGGAAGAAGCATTTTTGTGTGTGTGATGAAAAACTTTGGGAGAAGGATAAAGGCGCCCTGGAAATTAGTCTTAGAACTTACACCGTCATAATTAAGTAGCGTTTACAAAATGTCACTTGACCCCAGTGTCTAATTTATCTCTCAAGATTCAGAAAGAAGTAACTTTTAGCATATTCTTAACATTTTCTTAGAAACCTCATTCTGAAGGCAATCACAGGCTGTGCCATTTCTGGACTTTCTGAGCTCCTCTCTCTTCTTTATTCCCCTAAACAGAGTCAGAAAGCCATAGTCATTTCTATTTCCCAAGGAGAGTTGCATCAATGATTGGTTCATACCCACCATCATCACACTCAGCCAGTCCTTGTTAATAATCCTTTTGATTAATCCTGTTGTTTTCCTCCCTCCAAGTAGAAGGTCTTTTCCTTCTATCAAATACTTTAAAATAGTGTCTAAGTCATTTCAGTATTAGTAGACCTCTAGGTCAGACAAAATATATTTTTAATTTTTAAAAGAATTAATTTTTTAATTTTCTTCATGTCACCAGAAACAAACTCAAATGAACAAACAACAATAACAAAACAAATAATACCCTCTAACAAAAATGTACCGGATGCAATTGTGACCTTAAACTGAGTCCTCACTGATATTATAATGAGACTGAGAACATTTTTCTACAAGTAAACAAATCTGCATTCATCTGTTTCGAGGGGAAAATAACAGGGGAGAGCACTGTGAAAATGCTCAAACCTAGAAAGGAAGGACCTAAATTTACAGATCCTGCAATGGAGGGGACCCTTTGTAAGGTGCTTTCCAGGTGTGATTTTATTCTCTGCTCATAGAAAAGCTATTTTACAGAGAGAAAATAAGTTCCTGGAAGAACTTTCAAAAACCCACCCAAAGACTCTGTTGATGGGTTTTGAAGAAAGGATTTAACACAGAGATGCTTGATTACACCGTGTGCAAAACCTCTGCTCTTACACAACAGATTTTGAATCAGGCAAAAGCAGAGGAAACTAAATCAAGATTGCAGGTAAGATCCTTTAATTAGCATGACTAAAATTAGCACCATACAATCTTTAAGAAATGCTTGAAAGTGCGATATGAAAAACAAAAACAAAACCTGCCACCTTTCCCTGGGGTCTGCCTAAATCCCAGAGGAGGTTTTTTTGTATTTTTTCCCTATAAAGGACAAATTGCCTGTAGGCCAGCATTTACATCTTATTTTGAATCTATCAACGACAGCTTGCCTTTTACACTTCTGTCCTTGAGAATGTTCTTCAAGCCCCAGCATCTTTTTCAAAGTCTGTCTCTTAATTTGTAGCTCAAATGCAGAAGCAGAATTTCCCCTCGAGAAAACATTTGGAGCCATCTCTTAATTTAGGGGATGAGTCAGAATCCAGCAGGGCCATCCCATGATTCTATAGCATACAATTCACTTTCTGGCATCAGACCAGCAAGACAGATTCATAAAAATAACAAGAAATAATAATTCTTTTAAAATCCCGTAAAAGTGAAAAAGACCGCTTAAAAATTCTTATTATGTTTATAGGCATCAATGGATTCAATTACAGCACTGTACAAGGAACTTTTAGTATTTATCCAAACATTTTCAATAATTTAATCATATTTTTTCATGTTGCCTAACATTTGCTGGCACCAGCAGCGTGCTAATCTCCATAGAGGCCCCAGAAATCAAGGATAATGAGCTCCTACTGCCAATCCACAGGAAGGTTTGCAATTTTTGCTGTAATGCATTGTAGGAAGCAAATTGCAGATTCGCCATCACTGAACAAACAGCTTGAAATGATAACTGAAACAAAGACGATGAAATTAGGAAGAAATGCGTGCATGAATCTATAGCCCTAAATTTAGGCCAGAAAAACTGCATAAACACAAAGTGGGGAAAAGTAGTCTAAGAGTAGGGCTTGTGACAAAGATTTAAAGATATTTTAGTTTAGGTTTAAAATAAATTATCATAATGAGGAAGCTCTCCAAAAAGCAAATGCTTTTTCGGGCTTTATTAATAAATGTAAAGGCTTAAGACAAATGATGGTTCCACTTGTTGTTGAGTGACTCACCTGCTAAAGGGGCTGTTCTCTGGAAGGAGACAAGACAATTTGGAAAATCTCCACATGGGGAATGATGAAAGGAAATAAGAATGCTTAATTTAATTTATGTGAGTGGACTTAACATGAAAATAAAGGACCACTGTCTTCAAATGTTTGACAGGAGGTCATCTAGAAAAAGGATTAAAATGCTTTTCCTTGGCTATGACAAGCAAAACAAAGCCCTGAAGGTAGAAATTATAGCCAGGGTCATGTTGGCTTAAATATGGAAAAGTTTCTAACCCTGGTCGTACAAGTGACCAAACTGTCCCCAGAGTACTGTCTTGGGTTTCTGGTGCCAGAGGAGAAGATATGGGAAGAAAGATGCTATGTCTACTAGGAAGTTGCTTCTAAATGACTTCTGTGTTCCTAGACTGTGAAGGAGGCTGAACTAAGTATATTAACAAGAATAAGCTAAAGGGAGAAAATGATACTTTTTTTTTTTAACGAATGTAACTTAAAAATGAGAATGTGTATAGGAATAAATCCTCAGTCAAAATACAAATATCCTATGACCGATGTCTTCACCGTGTTCTGAAAGTTCTCTTTGGTTCAATGTTTGCTTGTCTTTTAATGTATTTTGATCTTTTTGAAGATAAGTCTGAAACTACAAAGGGAAGCTTCTGCCTCACTCTTTTCTCTTTGACTCTGGATATTTCTTTAGTAGTAGTGGGTAGGATTAATTGTACAACCATGATCTCTCTTAGGACACACGCAGTACCACCCAAACCCTTTGTAACTGAGTAATCTCAAATCACTCAGGATTTTTCTTTCTGACTAGACTGACAAGTCAACTTTCTCAAATCCTCCTGAGTCTAGGTGATGGGGCTGACTCTCCAGAGACAGAGATTAGGGGTATCCTTTCCTCATCCCACAAAAGCTAGTCAATACCAACAGAACGCCATCAAAACATCCTTCGGAGGAAGTTCAATGTAGTTCTAAAGTAAATCATACATTTCTGATTACCTAGAAATTTACTATACTGTTTATATAGTTTACTATAAAAATAACAACAAACCTCTATTTTTGAGGAGTGTCAGACTTGCTGGTGCAGAGTCACAGGTACAGTCCTGAAAGAGGCATGATTATAAACAACATCAGTTGAAAAATATAAATCAGAATGCTATAAGCTGCTTATACTTAAAGATAGAGGAAATTTCCAGAAAATGGTGGTTTCCCACAATTACCTTCTGCACTAATCTTCACTAAAAGTGAAGAATATAACTCTGTGCCTGCCCATTATTGAGACTTCCAGAATGCATTCTTTTCCCTAGGACTATGTCCTCCTTGCACCATTCTTACTATAAATTCTTAAATATTATCAATGTCTCCTTTCTTTCCTTTTTCCCTCTACCTGTCCTTCCTTCACCCACCTTTTCTTTCAGTGACAATCAAGGGCTATTTCTCTGGCTTGTCTTTAGGCAATCTGTGTAGAAAAATAATAGAACTAGGTCCACTTATCTCTAGAAAACAAGACATTCAAGGGTCCTGGAAAAGATATTGAAAAACACACACGCACACACAATAATTGTATATAACTATACAATTATTTTTTGTATAATTCAACATGATGATATTTTTAAACAAGAAACTAATTATTCCCTGCGGCGCCTGGGTGGCTCAGTCGTTAAGCATCTGCCTTCGGCTCAGGTCATGGTCCCCGGGTCCTGGAATCGAGCCCCGCCTCGGGCTCCCTGCTCCGCGGGAAGCCCGCTTCTCCCTCTCCCACTCCCCCTGCTTGTGTTCCTGCTCTCACTATCTCTCTCTCTATCAAATGAATAAATAAAATCTTAAAAAAAAAAACTAATTATTCCAATAATTTACATACACTAACTAAAACTGGGATGAAAATTAGAGAATGCTGTTTCTGCAAAACAGTATCTGCTTTTACCAAGCTAGAAAGTATTGCTTATTTTTTTCATCATGAAAAGAAAAGCCTGAGAGCAGTTTCCAGCTCTCCACACCCTCCAGGTATAGGACTCTACTTCACGGCTTATCACCATGCCAACTGAAAACATCAGATTACCAGCTGAGAGAGCATGGCCTGTGGATCATAGCCTTCACCTGTCAATTTGAGTATTGAAACAACATCCGAGGACACTGATTTTTTTTAAATGAAGTCGGTGAAAGGAAAGGAACTGCTACTGTCTGAAATATTAAATTCTCCTGGGACCAAGTTAGAGAAACCTTCCCCAAGCTTAAAAAAATAATAATAATAAAGAAGGAACCAACAAATTAGTTTCAAGGCAACTGACACTTATTCATACTTATAGGTTTCATAAATGCTAGGCTGAGAATAAAAGCTTATAATTTTGGTACCAGCTCTCCACAGGAGAGACTAAACACAATTACAAATGATAAAAACTATATACACAGAATCCATTTCTTTGTTTAAAACTGTGTGTATTCAAAGCAGTGGGAAAGCTAGCAAGAGAGAAATAGTCTGTCCAGAAAGCCTCCCAGAAGAATGTAAGCAGTGCAGAAAAAGAGCTACTTACGAGTCAAATTTAGAACTCAAAGGTACCTTAAAACTATTTAATCCACACTTTTATTTTTCAGAAATGGAATTAAAGAGAGGTTGTGAATAAAACGAGTGGGCAAAATTCACATAGGGAAAAATCACACTGAAGCTCAGATCTCCTGAGGACTTCATTCAGAGTTCCTTCTATCCACCAAACATTCTATTTTGTAAGCACTTACTTGGGCCCTAACACATGGATGGTGGTTGCCGACTTGGGGAATCACATAAAGATAAATGGTCACCCTAACAGTTTATGTTATAGGAGGAAGGATACAATATAAAGAGATTTTCTAACACACAATATAAAGACCTTTGTGCCATAAAGGAAAAATGGTATAATCTCTACTTTATGAAACACAGCCTTTGAGAACTGGCAAATACTCAGCAAGTTTATAAACAAAGCCCATGACCTGACAGTTTGTTGTTGTTGATGATGATGCTGTTAAAATATACAAAGTCAGTATTTTATGGTTCTATGAAAGCTACTTTTGATTACAAATTATTGGGCCATACTGTTTCTTTTACCTTTTAAAAATTATCTGTTTTTCTTTTATCTTATTTAGCAACCTAACAATACATTAATTGTTCTGATTATGAATAAATTTGTAGAAAATTTTTTTAATTTTTCTTGGTATTCTTCTGGTACATTCCCACTGAAAAGTGATTCTGGTAGAACAATTATGAGAGACTCCTAAAATACTACACTACTATCTAAACCCTAGCACAGTGCAATACATTGCTTCCAAATAAAAATTAGTTAAGTTAGTAATATAATACACTCTAAATTTATTTAGTAGATCATGAAAAATTAAGTCAACCCTCATTATTCAATGAGAATCTAAAGGAGAATATATTAAGTACATATTTCCTTTGAAATGAATCTATTCATGTTACATTTTGCATATAAGTTTTACTCTTGGCTCTTATGCTATCCATGAAAATCTCTTCTGGAAAGTAATCTGGGGAGAAAAGCCAAAATGTGAACTTGTTAAAGACAATGAAGACAGTCTCGTGTATGCCAAGAAGTTTAGGGATTACTTGGAATGATCTTTTATGTTAAATGTTTTCCTTTGTTATCAGAAAAAAATGATGGAGATAGGGAGACTCTACAGTTTCATTACAAAATAAATTCCTTTGACAATTTAATCCCAGCTTTAATTTTATGAACATTTCAAAAAATACAAGAGAAAATTATTTCTTCATTTCTTTCTCTTCCTGTTATCAGGCCCCTAGAAAATTCCAGAAGTTGTTGGTTTGTAAAGCATTTTCCTACAATATGTCCTTTTTACATGTGAGCTTTATAGATGAAAACAATTCTTGATTAAATAAGTGGAAGACAATCGTTTTGTCCCCCATCATACACAAAATCTGGCAAGCCATTCCGGGATATTTAGATTATCCTACTAATCTAAAATCTGAAAACCACACAAATAAACAACAATAAAAAAGGGAGAAAAGTTCTGAAGAAAACAACAACAAAAATAACTAAAAGCAACTTAAAAATAAATATCTATGAAAGATCTTTCTTTTAAATTGAGTCTCCTCACCTCCCGTCCACAAACCATTAACTGAATTTGGAAAAAAAACAACCAATCTAATTTTTCAAAGTAGGGTAGAAACCATGAGAAACTTTCTGGGTTGCTGTCTGTAGGTTAAATGCCAGAAGTCTATTTTAAGACTAAATTTTGTAGTTTCTGTGAAACTCTCTGGGATTCTGCAATCTGAATTGATAAGACTAGATCAAGTGCAAATATAAAACAGATGCTTCTAAAATATGTCTGAAAAAAGTTTAATGGTATTTTTTTCCAGTTTTATTGAGACACGATTGACATACATCATTGTATAAATTTAAGGTGTACAGCTGGATGGTTTGATTTACATATACTGTGAAATGCTTGCCACAGTAGGTTCAGCTAACACCTGTCTTCTCATAGAGATACAATAAAAAGAAGAAAGACAAAAGGGAAAAAATGTGCTTCTTGAGAACTCATCGGATTTACTGTCTTAACAACTTTCCTATATAGTAGCCCTCCTCCTCCAGTCCCTTATGCGCGGTTTCACTTCTCATGGTTTCAGTTACCCACAGTCAACTGCGGTGCAGAAGCAGATGATCCTGCTTCTGACATATACTCAGAAGGTCAGTAGGAGCCTAATGCTAGGTCACAATGTCTACATCAGTCACCTCACTTCATCTCATCACGTGTGCATTTTATCATTACTATGTTGCCATCTTGGTGACATTGCTCCCTTATGGCACTTTTTTAATGGTACTGATAATGGTACTTAACCTTTCCCAGTTTAGTATCCTGAATGTTCATAATCAATAAATGTGGAGAAACAATTTGATCTCCCTTACTTCCTGTGTTACTATTCTCGGCTTGCCATAACAAAGTGCCATAAATGGGGTGGCTTAAGCAACAGAAATTTATTGTCTCAAAGTTCTGGAGGCTAGAAGTTCAAGGTCAGGTGTCAGCAGGGTTGGTCCCTTGTAAGAGAAAATTTGTTCCATGTCTCTTTCCTAACTTCTGGTGGTTTGCTGGAATCTTTGACTTTTTTTGGTTTATAGAGACATCGCCCAGATTTCTGCTTTCATCTTCACATGAACTTCTTCCTGTGTGTGTGTCTATGTCCAAATTTATCTTTTAAGTAAGGACACAGTCATATTGGATTAGGGGCCCAGACTACTCAAGTATGACTTCATTTTAACTTTACTAATTACATCTGCAAAGACTTACTATTTCCAGATAAGATTACATTCTGAGGTACTGAGGTTTAGGACTTGAACAGAGTAGATGTGGGACATGGGACGCAAAGTTCAACCCATAATTCCCAATGGACAAAGAGAGAAGTGTGAAAACTAATACTGTAACATAAAAATGATAGTTTTTCAATATGATTTCAGCTGAAATTCCAATCAGGTGATCATACTTGCAAATGTAGAAGCCAAAATAATGAAATATACTCATTTACTTAAAGAAATTTAGGTTTTGATATTGATTGTATGCTACTGATTAGAAGGTTAAATAAATGGTTAATAAAAAATATATTTTTTAATTTGTGGATAAGGAAATATATTTTTCCAAAACTTTTTCTCTCTTTTCAATCTTATTTTTATTCTTGTTTCTCTTTTTAAAATTAGATGTTATTTAGCTAGTTATAGTATAAAGTTTTAATGCCAGGGATATACATAATGTGTTCAGTGCAGTTAGGTCTTGGTTTGTCATCGTTTTGTTAAATTAATAGACAGAAAACTCATTCTTCGTAGCATGTATGTTTTGCTAAAGTTTACTTATCAAATTAAAAAGCAATACTTGGTACAATTTAAAAATATGCATACCAATTAAATATATTTTGGAAAATCCCTCCTAAAGAAGGAGGGGTTGATAAGGAGTTTACTATAATATTGTTTATAATAGCAAAACTCCAGAAAATCTGAATTGCTATTAAAAAAGGACTCCTTAAATAAAGCTATATTCACCTTCTGTAATATTACACAGTTATCACAAATAAAGATTTATATCCACATTTGTTGATTAGGAGCAATGCTCAATATATGTTTTAAAGTTAAAAAATAAGGGCGCCTGTGTGGCTCAGTGGTTAAGCGTCTGCCTTGGGATCATGCAGGTCATGGTCCCAGAGTCCTGGGATCATGCCCCGCATCGGGCTCCCTGCTCAGAGGGAAGCCTGCTTCTCCTCCCTCTCCCCAACTTGTATTCCCTCTCTTGCTGTGTCTCTGTCAAATAAATAAATAAAATCTTTAAAAAAAATAAAGTTAAAAAAGAAAGAAAGAAAAGAAAATTTCCAAGAAATATGCATTGTATGATGCTACTTTTATTTAAAAATGTATATACACATAAGTGTTTAGATTCTTATTTTATTTAATGGGTTAAAATTCATTCTTCTCAATAAGGCCAAAATGGTTATTAGTGTTGTTCAGATCTCTTGTATCCTTAGTGATTTCCTGCTGATTTATTTTTTGGTATAATTTTCTTATAGTGATGAAGGGACATAAAATATTCAAATATGTTTTTAGATTTCTCTATTTTCCCTTTATTTGGTCTCTTTTGCTTTTGTATTTTGAAGCTCTTTTATTAGAGGTATACACATCTATAAATGGTTATGCCTTCCTGACAAATCACCCTTTTATCACTGTGAAATTTTCTTATTTATCTATTAGAATAGACTTTTTCCTGATTTTTCTGATATTAAAAGAGAGATTCCAGCTGTCTCTTACTGTTCCATGGCATATATTTTTTCCATTCCTTTCTCTTAAGCTTTTTTGTATACAAAGTTTATAATTTGTGATAACATAAAGTTGGTTATTGCTTTGTAACCAGTCTGATAATCTTGGTTTTTAATTGTAATATCTATTCTATTTACTTTTAATGTAATTATTCATTAGGTAGAATTTGGTTTACCATTTTCTTATTTGTGGTCTATGTGTCCTATTTGTTTTTTGTTCCGGTGTCCTTCCTTTACTGCTGGTTTTGAGTTAACCAAATATTTCTGTATTCTAATTTAATTCTTCAAATGGCCTTTTAGCAAAAATTGAGAGTAATTTTTATAGTTAACATTATACTACTTCACAAAAAATATAAAAATATTGAGCCAGTGTAGCTCCATTTACATGTTTCCTATGTGGGTGCTATTTTTGTCATATATGAGTTATCTGCACATTATAAATCCCATTATATACTATTATGCATTTTTATTTTTATACTAAGTTGAACTTTTTAAAAAGTAAGACAGTATAAAAAAAATAAAATAAGAGGAAATCACAGGGGGAGATACAAATTATAAGAGACTCTTAACTATAGGAAACAAACTGAGGATTGCTGGAGAGGGGGATGGGGTAATTGGGTGATGGACATTAAGGAGGGCATGTGAAGTAATGAACACTGGGTGTTATATGCAATTGATGAACAACTCTACATCTGAAACTAATGACACGCTATATGTTAATTAATTGGATTTGAATAAAATAAGATATAAAAAAAGAAAAAATATATTTTGTATATATATATATCTTTTTACCATTGCAGTGCTTTTAATTTCTTCCTGTCAATTTAAGTATCCTAAGAGTATCATATTTTCTTTTCAGCCTGAAAAACTTCCTGTAGCATTTCTTGTGTTTTCCCTTCTTTGAAAATATCCATAGATCACAATCTGTTCATAGTTTTTGTCTTTTTCTTTTCTTCTTTTTTTTCTCTATTCACTTATCTTCAAGTTCACTGGTCCTTTTTTTATGCTCCCTTCAATCTGCTGTTAATCTTATCAAGGGAATGTTTTATTTGCACACTGCAATATTCAGTTCTAGAATTGCCATTAGATCATTCTTTATTGTTTCCATTTTGCAGATGACTTTTTATACCTGTTCATTCATTGTAATTGTAATCATATTCTTCTTTTTTGTGCTTGATCATATTTACAATAGCTGTAGTAATCTTTTTCTGCTAATTCAACATCTGAACTGTCTTAATGTTGAATTCTATTTACTGCTTCTCTTGGTTATGGTTCTCATTTTCCTGTTTCTTTGTGTGTCTGGTAATATTTTATTTTACAATGGATATTTTGGATGACATGCAATAGAGAATCTGGGTTCTCTTTTCCTCTGATGAATGTTGATTTTTGTTATAGAAGGCACTTAACTTTGCTGTATTCAAGGAAATATTTGAGTGTAATTTATACATTGTTATCTCCTTTCTAGATTTCCCCTCTCAATTTTCAGCTATTTTGACATGCTTGCACTCAACCCTCTGAATCCTAAAACAGTAAGAGTATGGCTTTCTAATTGAGCTGTAGGCACCCAACGCTATATGAACTTAAGTATCATTAAAAACAACAACAACAACAACAACATATAAATGAAAAACTCACCTAGTATCTCTTTTCTCAAGGCTTGAATCATTTGGTCCAGTTTCTATCTGCTTTTAGTTCCTCTCCAGTGCTTACAAATAGTTGTTGTTTTTAAAATATATTTGTTGATAGTTTATAACGATCTATGATAGTTTATAACTATAAATATGAATTTTAGGAGATTAATCTTACATAATTTATCATTTAGAGAACTTGGATTTTGTGTATTAATTTTAATTTAAAAAGAAACAAAATATAATGCTTAAAAAAATTGAGAATTTATCATTTAAAAATATATGAATGGATGGAGCCTGTTTTTTTTTTTGTTGTTGTTGTTGTTTGTTTTTTTGAGGTATAATTGACATATAACATTATATGAGTTTCAGGCCATGTCTTTATATTTGTGTGTGTGTGTGTAATTATAGCTATATTTCCCCTGTCCCTGGTGAAGCAGGGGCTTAAATCAATCTAAGCATTCAAATTAATCTTACAGAGCTAGAATTCCTAGAATCTTTTCCTTCATTTTATATAGGGAACAAATTCAATATAAACGTTATTCTCTATTCCTCTAAACAAAATCATAAAACAACAGAATATCAAAACATATCTCACTGGGAAATAGGAACTCTCAGGTGTTGTGTGTGGACTATAAACTAGTGAAACCTTTCTGAAAAGCAATCTGGCAGTGCTTAGTCAAATTAAGAGTGCATCTATCCAGTGATTTGGCCTACTGATTCACAGATGTATAGATCCATAGAAATTCTCAGAGACTCATGACTGTTGTGGTCACTGAGATGGTAGTTGAAAAATAAAACACTGCTGAGAATACACAAGCACTGTTTATGGTGGTGGGGTTTTAGAGATAAATAAAGTGCTCATTACTAAATGAATTAAGGTAAATGTGGTAGATATACATTATGATTTATAGACAGCAGTTGGAATCAATAAATCTGATGTACATACATAAAAATGCAGATATTATAAACATAGAGTTGAATGAGCAGCAGATGAAAGTGAGATAGATATTTCTTGGACAACAATATTTATATAAAATAAATACTTGATAAATCAAATTAATAAGCTAAATTGTCAGACACAAAACAAAGACTATTTTTAAACAACATACATGTATTCAAAGTCATGTCTATCAGACCAGAAGAGTAGGCATCTATGGAGAACGGAAATGGGATTGAGACCTTGAATGAAGAATGGACCAAGAAGAATGAATTGGCTTCACAGGGACCAATGATAACAATGTGCAACAAACAGAAGGGTAGGTTCACTTAACTCTGCCATTAAATCCACTCAAAAAAAGAAAATAACTCTCGTTTGAGCAAAAGAAAAAAAAAGGATAATTTCTTGTACATTTTAACCTTTTAAAATTTTCTGATGTGTAATTTGAAAATAGGAGTCTAAAGTCACATTTCCAGGAAATTATTCTGAGAAAAAATACATAAATATGTACTACTGGAAGCACATTTAATGTTCAGCAATAGGAAATGGTTAAATTATAAGAATATTTAGTCATTTAATCACATGAATCAAAGATTTAGTGAAAGAAAAAATAGTTATTACATTAAATAAAGAAATGCATACAAAACAAGAGTATTATAATTCTAATTTTGTTGGAAATTTATGCATGAATAAAAAGAAAATGAAAAGTGCCTCCAAAATATTTACAACAGTGAATGTTACTTTTCTCTATGTGGTTTTCTATGCATTTCAAAGCATATTGAAATTTCTCTAAAAATTCTTTTCAAATTATTTTTATTAATAATTTTTATTATATGTTCTTTGAGATGTTCCTTACCTTCTTTCCATTGTTTTATTGAGATATTTGTCTTTTACTTATAGCTTTACAGCTATTCTTTATGAATTCTGAGGACTAATATTTTACGGACCATGTGTGGCAAATATTTCCTCTTAGTTCATGTTTCTCCATTTTATTTATTTTCATAGTGTTTTCTGCTGTATACAAGTTTTAAATTTCAATGTCACCAAATGTATCAGTCTTTATTTGTATTTTATTCTTTTTTGGTTCATGGTTAATTCACTCACAATCACAGGGGCATAAAGATACAAATTATTTTGGGTGTATAGAGAGCTTTTTCACATTTATTTACAATTGACTTCTTTTTGTTTGTTTGTTTATGGTATGAATTCATGGCCTAATATTACTTTCTGTATGAAAAACCAGTGGTCTCAGCATGCAACATTCCATTTGTCACCTATTTGGTAATGTCACTTTTTTCACATATGAAATTTTCATAAATGCCTATGTGGTCTGTTTTTAGAAGCTTTACTGTCTGCTTCATCTTTTTATTAATTTATTCTTATGCCAATAGCACATTATTTCAATCACTATAGCTTTGTAACAGGTCTTTCTATCTTTTAGAGTAAGCATCTACCTCCATTTGTCTTTTAAAGAATTGCATCATGTATTTTCAGGTATTTTTCTCTATGATATACATTTTAGATTAAGTGGTATTCTTTAATGAAAAACCATTTATTTAAGGGTTTTATTGAAACTTCATTGAGTGTTTAAATTAATATGGGGTAGACCAGACGTCTTTGTGATTTTCAGATGAACTGCCTAAGAATATGGTATGCCTTCCCGTTTATTCAGGTCCCCTTTTATGTCCCACAACTATTTTTTTTAATTCCCCTATATAAAACAGATATATTCATAGATACTTTATTAATTATGTGGCATAATCAGTAGAATAACTTTTCCCCTAGCATTATCTTATAGAGTATGGAAAGATATAGAGTTTTCTATATTTTCCTGAATCTGTTGAATATGCTGAAGTCTGTCATTAGCTTAAATAATTTAATATTTTCCTAGAATTTCTATGTATATAGTCATATTTGCTACTAATAAAACTTACAGCATTAAAAATGCACACTCTGAACCCAACTGCCTGGGTTTATTTCCAGATTTGCCACTTTCAAGCCATGTGAATGTGGGAAATTTATATAACCCCCTCATGCTCCAGCTTTCTCATCTATAAGATGAGGAAAATAATAATATCTACCTCCTGGGGTTTGTTGATGTGGAATATATGATATATATTAGAAAAGAGTCTGATATATGGTAAACACTAAAATAAAATTTATTATTACTGAATTGGCTTGGACCCTTAAAATAATGGTGAACAGAAGTTGTAGTAGCAGAATTCTTTTCTTGTATCTGATTTTAATATATTTTAATGGCTTATAAAATTTCACTATTAAGATTTTATTATCATCTTTTTCATAGATATCTGGCAAATTGCAAACATGTCTATTAATTCCCCACCCCAAAGTGATTTTGAAGTTCTTCCATCAGGAAGTAGAGTTGATACCTTATCAGTTAAATCAGACAGGCCTTGTGATTTGACTTGAATAACAGAATGACATGCTTCCACTATCTCTTTCAACCCTCCCAGCTGTCAAGTGAACAAACAACCTTGAGTTAGTTTACTGTAATATAAATATATAAATATATATATATTTTTAAAGATTTTATTTATTCATGAGAGACAGAGAGAGAGGGGGAGAGAGAGGCAGAGGGAGAAGCAGGCTCCCTGCAGAGCAGGGAGTCAGATGTGGGACTCGATCCCAGGACCCTGGGATTATGACCTGAGCCAAAGGCAGATGCTTAACTGACTGAGCCACCCAGGCACCCTCCCCTGGCAATTTTTTTAATGGAATATTTTAAAACATTTTATTTTTTATTTATTTTTTTGCAAGCATTGAAATATTTTATTTGCTGAAATATGTATAACACTGATCTAAAAATTAAACAAATGTTTAATATTTCCTTTCAGTAGGAAGGAAAAAATGAAGGCGGGGAAATCAGAGGGGGAGACGAACCATGAGAGACTATGGACTCTGAGAAACAAACTGAGGGTTCTAGAGGGGAGGGATTGGGGGGATGGGTTAGCCTGGTGATGGGTATTAAAGAGGGCACGTATTGAATGGAGCACTGGGTGTTGTACGCAAACAATGAATCATGGAACACTACGGCAAAAACTAATGATGTAATGCATGGTGATTAACATAACATAATAAAATAAAATTTAAAAAAAGGAAAATGAAGCACAAATCATTTATTCTTTAAAAATAATTCTCTCATAGAATGCTTATTTACTTTTCATTTTACAATTATACTAAATCTATCTCTAATAAAATCAGAGTTGAACTATTTTATCACAGGCAAATCAAGTCATGAACAAAATTGGCAATTTATCTACCTTGCCTAAGCATATTTTTCTTAGTTATTTTAGTGTGACAAAATTACTGTGTTTTATAAATAGCTCTTGATTAGACCTTTGAAATAAGCAATGAAAACCAAATAGCAGTTTTTTTCACTATCTGATGTATTTTGATATATATATCTAATCCAATGTATATAACTAAATATATAAATATATATATATATATTATATATAAATATATAAATATATATAATAAATATAAATAAATATATAAATATATTTATATATAAATAAATAATAATAACTAAACAATAGCATCCTGAGATACCTCTTTTGCCAGGGATAACAAGATAACAGTGGTGCTTCAAAAGAGGAGATTCATTTTTAGTTTCAACTCTATGCAAGAAGGAATGAAGAGGGAAATAAAGGGAGCAAGAGAGAGGAAGGGAGAAAAAAAGGGAGGAAGGGAAAAAAGAAGAGAGGAAGAAAGAAGCAGCCCCTTGAGCACCATGAACTCTATAAAAGACAAGTTGTAGCCAAAATGAATTGTGTTTATAGAGACTGAACAACAATCCCAAACCTCCTCCAGGATGTCAAATGAAAACTAGGTATGACATCTCAACTTTGAACAAAATATTGCAGAACACTTAAGTAAGAAGTTAGAAGATGTAATCTTAGGTCCAACCAGACCATGGACTAGAAACATCATCTGAAACATGAAAATGAGGTTTCAGGGAACTCGGCCAAGAGGCTTATATCCTAGAGACACTGTGAGTTGGTCATGGTTCTTCAATGATGAAGATATATACATATTTTGTAAAAGAAGAATAAACATTAAAAACTGTAATGCTTAAATATCAGCTCCAAAATGTAAATTTTACTGCCTGGAAGTCAATAAGCAAATTGTCAAAATAATCTGTATGCTACCATAGTTAAGCTTACTTTATTTAAGGCTTTGACAAATGACAATTCATTGTCTGAATATGTAAGTGAATAAAGTACAATATGTGGACTCACACACACACACACACAAAAAACTCATGTTAAAGTAAATTCCAGACAAGCTACCATTTCAACTGTGTGTGTGTTTGTGTGTGTGTGTGTGTGTATTTCATATCTTTAACCAGAGTTTAAAAAAAAAAACACATTATTACAATACCAGTATCTCATTCAATAAAATTAATAATAAATTATTGGTACTATCTTGTACTTACTTGATGTTCAATTTTTCTTGCCTGACCCATAAAATGTATTTTGAAGATATTTGTACAAATTAGAATCCAAGTAAGTTCTACAAATTGTACTTGGTTATCTCTTAAGACTCTGTCTTTTTTTCCTCTCTCTTAAGACTCCTTTAATCTTAACAGTGCCCCTAACTTTTTAAACACTCAAATATTGTTGAAGAAACTGGGTCATTTGTTATGCATAATATCTCGTATTCTAGACTTGGCAGATTGCAGTTTTATGGTATCATTTAATACGTTTCTCTATTTTATGCATTTCCTGTAAACTCTTTTCATAATATTGATCTCAATTTCTAACCGCCTTCTATAAGAGTGTCATTGAACCTTTAATTATATTTGAAGAAAATGTTGTCATAAGTATTCAAAGAAAGCACAGCTGTTTTTTTCATATCCTGAAGACTTTTTCAGCTAAACATTCCATGAATGTCTTTCTAGAACATATTATATAAAAAAAGATAACTTGAGAGTGACCTCAAATTGTGGGAAATCATATTTTAAAAATAAGTTGACTTATCACTTAACTAGAATGCCCTATGTATTGTGGCCAAGAATGCCTTTGGTTACATTCACTTAAAACAGAGAAAAATTCTCCTGAAAGAAAGGAAAATAAAAATTCACTATATTGCAGTGAGATTTTTGATAATATGGTCATATATTTAATTTTGCTGAGTTAACCGTCAAAGATATTAGTCCAAAGTTAAAATGTGACTATCATATAAGATCAAACCATTTCATTTATTTATAAATTAAATTCTTCCTTTCCAAAAATCTATAAAAATTAATAAGATTTTCATTAGATGATAGATTTCCATATATTTATTTAGGATTTGGTAGGAGAGAAGAAAAAGTGCTCTTTAGAAAATTTTATCATTATATATCACATATTTTGCCAGAGTAAAAATTATACAGGACAACTAATTGAGGTGTGCCAAAGTCACATTTTGTTGCAGTTATTCTGGTCTGAATCATCCCAGAATAGGGGGAGCATAGTAATTTTGTGATAAACGTTTGTGTGGTTTCTGACATTGAAGATGAAAAAAATGGTATATAAACCAGGAAGTAAGTTCTGTCTGGCCAGTGCTGATGTGGGCACTTAAATCCACACATATCCTCACAAATATTTGTGCATAGAATACACACACACTACTCTTTGGTTCTTTGCTTTTAGACAACATTGCTAACTAGATATGCTTTGTAATGAATATACTAAATGATTGTTAGATAGATAGCTTGTTTCATATTCACCTTGAAATACATTGAATCTCAGGCATATAATGTTTTAATGAGTTTCATTGTGTCTCCGTTGTAGTCCAGGATGCTGAACTGCAGAGGTGTGTGTTTGTTTGTTTGTTAAGGCAGAGAGAGAGAGAAACGCACACGCAAGTGCATGCGCGGGTGAGCAGGGAGGAGAGGGGCAGAAGGAGAGGGAGAGAGAGAATCCTAAGCAGTCTCCATGCCCAGCACAGAACCTGACTCGGGGCTCTATCTCACAACCCTGAGATCATGACCTGAGCCAAAATCAAGAGTCAGCTGCTTAACCCACCGAGCCATCCAGGCGCCCCATGCAGAGGTGTTTTTATTCCATGTAGGATATGGCCTGAAAAGAATGATGCTTGCCCATAAATTCTTCCATACTGCACACAAGAAAGAAACGTGTAGTGACTGAACATTTCCACTAGGTTTTCTCAGGAACTACAGACCATAACACTTCTGTAATCTAATTATTTTGTTGGCTTTTCTTAGTACTACTATAGACATTTATTTTTAAAGAAAAACATAATGGAAAAGTTTCATGCATTTAGTGAAAATAAAAAAAATTAAGAAACCTTGTGATTTTTATAGTTTTCACCCATCTCATTGTCGGCTTTTAAATGATAACATAAACAGATATCAAATTAATTCATGAAAACAATTTTAGTGAAATGACATCCTCAGATCATTATGAAAATAAGAGTTTTACAAGGGAAAATTACTGGTTTTATTATTCCAAGTTCATATAGAAATTTAAGACTTAATAAAATAATTTCTTATGGGTACTCTTCTCTAGACATATCTACTATCACAGCCTAGAAATTATGTGATGTTTTGGAGGGTAGGAAAAAATAAAAAATTTCATGTAGTAAAAAATTAATAAAATAATTACGTAAAATATGTTTACTTTTATTACAGCAAATATGTTTACTTTGAAGATTATGGAAACTACCAGGTGAATAAAAATTAAGCTTGTTTTAATAGTCTAAACTTTTGTTAGAATCAAGCAATCTGAAAGCATTGAATCTCTATTCATTAATCTTGTGTGTGGACAGTATGCCATGGCACTAATCCACTGTTAGGATTCTCTTTGTGTTCAGGAAGTAGTGCATGAAAGGTAATCAAATGGACTACATACTTTCATTAGCCTGAAAAAAGGTACTGTAGTTTGGGGCACCAGAAGTAGTTTCTTCCTCGTGTTTTTTTCTGATTGGCAGCATGAAAAGGAGGTTAAGAGTCAGATGTCCATGTTGGATTCACCTTTGTAACTTCCTTGTTGTGGAAATGTGGGCAAGTTGCTTCACTTCTCTGAACCCATTTCTTCATTGGTAAGTTTAAGGGGTAACCAATTTACCTATATTATTAATATTCTATGGTTCTAAGAAATGACCACTGAATTAAGGGAAATCTTCCTTTTATGTGTGAAAAATCATTATCTCTGAGATTATCTAGAGAAAGAATTATGACTTTCTCTGGTATTAATCTTCATATATTGAGCAAATGTTTTGCAAAATATTGTCCTGGCCATCCTTAAAAATAGAGCTACTACTCTAAAAGAACATTTGTCATTTATTATTATCATTATTATTTTAGCTCAGCAAAAACCATTTAGTTAGATGAGTTTATTTGTTTTTATAGATATTTAAAAGTTGACAAAAGATTTCACCTTTCAGTGAATTGTGTTGGTATATAACATAAATAGCCATATGTAAGTAACTCAAACAGTTAAAAACAAGAAAAAAGAGAAAGAAAAACTTCATTTAAATAAAACAAGATCTCTCACGTAGGAATAGGATAGAGATTTTTGAGGTTACTGCAAATGGACTAAACACCAAATGTCTTTTCATTTACACTTGGTAAATGATTTTAGCACATTATGTTTGTTTTTAGCATTTAAAAATATAAGTAAGCAACACTTATGGCAAAAAGTGAAAGCAGAATAAATCAGGAATATATAAAATTAAAATATATACTTCTCAAAGAAAAACCAAGTGCTCCTTAACTCTTTTAAACTTCCAGTATTAACTTATAGCATAATATCAGATTACTCTAGGTGTATATATTCTGTTATATAAAAACATACGCATAGATACATTAATTTTTATGATTCTGTAAGTTTTTAAAATAATTATTAAGGTGATGCATGAGCCTGATTTTAAGTTAAACTGCTCAGAATGCAGCAAAAAGCAGTATTCTTATACATAAATTCTACACATTGGTTGGTACATAGCACTAGAATAAATTGCTAAAACTGAAATTGTTAAAGAGTATGTGGATTTTGTCAGATTGCTCTCCAAACTTGTACTCCCACCAACAGAAGAAAGTCCTAATTTTATCACACGCCCACCAACACTGTGCATTTTTTATCTATTTCAATTTGGTTATTCAAATCTGATGTTGCATCTTTAATCCTTATAATACACACACTTGAAAAAATTCCTGATAGCCTTCTATGGTCTTATGCCATTTAAACAGTTCATTTATTTCCTCGACCAGTTGGGTCTACGTCGTAAACTATAAAATGCATAAATTCTTTATACTATAAACATAAGCCTTAAATCTTATCAATTTTTTCTGTATTTCTCTCACAAATGTGTTACCATAATAAAAAGTTATGTTTCTATTCTATGCTTTGTCATAATTTACATAATTATCTGAATTAGGAACTTGACATTGTGGGTTTCCATTTTTAATATATTAATTTGTATTTTGGCAAAACAATTTAAGTTAAATTATAATTTCTTACTTGCACATAAGTATTATAAACCATATTGATTTCATGGAATATATACTTAATTTATCTCATTAACTGAAAAGAGTAAATCAAATTTTTTAATACCTTTCATTTTTTTCTTTTTCTTACTTATTGTTTTTTTACACACACACACTTTATGGTCAAGAATGCAAAATGAACATCATGCATGCAACTTTATTTGTAATTATTTCCTTACAATAGATTTCCAGAAGTAGTATTATTATGTCAATTTTTTTCTTCTCTATTGTGTTTGGTATGTATTGCAATGTTGATTTCCCCAAAGCAGTTATATCAACTAGTTACCATTAATTTAAGAAAATAAAACTGTCATTAATAACTAACATTGATTATTATTTATTCTGTATTTGGTTTATTTAAGGAGTGAAAATGCTTCCGCGTATATGTTTTTATTTGTATGGCTTTTATAACTAGAACCATGGTACCAGTAAATATTTCTGTACTAGTTTTATGTATCCTTAATGAATACATAAATGTGATTATCTATTCGTGCTTTAAATTTTTCTTCTACATTTTTATGCTTTAAGTTTATTAACTCTTCATTGTATGATATTTTCCTATTCTTTTATTTTCATTTTTTGTTTTAGGTATGTTTGATTATGGGATTTGGGGCACATAATTTTCAATTTTGGAGTCAAACCTTTCCTTTTGTGATTACAACACTTATGTCTAAGCTTATAAAGGTAAGATTTAGCAATTAATTAGTTCTAGTATCTTCTGGATTTTCTTGGTATGATGTTGGCCTCCAAAATCTATTTTAGAAAACAAATTATAAAAGCAATCAATTTAATAATAAAAATATTTTAGGTTCCTGGTCTCAATTCCAGTGTATGTGTGTATGGGGGTGGGGGAGGGTTCCACACAACACCAAGCCATTCTTGGGCACTAGAAAGGTGTCTGAGAATTCAATCCAATTCTGACACTATCTACCTGGAGATAGCATCAGATTCCACAGATTGAGGGCTCAGTGCCATAAAACTGCCACCAACCACTTTAGACTCCAATCACAAGCCCAGGCTGTTACCTGTGCTTTTGAAGACCAGCTACAAATTGGAGGTTCCAATGACCCATGCTTGGATGTCAGTTCCAAGTCCAGGTTGCTATCTATACTTTTGACCAATTGGCTATAACTTAGAGAGAGGCTGCCATGACCTCTTCCTCAGGTTTGATTAATTTGCTAGAGCAGCTCACAGAACTCATAGAAACATTTTATTTATTATATTATCAGTTTATTATAAAAGAATATAAGTCAGGAAAAGAGCCTTCTATGGTCTTATGCCATTTAAAAGATGCATGGGGCAAGGTATGAGGAAAGTGCATGGAGCTTCCATGACCTATCCATATGCACCACTCTCCTCAATTTGGGCATGTTCACCAATGGAAGCTCTCTGAGCCCTGTCCTTTAGGGTTTTTATGGAGGCTTCATTACAAACGCCTGATTGATGAACTCATTGGACATTGATGACTGATTCAACCTTCAGACCCTCCCTCTTCCCCCGGAGGTTAGGGTGTAGGACTGAAAGTTCCAGCTCTAATCACATGGTTGGCTCTACTGGCAAACAGCCCTATCCTAAGGTGCTCTCAAAAGTTACCTCATTACCATAACAAATTATCTTTATCATTCTCATCATTTAGGAAACTACTAGGGCTTTAGGAGCTCTGTGCCAGAAAAAGGATGAAGACCAAAATTGTATTTCTTATTATAAATCACAATATCACAAAGACTCTCTTCTAAAGAATGTAATCTGCTTCTATAAAAATTATTTTAAAAAGCTATTTAAAATAAATATTTATCAATTTGTTTGGGTGCAATAAGGTGGATACTTTAACCCTTTTATTCAGTGAATCTTAAATTGTAGGTCAAACTGGCAACAGAAACATACATGTATAGAAAGATTTTCCACAAATTTTTCACTCACATGTAAACTACTTGAAAAGAATAAGAACTTTTCATCCTTTTTCTTATTTTTAATACAATAACTTTTTTATTTTAAAATAATACATATTGTATTAGTTTCCTATTAAAAATTGCCACAAATTTGGTTGCCTATAACAACACTCATTTATTCTCTTACAGTTCTGAAGGTCAAAAGTCAAAAATGAGTCTTCAGGGACTAAAAGTCAAGGTAACCACAGGGCTGGTACTTTCTGGAGGATCCTGGCAAGAATCTGTTCTTTGCCTCTTCCAGCTGCTAAGAGGTTGCCTGCCACATTCTTTGGCTCCTGGTTGCCTCCCTCCAATAGCTGCTTCTTTCTTCACATCACCTTCTCCCCTGGCTGGCTCTCCAGCTTCCCTCTCACAAAGGCCACCGTGATTACATCTGACTTACCCAGATAATTCAGGATCATCTTAATTTAGATTATCCAAGATCACATCTACAAAGACTTTTATCATATAAAGTCGCATTCTCAGGCTCTGGGGATTAGGATGCAGAAATATATAGGAGACCATTATTCAGCCTACCACACCAAAGAAAGCAACCCTTTAGATACAGTCATGAAATTGTTTCAATTAAACCTACAGAGTAAGTTACATTGTATTTTTTTTTAAAAACTTTTATTTATTTATTTGTCAGACAGAGAGCACAAGAGGGGGAGCGGCAGGGAGAAGCAGGCTCCCTGCTGAGCAAATAGCCCGATGCCGGACTAGATCCCAGGACCCTGGGGTCATGATCTGAGCCAAAGGCAGATGCTTAACTGACTGAGTTACCCAGGTGTCCCAAAAAGTTACATTGTATTTGTGGAATGATTGATCAATCTTATTAAAAAGCAAAATTAGAGAAAACCAAGAGGAAAAAATAGAAACTGAAATTATTATATTCTTTCTTTTTTTTATCTGTTCCTAAGTCTATATATGAATGCTTTTTTTTAGTAGTACCTCTATATTTATACCCTTTCCACTCTACCATTTAATAAAGGCTACCACTGAATATATCATTTAAAGAATTGATATGGACATGAACTCAATCCAAGTTTTTCAAGAGAAATGTAATTACACATATCTAAATATTCTTCACTGATATCTCAGAATAACATTGATTTATTAAGTTTATTTAGTAAGAATATTTAAGGAGGAGCACGATGGGCAAAAATGGAGAAGGTAGTTCTTGGCTCCATTTGCCTTTGCAAATTCATCAAAATCACAGCTTGATCTGATCCCCTGTGATGATATCCTGGCAGTTTGTAAAATTGTAGTTCAGTTTTAAATTAGTTTACATTTCATAGAATAATTTATTTTCTATCAATCTTTGTCTCCACTCTTCCCACCTACCACCTCCAAAACTTTTAAGATCTCCTTTGCAAGATATCTAGTCTCACTTTGTCATTTCAATCATTCTAGCAACCTCATGAACCAGAAATCCTTATATGCATAGTTTCTATTGCCTTTGCACTTCCGTGCTTATGAAATATTTCCAGTTGAAAGTAATGAGATGTCTAACCATCTTATAGTTTCATATTTTGTATTTGATTCCAATATAACCAGGTATTGCTTAACCAGCATAATAAATTAAGTAATAGTGCAGTAAAATGAAATCCAGTCAACTAAGATTTCCTACTAAGTGCAAAGCATTGTGCTAGATGGTGGGAGAAAGATATTTATAAACTCTGTCCCATTTTATGAGTTAACATTTTCAGTGAGGATAGCAATTATATTTTTGCTCTTAAGTATTCTCCCCTGAGGCAGCTGAGGTATGAGGAGCTTTGTTTTGTTTCCCAACCCCCTCCACTTGCTCCTCATTGTGACTCTCAGATGATTCTCTTCCCTTCTCTGGACAACCCACCAGTTTTGAATCTCATCTCTCACTGAGGCTGTTATCTGTGGAAACCCTCATCACAAGTCCACATGTCTCAAATGTTTGCTCCTGGTTTCCCGATCCTGTCTGATTCTTAGCTATTGGTTTACACATAGATACTTCTTCCAATTCCCTGGACTCTCAGGTCTTAAAACTCCTATCCTTTAAAGACCTTGTCTTCCACCTGTCTCAATCACTCTACCTGTATGATTACGAAGAAACACAACCCTTTATCAATTCCCTTTACGCTTTTAGCACCACCTTCTTTCCTTCCTGCACATTCTCTTTGGTTCTCTGGCTTCAGCATTCTTCCAAACCTACTGAAACGTCCAATCCTACGATCCTATCCCTTTGTACTCACTTCCATCTTCTTCATGTATTTTTTGCTCTTTATCTGGCTAAAACTTTACCATCTTTACAACACTCCTATGAAATCATCCTCAGCTTTCATGCTTTTACTTGGCAAATCACCACTTGATGACACCAACTCTCCACCTAACCCACACCTACACTTCCACACCTACACCAGAGCTGCTGAATGTGGTAGTTGAAAAGCATGAAACCACACGACTGTGGACCTGAAAGAAGCCATCAGTTACCTGGTGCTCACCTCTGCCATTCTCTCTGTACCTCTTCTCTTCCAACTCCCAACACCGCCTCCTCTTCCAACTCCCAACTGCCTCCTTCCTCATTGCTCCCAGGTGAGAAATTTCTTCCTGTAGAGCTGAGAAAATGGAAATGATCAGAAAATAATTTCTGGATTCCCTTTCTATATCTCCAATTTATTATGCCCATGATCTCTGCTTTTATTGAGTTATCTTGCTTTTTATCTAAAGCTAATTCCTCTATGTGTGCATGAGATCTTATTCACCAACAATTCTTCCCTCTATTTCCTATGTCAGCAAATTTTCTCCCTTTACTGGATTATTTTCAGCATCATACAAGCACGCAGTCATTTGACGCATCTTAACAACAACAACAACAACAAAGAAAAGCAAAACAAAACATGGTAAAACCTTCTTTTCATCCCACTTTCCCCACCAACCACCACTCATTTTTCTATTACCCTTTGTATCAAAACTTCTCAAAAAATCATTTATATTGGTTGTATGTGTCTAATTTCTTTCCCTGAATTTTTTAAATTAAAAAATTAGTTTTAGGGCGCCTGGGTGGCTCAGTTGGTTAAGCGACTGCCTTCGGCTCAGGTCATGATCCTGGAATCCCAGGATCGAGTCCCACATCGGGCTCCCTGCTCAGCAGGGAGTCTGCTTCTCCCTCTGACCCTCCTCCCTCTCATGCTCTCTGTCTCTCATTCTCTCTCTCTCAAATAAAAAAAAAAAATTAGTTTTATTTTCTAAACAATTTGAAGTCAGTCATATAATATTCAAAAGCATGTAGGACTAAATGTTGGGAAAAAAATAGTTGGAACATTGATAACAATTCCTGAGTTACCAAGTTGATGATATTGTGACTTCTATAAAGGTAGAAGAAAAATTATAAGTATTATTTCTTTGGAATATTTGAAATGAAAATAACCATACAGGGGCACTTGGGTGGCTCAGTCGTTGAGCATCTGCCTTCAGCTCAGGTCATGATCCCAGGGTCCTGGGATCGAGCCCCGCATCGGGCTCCCTGCTCTGCGGGAAGCCTGCTTCTCCCTCTCCCACTCCCTGCTGGTGTTCCCTCTCTCGCTGTGTCTCTATCTATCAAATAAATAAAAGAAAAAAAATCTTTAAAAAAAAGAAAAAGAAAAAGAAAATAACCATACAAATAGGACTGAGAGGCACCGATGCTTTCATGCATTAACAATAATTGCATTTATCTTATTTTTTATTTTGTACTTATACAGGCCTATACCCGGTCAGGTCTCTCAACATCCATTAAGATGTAAATCTACACTTTATGGACATACTTTTATTAATGTCGCAGTAAAGGTGAACAATTAATCCAGTAGAAAACTGCTTCTTATAATTAAACTTAAATTTGTTGAATTTTAAACTGGGATTTAGGTTTGTTTGGAGAATAAGCAAGTTATTTTCCTGGGATAAATATTTCAGAACCATTGTCTACCCTCAGGTTATACGCTTTTTCATACAAATGTTAAAAGGTCACGTTGTGAGAACATTTCCTGCAATGTTTGATTTCATTTCAAGGTAAATGAGAAGTGAAGTTTCAAGCCACGTTCTGAAACCATTTAGCCTTTCCAGTCATGCCCAGTGACGCCAAACTTGAATGTTTTGAAAAAAGTTAAGTGCTCACAGTGCCAACACTAGGGAAATATTTGCACAGTCCTCCTTCAGTGCATATCAATCTGAGTGCTGCTTTTATTTCATCTTCATAAAGCATTAGATTAAAAAATTAGTTCCAGAATGGATGGCATTTCTAAATACTCAGTTAAACTATAAACCACTTAGTCTCCAGTCATAATACCTCGGTTAGTTTACTTCCCTTAACTCTAAATCCAGAACGGCTGATTTCATGGAAATAAATTCTGAAAGAAGTGCATTCACATAAACAAGAAATTAAATGCTAGATAAAGAGATTATACACTCCTTTTTCTCCATATTTACCAAGCAAATGATTTACCAGTAAAAGGAATATATCAGGGGCTCCTGGGTGGCTCAGTCGGTTAAGCCTCTGCCTTCAGTTCAGATCATGATCCCAGGGTACTGGGATCGAGAACCAATCCCCCCCACCACCACCACCGTTGTCGGGCTCCCTCCTCATCAGGGAGACTGTTTCTCCCCCTCCCTCTGAGCTTCCCCCTGCTTGTGCTCTCTCTCTCAAAAAAATAAATAAAATCTTTAAAAAAATAAAAATAAAAAAGGAATACATCATCTTTACTCTTTCTATATTAAAAATATTTAATTATATTGCTTCGAATTATTTAGTGTTTAATAAACTATAGTTCTGCTCTTCGGTGGTCAGCTCGTGATGGAAAAAGAAAGTAATTATGGTAACATATTTGAATAGCACCATCTGCTTTTTTAAATTTGTTTTTGCCCTATACAACGTGCACACAAAAGCTGATTAGAGCTTTTACCAGAGAATGTCATTAAGAATGGTGAGAAACAGTGGAGGAGAATGAATGAGAACAGTGATGTTTCCAAGCTAATTAATCAGTTATATGAAGGCAGGGCAGGCTAAAATGAGGTAATGATAAAAAAAAGGGGGGGTGGGATTCAAGATGACATCATAGCTTCTAGCTTGGGTGACTGGATAGACGGTAAAGTCATCAAAATAGATAATAAAGAAAGAGAAACTGGTTTGGGGGGAGGAAACCATGAATTCGCCTTTGGATAGGTTTCATTTGCAATGCCCCCAAAATACAGACTAACACTGATATTTTTTAAGAGAGTGGTCAAAATGTAAATTCTGGAGTCATAAGAACATGGTAGATAGGTGAAGCTCTGTGGTAAACCTGTAGGAGCTAAAGGCATCTGCCTGAGGAGAGCAGTTTGGAACATGTAAACCTTAAAGAAACAAACAGAAGGAAACTAGGCAGGGTGAGGGAGAATATGAAGACCAGAGAGGTAGAGGGGTTTGAGTCATAAAATCATAGGTTTAGAGAAAAGTTCTTCAAATGGGGCTTGGAGGTTAAGTTTGTGTGGACTCATCTCTACAACATTGCACAAACCATTCAGATGGCCTCCCCTTCCTCTTTCTGCTCATGAACCCTATCTATCCTGCCAGGTGCTAGCCTCCCTTCTCCCAAGCTCAGAGTGAAGCTCTCTATACACCTAAAAGCATTTTATGAAAGTATCCTTCCACCAGCTAACACTCTTAATTATTGCTTAAAATTTCAATCTTAAAAAATAAAAAATGGCAACTTTAACCTCTCCTTGGCCCTCTAACTTTCACTATTCTGTGCTACTTTTTTCAATGATACGTACCATGCTCTGGGGTACCGTAAATTTTATTTTTATTTTTGCTTACTATTTATTAAGTGTTTTCCACCATAAGGGCAGGAGTTTTAATCTTTTTTTCATTGATATATTCCAAGTGTCCAGAGTAGTGCTGAGTACGTATCAGGTACTCAATAAATCTTTGTTGAATTAATTAATAAAGGCATACTTCTCCTACAGCTATTTCTCATTGTGGTTGTTTTTCTCTCTGACCAGGGGGCTCCTTGTTCCTCATTGTTGCTTCCAGACCATTCTCTCTGCTTGACTATGAAATCACCAGTGTTGGATTCCATATACCAAACTCCAGTCCCTCCATATCTTCCTGTTACTATCTTCTTTCTTCCATACTCCCAGGACATCCATCCTTCCCCACCTTCCTATAAATCTGTCCTGGATTTCGGTTATTGGATCACCGTCAGTCTCCTTAACCCTATATATGGATAACTTGTGTTTGCTCCCCCAGATCTACACCCCATTCTTCTCCACTCTGCTCTGTGTCCCACGTGGATTGCATCAAAAAATCTCCCTTGACTTCTGGCTTCCCCCTGAGTTAGACCAATGGGAGGGATTGTAGGACACTAGAGGGCAGGAGGAGAGTGAAGTCAGTTCACACTATTTCCAGAATCCCCTCCCACCCAGTAATGGTGGCTTGGCTTCCAATTCCATCAGATGACCGTCTCCATGGAACTTTCTTCTAACTAGGTTCCAGCTTCCTATTCTTCAGCCTTAAGGTTTAAGATTGTTAACCCATTGGTAATCACATGGTACCATACAACTATTCCATGTGGGATCCTTAAACTTGAATCCCCATCTGTAGTCATCAAACTTTTCTCAAATTGCCCATTTTGAATATGCCATTGGTTTTTCTGCTAGATCCCTGACTGATATAACCTCCTTTTTTCTACTTTATTCTTTCTAGTATTCGTAGTATTCACCTTCAGAAAATCCCTACCTGATTGCAGTCTTTAGTCCATTGCTCTTATTATCTTTCACTGTCCTTCATTCACCTTACATCCTCTTTTCCCTCCTTACTCAGCTCACATTTTATCATCAATCCTTGTAGTCACTCTCTTGCTTCCAACCTCAGCCTCTCTGTCCCACTGTAGCTGAGTTACATTGGCATAGTGAAAATACACCTCATTAAATCAACTTTCTCCCTGTTCTGTGCCTGCACCCATGCAGTGACTATAGCAGGAAAAAAGCACATAATCATGCTGAATTCATGATCACTAACCAACCGCACCCTTAACAGCACCTGGCAGTCATACCATACCCCCCATTCATTCACTCCCTCTTATCTCTTCTAGATAAGATTTTATGCTTCTCCTTTCTCTTCTCAAGCTGCTGAAATCTCCTCTCTAATCTCCATTCTCAACTGATGACCTGTTTCTTTTTTCACTAAGGAACTTGTAGCAATCAGAAGAGTTCTTATCTTTATATGTAACCTTCTACTATGATTTTCTAACTTCTCTGTTGTTCCTGTGAAGGAATTATCTAGGTAAAGCTGATCCTTTTTTTTTTTTTTGGTAATTTGTCCATTACATCCCTTTCTCTATTTCTTATTCTCCCCACTCTTTGTGTATTACTATTTCCTATGCTACTAAATTATTCTTGTGAATATACAAAGATGTGGTTATTTCTCCCATCTTAAAACAGACAAAATTTATTTGAGCCCATTTCCCCATCCAGCTACTGACCCATTTCTCACTTTTTCTCACAGCAAAATTCCTCGATAAGGTTTACAGTAGTTAATGGCTCCAGTTCCTCTCCCCCTATTGTGCCTTGAACCCATGCCAATTAGGTTTTTGCCCCCTACTAATCCACAAAAAAATATCAAGTCGCCAGTAATCTCCACATTGCTAAATCCAAAGGCCAACTCTCAGTCCTTATCATACCGGATCCATCCAGCATGTGGCACAATGAATATTTCTCTTCCTGGAGATGATTTTTCGCTTGGCTTCCAGGACATCATAGTTTCTTGGTTTTACATCTACGTATCTGGCTGTTCCTTCTCATGCTCCTTTGCTAATTCCTTTTTATTCTTCCAACTTTAAAATGTGGGAGTTGGGGGCGCCTGGGTGGCTCAGTCCTTAAGCGTCTGCCTTCGGCTCAGGTCATGATCCCAGGGTCCTGGGATCAGCCCTGCATCAGGCTCCCTGCTCAGCAGGAGGCCTGCTTCTCCCTCTCCCACTCCCCCTGCTTGTGTTCCCTCTCTCACTGTGTCTCTCTCTGTCAAATAAATAAATAAAATCTTTAAAAAATAAAAAAAATAAAATGTGGGAGTTCTCTTAAACTTAGTTTTTTTTCTTGTAATATATCTTTCCTTTGTTTCATTTGTACATTATGAGGTTTTAATATTTATTTTAATCATACAATTAAATTAATTTTAATTATAATTAAATTTAATTATGCAATTAATAATATAATAATTTAATACATGTTAAAATAATTATAATATAATGTAATTATAATATTAAGTATGTTATATTGTATAAAATTGTTTTTAGTATTAGTATTTGGCAATAACTGCAGTTGAAAACGTTTGACCAGTTTCCTTGAACATTTTACGTGTTTGATTTTTTTTTTTTACTTTTTTTCTGCTTTGTTGAGGTATAAGTGACAAACAAAATTGCAGTATATTTAAAGTATATAAAATGAAGATTTGATGTACATATACATTGTAAAAGGCTTTCCACAATCAAGTTAATTAACATGTTCATCATCTCACATACTTTTTTTTTGGTAAGAACATTTAAGTTTTTCAATCATACAATAAAATATTATCAACTATAGTCACCATGTTATAAATTAGACCCTCTGACCTTATTAATCTTATAACTGAAAGTTTGCCTGTGTTTACTAGTTTCCCTGTTTTCCCCTACCCCTCTGGGTACTGGCAACCATCATTCTACTTCGTTAAGTTTCATCTTTTTTTTCTTTTTTTTAAGACTGCATATAAGTCATACCATGCAGTATTTTTCTTCCTCTGTCTGACTTATTAACTTGGCATAATGTCTTCTGGTTCCAGCCATACTGTTGCAAATAACAGGATTTCCTTATTCCATACCTTGACTATTATGAATAATGGTGCAATGAACATAGTAATATGCATATCTCTTTGAGATAGTAGTTTCATTTTCTTTGGATATATACCCAGAAATGGAATTGCTGGATCATATGGTAGTTCTATTTCTAGTTTTTTTGAGGAAACTCCATATTGTTTTCCACAGTGGATGCACCAGTTTGCATTCTCACCAACAGTGCACAAGGGTTCTCTTTTCTCTATACCCTCACTGGCATTTGTTATCTCTTATCTTTTCCTAAGAAACACCCTAACAGGTGTGCAATGGTATCTCATTATAGTTTTGACTTGCATTTCCTATATGACTAGGTTGAACACAGAAGTGTTGAACACTTCTTTATGTACCTGTTGACCGTTTGGTTGTCTTCTTTGAAAAAAGGTCTATTCAGGTCCTCTGACCATTTTTTAATTGGATTATTTTGGGAGTTTTGCTAGTAAATTGTATGAGTTCCTTGAATATCTTGGATATTAACCTCTTATCAGATATGTGGCTTGCAAATAAATATTTTCTCCCATTGCACAGCTTGTCTCTTTATTTTGTTGATGCTTTCCTTTGCTGTATAGATGCTTTTAAATTTGATGGAGTCTCAGGGATTCCTGGGTGGCTCAGTCAGTTAAGTGTCTGCCTTTGGCTCAGGTCATGATCCCAGGGTCCTGGGATCGAGTCTCACATCGGGCTCCCTGGTCAGAGGGAAGCCTGCTTCTCCCTCTGCCTGCTGCTCCCCCTGCTTGTGCTCTCTCTTTCTGGCAAATAAATAAATCTTAAATAAATTTGATGTAGTCTTACTTGTTTATTTTTGCTTTTGTTGCCTTTGCTTTTGCCAGCTATTTCAAAAAATTATTGCCAAGAGCAATGTCAAAGAGCTTACTCCCACGTTTTCTTCCAAGATTTTTATGGCTCAGGTCTTACATTCGAGTCTTTATATTGAGTTGGTTTCTGTGTCTGGTGTAAGGTAGGAATCCAGTTTCATTCTTTTGCATGTGGCTGTCCAGTTTTCCCAGTATCATTTATTGAAGAGACTATTCTTTTTCATTGTATATTCTGGGATCCTTGGTCAAAAATTAATTAATCGTACATACATGAATTTATTTTGGGCTCTCTATTCCATTCCTTTAACCTATGGGTCTGTGTATATGCCAAACACCATACTGTTTGTTATTACTATAGCTTTGTAATATAGTTTGGAATCCGGTAGTGTGATGTCTCTGCCTTTGTTCTTCTTTCTCAAGACTCTTTTGGCTATCGGGGTCTTTTGTGGTTCCTTATGAATTTAAGCATTGATTAGTCTATTTCTGTGAAAAATGCCATTGGAATTTTTTTTTCCATTGGAATTTTGATAGCAATTGCATTGAATCTGTAGATCACTTTGGGTAGTACAGACATTTTAACAATATTATTTCTTCCAATCCATGAGCATGAGATATCTTTTCATTTATTCATATCTCCTTCAATAAATTTCATCAATGTTTTATAGGTTTCAGGGTACAGATCCTTTACTTCCCTGTTTAAATTTATCTCTAGGTATTTTTATTCTTTTTGATGCCATTGTAAATGGGATTATTTTCTTAAAGCCTCTTTTCAATTATTTAGTGTTAGTGAATAGAAATGCAACTGATTTTTGTACTTCTATATGTTCTCATCCCACATACTCACCTAGTCTCATAGCTTTAAATACCATCCCTATGGTGATTACTATCAAATCTATATTTCCAATCTAGACTTCTTCCTTGAAATCCAGACGTATTTATCTAATTTTCTATTCTTTTCCTCTGCAATGTTTAATAGACACCTGAATCGTCATGGGAGCAACACTAGAGAAAGCGAGCAGAGAGAGTTAAAAAAATAAATCTTTAGGGTTTTTTTTTAAGACTTATTTATTTATTTAAAGAGAGAAAGAGAGAAAGAGTGTGCACAATGGGGGAGGGGCAGGGGAGAGGGAGAGAATCTCAAGCAGACTCCCCGCTGAGCACAGAGCCCCATGTGGGGCTTGATTCCAAGACCCAGAGATCATGACCTGAGCCAAAATCAAGAGTTGGATGCTTAACCAACTAAGCCACCCACCCAATAAATCTTTAGTTTTACAACTGGGATTTTCTATTGCAACATCATGCCAAAAAAAATCTGTCCATCTACGAACAGATACTTTACATTTAATCCTCAAACAATCTCCTAAAATGGGTTAAATCGATTCTGTGTTACTCATGAGAACTAAGGCTCAGAATGGCTAAACAAATTGAGATCACAAAGCTAATGAGCAGCAGAGCTGGGATTGAACCCAAATAATCAGAATCCGCTTCACCAAGCTGTTCCAGTGTGTAGATTTCTAAATCAATTCAGATAATATACTCTAATCAAGATCTTGATGCTGAAGAGAAGCAAAGGTTTCCAGGATGAAGTTAAAACAGCTGTAATAAATTTTTTTAAGTATCTTAAAAATGTGTTATTTGAGCTTTTTCATTATCCACATCCCAAAGGAAATACTTGATTCACTAATTTTGGAATTTATCTCTGAAAAACTAATTTTAGTGTTGTTTAAAATTTATCACTTATAAATCCCTTCCATTAGAAGTTACTTTCCTTGGATATTTACTGATGGTCTTAATTTCCCTTCAACTTTAGGTCTTGCTTCAATCACAACCAAATAACAAAAATCTATCCATCCATGGAAGTTGTTAATAATATATCATCAAGTACCTAATCAAAAAAGGAAAGGAAGTTTTGTGGCAATGTTTTCTCTAATTTCCACAAATACAAACGACATATCTCATGAGAAATAAGAGACACTTAAAAAAATAATTACGTGATGCAATATGGCAGGATTTTTGACACAGGGATCTTTCCTCAATTTAATCATTTTTATTTTATCATTTCACTTAAATATGAGCAAATGTTTCTAGCCCTATCATTCCTTGAATCCAAGCTGCCATCAGTTCTCACCTGTCAAGATCCAGCAAGCTGGAAAGACAGAAACCACTTGAGGCCTTTCACATGTAGTCTATGGTTACCTGTGTAATAGAAGACCTAAAAAGCCAAACAAGAAAAAGTGAGGCAACTCCAAGACTAGTTGCATCAGGGAGCATCCACCATCCCTAAAAGGTGAGTGATGAGAGGTGCGTTATCAGAGTCCTAAAGCCAGAGGTGTCTGGTAGGATCTGAAACCATGATGGAGTCTACATGTCAGGAACTCAGACCTACTAGGAGGGGACTTGTGACTGGAGCTGGAGTCATAGCTAGAGGAATGAGAGGGAGTACATGGTAGGCAGAGTAATGTCCCCCTCTAAATGTCCACAACCCAATCCTCAGGACCTCTGCATATGTTACTTGACATACCAAAAAGGACTCTGCAGATGTGATTAAATTAAGGATCTGGAGATGGGGAGATTATCCTGAATTATCGGGACTGGCTCAATGAAATCACAAGAGTGCTCTTAAGTAAAAGAGAGAGACAGGAGAGTCAGAGATGTGAGGACAGAAGCAAGGGTCAGAGTCAGAGAGATATTTTGAGATGTTACATTTCTGGCTTTGAAGATGAGAAAAGGGTCACAATCCAAGGAACACAGGTGACATCTTCCAGCTGGAAAAGGCAAGGAAATGAATTCTCCCGTTGACTCTCCAGAAGGAATATAGCCTTGCTAACACCTGATTTTAGCCCAGGAAGACCTTCTTCAGACTCCTGTAAGATAATACAGATATGTTGTTTTAAGCAATTAAATATGTGCTCATGTATTGTAACTGCAATAGAAAACTAATACAGAATGATAAACCCAGATTTCCACCCATCTCCTACTCTCCAATCTTCTACCAGTAGCTCAAAATAGTAAATGCTACCAAAAAGGCAGAGAAGCAATAGTTCTCCGCTAGACAGGGGAGAGATGGGAGAAAAGGAGGGATCTTCCTTCATTCATTCCTGACCTTTACAAGTCATTTTCTTCTGTGTGGCCATTATATTTTAAAGTATGGGGTTTATTTGGTTCTGCACTGTCCTATGTTCTTACTCTATACTCTCCCTAATTCTTTAATTTCCTTAATGGCAAATGCCCAAAAATATAGATTTTTTCCCCCGACCTCTCCTCTAAGCTCCAGTGTACTAACTGCCTGTTTGAATTTATCACTTAAATGTTTCAAGGTTATCTCAAAATCAACATGTCAAAAATGAACCTCTAATGTTACCCAAATCTGCTTCTGTGTTTGGTCTATAAGGGATATATGTAGGGGCAAGTTTGGAGGTTTATATGCTGTCTCACATCTTCCATCCTTCTCTCCAATCCTGTTCCTTTTTCAGCATTCCCTCCTCCATGAATTCAACTGTGCAAGGAAGAAACATGGGAACCATCTCTGGCTCTTGTCCAGTTCCTTGCCATCCCCATCTCACATCCCCAGTCTGCATAACAGACTAATAACTAATCTTTCCAAAATGCAAATGTGTCAAGTCATGGGCTCTTCAATGATTACCCAATGCTCTCAGGATAAAGAGCCATATTCCTAAAGCTGGTCCCAAGACTGCATGAACTGACTCTGCCATGAACTGGATCCTCAGCCTTATTCCAAATGATACTCTCTCTTGTACTCTGCACAATAACCACACTGGTCTTCTATCTCTTCAAACAGACCAAATCATCTTCTCGTACAGAATGTATATGCCTGTCTAGTCAGTTCTGGCTGCAGCGCAAACAGCAGGATTGTTGTAACTAACATAGATTGTGGCATAAAAAACAGAAATTTATGTTCTCACAGTTCTGGAGGCTAACAAGATCAAGATCAAGGTGCCAGCATGAAAGGTTTCTGGTGATATCCCTCTTCATGACTGTAGGCTGCTGCCATCTCATTGTGTATTCATATAACTTCTTTTCTGTGTGTGCACGCAGGGAGAGAAAAAGAAAGAAAACTCTCCCATGTTTCTTCTCCTAAGAGCTCTAATCCTATCATGGGAACTCCACCCACATAACCTCATCTAAACCTGATTATCTCCCAAAAACCCTATCTCCAAATACTTTCATGTTGGGGGTTAGGGTGTCAACATATGAACTGGGGAGGGGAGTGGGGTGGGGAGACACGACTCAGTTTGTAGTAATGCCTGTGTCTTGGACACACCACAACCCCATTCTCATAGCTCAGCCCTAATGAACGTTTTCCAAGGCAACCTTGTAGGACCCCTCCCTAAGAATACAACCAATCCTCCTATAACAAATTATCGTGTCTCTTTCTTCATAACAAATGTCAAAGATGAAATTGTACATTTATTTATGTGGTTACCTAATAACATTTCATATTCCATATTCTGTTGTTGTCTTTGTGGAAGAAGGGACATTATCTTTTTCTGTTCACCCTTATATCTTCACTGTCCAAAATGAAGCCTGATATAGAGTAAGTGAAGGATAGTTGAAAGAAAGGCAGGCAGGGATAAGGGGCTTCCACCCTAAGAGGAAACCACCCTTAAAAGGATTTTATATCACCCTGGAAGGAGCTCTCCACCCTTTCCCACATGATAGGCAGATGACAAAAACCTGATTACGTGACAGATGCAAGGAGGGTTAATCAGATTAAAACAGCCCTCCAACAAGCCCATAAAAACCCCTAGATCTAAAAGCCAAATCCACAGCCCTCTCGGGTCCCCTCCCTCTTCAGGAGCATTGTACTACAACTCAATAAACTTTGCTTTGTAGCCCACCACTCTTCGTTTGGTCTGCCTCTTCATTCTTGGAAGAAGCGTGACCAAGAACCGCCATGACCTAGAACCGCGGGCATTAAGGGAAAGAAATCCTGTAACATAAGTATTCAACATATATATGCCAGATGAAATAATGAATAGGAAAATTAGTTCCTAATTTAATTTCACCACTTCCTAGCTATAGGACTTTGCCAGATTACTTAATTTCTCTGATCCTCAGTATTCTCATCTTTAACAGAGTAACAACTACCTCCTGCAGTAGATCTAAAACTTCTAGTGCAATCTGTGGCCAATAGTAAGTGGCAATAAGTGTTATTGATGAGAGATTTTACCACATGGTTTAAATGCCCTCATAAATGCTCTAAAATTTTAAAAAATCATCTCTGATTAAACTTTAATCAGGCTGGCTCCCCTGAGCCCCCTTCTCAATGAGGCCCTACCTTTCAATCTCTATTCTTGTGGAGTTCAGTTCTTTTTTTTTTTAAATCTTTATTTATTTATGTATTTAATTGACAGAGAGAGAGAGAGAGACAGCGTGAGAGGGAACACAAGCAGGGGGAGTGGGAGAGGGAGAAGCAGGCTTCTGGCCGAGCAGGGAGCCTGATGCGGAGCTCGATCCCAGGACCTTGGGATCATGACCTAAGCTGAAGGCAGTCGCTTAACCAACTGAGCCACCCAGGCGCCCCTTGTCGAGTTCAGTTTTAGCAAGAATCTTGCTAAGTCAGTTTAGTCAGGATCCTCCATCTTTGGTATCTGATCACCCTCTATATCTGATTGAATTCCTCATCCCCCACCCTGGATGTCTTATCACCCTGGCCTGACCTCAGCAAGAATCCTGTCAAGTCCCTTTAGCCAGAATCCCCCTAGCCTTGATGCTTCCTCTCGGTAACTGTTCATCCACTGACTCCCACCTTGTTCCTTGGCTATACAATCCTATTTTTCCTTATTCAGAGTTGAGCTTGATTTCTCTCCCCTACTGAAAAGCCCTATTGCAGTAATCCTCTTGAATAAAGTTTTCCTTACTATCTTCAATAAGTGTCATGGAAAAATGTGTCTTTAACAAAACTATTTGAAACAAAATAAGTTCATTTTATTCATTGTTATCTAGACCCAAGTGAGAACTTTATGTCACTGAAAAACAAGGAAAATAGGGTATAGCTAAGGGAAAAGAAGTATCATAAAATCTGAAAAAAAAATCAAGATGTGATGATTCTAGTAAGATTGAGAAAATCTTTTTTTTTTTTAAGGATTTTTATTTATGAGTGAGAGAGAGAGGGAGAGAGCACGTGGGGGGAGGAGAAGAGGGAGAAGGACAAGCAGACTCTGCACTGAGCACAGAGCCCTATGCTGCAGGGCTCGATCCCACAACCCTGAGATCATGACCTGAGCCGAAACCAAGAGTTGGACACTTAACTGACTGAGCCACTCAGGTGCCCCAAGATTGATAAAATCTTACAGATAAAAAAAAAATTACATTTAGAATAAATTATTAGTAGACAAAATTATCATATATGAAAATAGAGTAGGAACCAGACTATAATTCCCATAACTGTGTGGCTCCTCTGAACTCAATTCAATGCCCTTTGGGTCCCAGGAGAAAAAATTCTAAAAGGCCTATCATAAGAGGAAAACTGCTGCTTTTGCCCATATCAGAAAAATTATTACTGGAGGATCAGAATAAAAGAGATCAAAGCTATTTCATGCCACTTGCCTCTGCACTTGAGAGCAGGTTCAGGAGGTAGAGCAGAAACTGTAAGACAATACTATGCTCCTTTGAGGGCATAATTACTTTTTAAAGGGGGGGATTAAAGAAGTCAATAAACCAAGATATAGGATGCTTGCCAATCATCTCACAAAATACAGTAAAATGTAGCCAAATACAATTATGTTCTTTAAAAGAAAGTATGGATGACTTTATTCTGCATAATATATCAAAGAGCTTAGATCAAGGTCACTATAGTTTTAGGTTTTAATTATATATCACATGCATTTCAGATTAATAATATTCAAAGTCTATCAATCAAAATTCTGGCATTTAGTGATCAGAAATATACAAATTGGTTATAACCTCTATAATAGAAGCAATTTTAGCTCTACCATGTTCAGGAGTAATATGTGACTCCCAGGGGAGTGCCTCTCTGTTTTCCCTTTGTGTATTTAGCATTCTTGCATTTGTTTGTAGTTATTTCTTCATTGTTCATCTCTCTAACTAAGCTGTGAAACTTTTGCATATAAGAACATGGTATTGTGGGCGCCTGGGTGGCTCAGTTGGTTAAGCGACTGCCTTCGGCTCAGGTCATGGTCCCGGAGTCCTGGGATCGAGTCCCACATTGGGCTTCCGGCTCAGCGGGGAGCCTACTTCTCCCTCTGACCCTCTCCCTTCTCATGCTGTTTCTCTCTCTCTCTCTCTCAAATAAATAAATAAATAAAATCTTAAAAAAAAAAAAAAAAGAACATGGTATTGTTTTGGTAACCTTAAGATCCAGCACCTGAATAGAATAAAAAAACAGATTTACTATACATTGAGAAATGAGAAAACTTAATATTTTCAATAATAGCAGTCACCATAAGTAATATTTATAATTGTAAAAACTTATTAAATTTAACAGAAGTTGATAATCATGTACAAGTTTATGAACTTGTTACTACAGAGGATTAGAAAAAGATACAAAAAACCCCATATCTTTTTATTTTCAGTTAATCTACAGTGTAATAGGTGATGACATGTGTGAGATGAATTATTAAAAAAAATGAGACTAGTGCTATTATCAACAAATTTGTAGATTCAAAGGACAGATGACTTATGTAAGTAGTCTGAATAATGGCCACCCAAAAAGGTCAAATACTAATCCCTGGAATATGTAAATCTTGCCTTATGAGGAGAAAGGGCCTTTGCAGATGTGATTCATGATCTTGATTTGAGAAGATTATCCTGGATTGAGTAAATAGGCTCTCAACCCAATCACAGTGTTACCAGAAAAAAGCAGAGGGAGGTTACACAGACAGAAGAGAAGGTGATATGAAGATCAACAGGGAGAGATTTAAAGACGGCAGCCTTCCAGGACCAGCCAATACCTTATTTGAGCCTAGTTCCTTATGATAGATCAACCATGAGCTCTCAGATTCCTCACAATTATTCCACCAAGGTGGAGGCTGCTATCAACTGCCTGGTCAACATGCACCTGTGGACTTCTACACCCATGTCTCTAGGCTTCTACCTCAACCTTGAAGAGGTGGCTCTGGAGAGCTGGGCCATTTCTTCCATGAGTTAGCTACGGAGAAGCACAAGGGTGCTGAGAGTTCCAGGAAGATGCAAAACCAGCACAAAGGTTCCGTCCTCTTCAGGGACCTGCAGAAGACTTCCCAAAATGAGTGGGGTAAAACCTTGAACATTATGAAAGCTGCCCTGGTTCTGGAGAAGAACCTGAACCAGGCCCTTTTGGATCTGCAAGCCCTGGGTTCCCCCCCACCCCGGGGAAGACTCTTATTTCTGTGCCATCCTGGAGAGCCACTTCCTAGATGAGGAGGTGAAACTCATCAAGAAGATGGGCCACCACCTGACTAACTTCTGCAGGCTGGCTGGCCCCCAGGCCGGTATGGGTATCTCTTCAAAAGGCTCATCCTCAATCATGACTAGGAGTTTCTGGAGCCCAGCAGCCTTGGAGGGGCCCCTATGGCATCCCTCTGGTGCCAGGGATTTTGTGTGAGCCTTTCCCTGCAGCTCCTGGGCAGCTTTTTAACCACCCCGGAGTCCTCTCCCAAGCAGTGGACCAAATGGAAGCAATAAAGCTTTCTGCAGCAAATAAAACAAAATAAAGATGGCAGCCTTGAAGACTGAGGTGATGCTGCCACAAGCCAAACAATGCCAGGGGCCACCAGAAGCTGGAAGAAGTAATGGGACAGGTTCTACCCTCGGCCTCTGGAAGGAGCGTGACCCTGCTGACACTGATTTCACCCTTCTGACCAGAACTGTGAGAAGATAATATTTCTGTTGTTTTAAGTCACCAAGTTTGTAGCAACTTGTCAAAGCAGCCACAGGAAACTAATCCAGCTTTTAAATAAGCGATACTGAAAATCACACTGGAGAGACACATTTAGAGTAATGTAATATTCATATGGAAATGGAGGCTGACAGGGGAGGACTGAGGGTGGAGGAGAGTATTGCTGGCTGAGTCGGTAACATGAGCAGAATTCAGTCACAGTCAAATTTCGTATTTATTATGTCGATTAATTACAGGAAAGTGCTGTGTTTTTGTTTTTGTTTTGTTTTGTTTTTTAGAAAGAGAGAGAGAGCGTGAGAGTGTGGGGGGAGGGGCAGAGGGAGAGAGAATCCCAAGCAGGCTCCATGCCCCAGCACATAGCCCAACCATGATCTCACAACCCTGACATAACTTGAGCCGAAATCAAGAGTTGGATGCTTAACCAACTGATCCACCCAGGCGCCCCTCCAGGAAAGTGATGTTAATAGACCAAAGAGAAATGCTGTACTGTTCCCAATGAAGTAAAGCCACCAAGCCATAAATCTCATATTTAGTGGCATACATTTTATATGTCAAGCACTGTTCTAAATACATTATAAGTATTTGTCCTGGTCAATTGCGGCTGCTCTAACAAAGTACCATATACTGTGTGGCTTATAAACAACTGGTATTTTTTTCTTGACGTTACAGAGCCGGCATGGTCCAATCCTGAGGAGATCCGTCTTTTGGGTTGCAGACTGCCAACTTCTTGTATCCTCACACGGCAGAGAACGGATAGAGAAAGCCACCTCTTGTGACACTAATATGAGCACTAATCCCATTCATAAGGCCTCCAGTCTCATGACCTCAGCAAATCCCAATCACCAAAGGCCCTGTCTCCTAATACCATAACATTGGGGGATACGATTTCAACACATGAATTTTGTGGAGACACAGACATCAAGTCCACCACATTTATTTACATAAAAATCACAACATCTCTAGTATTATTCCTACGGACGTATAAGGAAACTAAGACATAAAGATGTTGAAAGCAACCTGACCAAGACAACACCAAGAATTGTGGGCTTTTCACCACTGTAGGTCACTGTTACTCCTGCCTAGTAGTTTAGTTTGGTTTTAAGGGAATAGAGGGAATAAGGAGGACCAGGGTAAAAATAATCTGACAGTTCATTTTAAGGATAATAATATTAATAAACCTTATTCTACTCCCAATCTAATTTGCCCTCTATTATATCATTTGAAATTTAAATGGACAAGCATATTCAACTTAATTATTTTTCTTTACTGTTTTCTTTCCAGTATCAGGAAAAAATACATGTAAATTATTACAATTTATTTATAATTGGAGAATGAAAAGCAAACCAATGCTACACATCATTGGACTAATTTAAGAAAAATTCTCTTCAATGTCATCCTGAGCTTTATTTTCATTGGGGAATTTTTTTGTCTACCAGAGGAACAGGCATTTTGATAAACAAAAGTCTTTTTTTTAATTTAAATTCAATTAATTAACATATAGTGTATTATTCATTTCAAAGGTAGAGTTCAGTGATTTATCAGTTGTATATAACACCCAGTGCTCATTACATCATGTGTCCTCCTTAATGCCTGTCACCCAGTTACCCCATCCCCCACCCCCTCCTCTCCAGCAACCCTCAGTTTGTTTCCTGTGATTAAGAGTCTCTTACGGTTTGTCTCTCTCTCTCTCTGGTTTTGTCTTGTTTTATTTTTCCTTCCCTTTCCCTATGCTCCTCTGTTTTTATTTTTATTTATTTTATTTTATTTTTTTTTTTAAATATTTTATTTATTTATTTGAGACAGAATGAGAGAGAGAGAGAGCTCATGAGAGGGGGGAGGGTCAGAGGGAGAAGCAGGTTCCCCGCCGAGCAGGGAGCCCGATGCGGGACTCGATCCAGGGACTCCAGGATCATGACCTGAGCCGAAGGCAGTCGCCCAACCGACTGAGCCACCCAGGCGCCCCGCTCCTCTGTTTTTAAACAAGAGTGTTTAATATTTCAATGGAATTTGTCCATTTTCAACAAGAACAAATTACCATTTTTAAAGGAGGCCTAGTTCCTATAATAACACATTTAAGTATGTTATCACTGAAAGAACTTCTTAGGGTGTTGTGAGAAATTCCAGTTTGGAGTAGCTGATGATTAAAATAATTGAATCTGAAGAGACCTAGGATTCACACACTTTGATTTTTGCTTTCTGACCAAGCATAATTCTTCATACTCTTTCTTTCTCACATAGCTTTTGTTTTTGACTAACAAAAATGAATGACTATTTTCAATAATTATTTGTACGAACTGTTGAGTTGACAAAGAAGTTAAATGTGGAAAGACCAATGTAGGTCAGCTTTCACAGAGCAATTTGGTCTCTTGGTGGCCATGATGGTTCAAAAGATGGCTCTTAGCTTTATGGCTAAGAAACATACTGCCATCAGACACAGAGGTGATCAGGCAAAGATAAAGTGATAAGTTATCCAAATTTGTAAAACACTGTTACATAAAGCCAATCCCAATTTTTACTCATGCAGATGGTTCATGCATTCCTCATCTAGTAAAGAAAGTATAGAGTGAACATGAAATTACCATCTAAAGATTGTTTTGTGAATAGGGACCTGGGGTGACATAAAGGGCAATATCATCAAGCTCCTCAGAATCTATGCATACTTTTTTTTATTGAAGTAGAGTTAACACACAACGTTATGTAGTCATTCTTAATGTGACAAGGATATGTCTGCTAAGCAAACTAGAACACTTTCAATGGACAGCACTAAAGACAACAATAAAAAAATGCTTATTAACAAGTACTCCTTTTATATAATCCATAGAAGGTGGCATGGAAATAGGATGATGAGCACAAACTTTAGAGTCAAATTCTGCTATTGCTATGTGATCGTGAGTAAAATCTATTCAGATCCTAATTTCCTCACCTAAAATGGAAGCAATAATATCTTTTTCATGGAGTTTTGAGAATATTAAACTCAACAATAAAATTAACATATAACAAAGTGCTTTTCTACCTTTTTGCAGAGCATTTTTTTCTGACAGTGATATTCCCATGTATTCCCATCAAAAGAGTATAGACCATATATCATCTTATTTTTTCTATATTTCCAAATCTTAACCAGCAACATAGCTATACAACATAGTTTATTGTGAAATATTTTTATACTGATAAACTACATTATTAAATGTTATTTCTTTCCCTTTCAGAAAGTAATTTGCTCTTGAAGGTATTAGAACTCCACCCTATAGACTTCACCATTAATAGTGACATTGACAAGATAACAGTCAGCTATTATTGACTTTTGACTCCCATGTGCAATTTCTTAATCTTTGACCATATGTCTTAAAAATAAAAGGAAACATGGGTGACACACATAACTAAATATCAACTAAGCTTTTACAAAATAAGAAAGAACATAGCTTTAAATTATAGTTTACATTTACAGCTATTTTTCCCAAAGAAAGATTCATGATATAATTTGGTACAGACACATGTTAACAAAGCTTTGCTATCTGAAACCATAGATTATGACATTCAAATATATCCAGCTTAGGAAATGGGATACATCTTCTTGGCTTAATTAACCACAGTCAATCTTAAAAGCTCTTTTGAGAACAATTGAAGAAGAATGGTTGGTTGTATGTTTAAAACCTGGACTGTAGGGTCATCTCTGACCCTAACATATCTAATAGTCTATGATTTTGAGAGGTGCCTTACTTTGGAGTCTTAGCTTCCACATCAATAAAGTTGAAATGTTGGGATTATTTTGAGGACTAAATTCTAGCATATGTAGCTTACTTTACACTGCAACCGACACAGAAAAGCTTACTAACTGCTCAATTATCTTTATCAATTGAAGTAATTTGTAACCTCAGGTCTTTAACCCCAAAGCATACACGCCTATTTACATATATACATAGGTGCATCCACAAATACACTTAGAAACACACAAAACACTAAGCAGCCGCAGTACAAATGTAAATAGACCCTCCTGTAACTCAGCCATAACCAACTTAACTTTCCTCAAACTTACGCTCAACTAGACCTTCATGGCATCCGTGAACGTAAGTAATATTTAGCTTCCACACATAGCTAGAACTACAAGGAACATCTCTATCCCACCTCTTACTCATGAAGCGGGGTCAAGAGAATTCATGTCAACATAATTAACAATATGTGTCACCATCTATTAGAATCAACAAACAACCCTGTGGCTATTTGGCATCAGAAGCAACACAGAAAAGGCACCTAGTGGCAAAGACATGTCACTGTCTATTATTATTAAGAGAACAAAATAGAATCTCTCTCTGATTATAAAGTACATTCCCAGTTTATATTTAGCACCGTGCTCTTTTTGATTATGAAGTTTCACATTCGGATGATTTTAAATCACATGAAGTGGTTTTGTATCATGAGCAGTAGGTTAACTAAGAAAGCCAAGAGAAAAATTTTCAAGTAGATATATATTCCCTCTGGTACTTTGTCCTCTCCTGAGAGCAAAATGGAGCTAAATAAAACCCATGACATGTGAAAAGTGAAAATACGTTACCACCGTTTCAGGTTCAAGAACTTAGGCTGTTTTCATAGGAAGGCAAACCAATACATCAGGATGCAATTAGCCGTCATCTTTTGGAAGAGCTGCTAGGCAGATAAATGTTAGTTTAGGGCAGTACTGTATGTCCTGCTAAGAGAGTGCAGTAAAATACATTGGCAATCCCTCTCTCTCTTTTTTTTTTTCTTTTGGCAATCCCTTAATATTTTAAATAAAGTTTCATGGACTAAAAGTCAGTCACTAAAGCATGCTTTTATTTTTATCCCTCTGATACTGAATTTTCACACTGTGTGCCAACACATTACTTCCACACTATGTGTAACACAATCTAAAGCAATTTTTTGGCTAAAATTAAGAAGGACATCCATCCAAGACATTCTTACAGGGATCCCACTCACCACCACTTCTTCTTTTTGCTGTCTTGTTTATTGCAGCCTTAAAAAACCCTGCAAGTCTCAAGTCTGAATTGAGCCTATCATCTGAGTGTTCCACTGGTATATTCCAATTATGCTGCAAGGCTGGAGAAAATCACATGAGAGTAGTGATGGGTGCCCCTGCAGAGTCATGGGCTCCAACCCCGTCTGGGGCCTTGGTGCAACCCAGCAACCCTTCATGTCCTGGTCAGTGCGATTTTCCATTGCCTTCAGCAGTCTTCTCCAAACTTTGACTTCAGTGTCCAAATCTACTACCCTATCGCCTTCTCTGTCACTTATAGTTTTATTTCCTATCATCATTTCATTTGCACTTCATTCATTTCTTTATCACAGAAAGAGAAGCCTTCCTAGGAGGTCTCCCTTGAATGTCTTGCTGCATAGTGCGCATAAACTTCAGTTCTTCTGACTCTCTCTCAGTAGAGGAAGAAACAAAACTTCCTGCTCAAATTAAATTTATCCACCCTTCTCCTCCATGTCTCTGGGACTTCAGTTCACCATATATCGTCTCTCCCTCCATAGCTTTAGAATTGTTCTTATCTTTCATAATGTAATGATGACAAAGGGTTCTCAATTCACAACAAAAAATTTAATCTCTCTCTTGACTCAACATCTCTGTGTAGTCATGGCTTTACCAGCAGCTGTTGGAACAGTTGTCTGTGTTTGTGGCCCCTTTCCCAACCGTCCACTGCTCAGTCCATTGCCCTCAGGCTTCTGTCACCACGTCTTTGCAACTCCTCTTTGTAAAGTCAACAATGACACCCTTGATGTATTATCTAATGAATTATTTTCAGTCCTTACCTTAATTTTTTTGTGAAATTTTGAGCTCTGAAATTCTTTCTTCAGCTTTGGTGATTCTTCCCTCTATCTCTCTGGCCGCTCCTTCTCACTCTCTTACGCTCTCTCTTTCTCTTCTGTCCATCTCCAAATCCTATTTCCCATCACTAGCCTGAGGGCCTGTGATATCGCTTCACCCAGTTTTTATTGCTTCATACAAAAATGACAGTGCAGGGGCGCCTGGCTGGCTCAGTCGTTAAGCGTTCTGCCTTTGGCTCAGGTCATGATCCCAGGGTCCTGGAATCGAGCCCCGCATCGGGCTCCCTGCTCAGCGGGGAGTCTCCTTCTCCCTCTGCCCCTCCCTCTGCTCATGCTCTCTCTCACGCTGTGAGATTTTGGTTGAGAACTATCAGTCTTTGCATTATTTCCCCATGGATTCAAAATACATTCAAATTCCTTCTCTTACCATACAAAATCTCTCTACTTTTTGTGTCACCTAGGACTGACTCCCCCACGTCGGTCCATCAATCTCTGCTTTTGCCATAACCAACTTACTTTCCTCAAACTTACGCTCAACTAGACCTTCATGGCATCCGTGATGTTGTTTCCCTCTGGCTCATCACGTTTCTCTACTCCTCCTCTTTCCTTTAGCTAAATTCGCACCTTTATTACCAGTTCAGATCACTTTCCATGACACCTGATTGGATGTGCATAACCTCTGGCTGTGTTTTCACAGCCCCCTGTACAGAGCACTGAACAAAGTGATATACAGGCTTACGTTTTCTTGTCCATTTGCCCATTGACTGCAAACCCTGACAGAATCTATTCATTGCAATGATTATGTAAGATAATGTTTTTTTTAATACATTCAAAATTATCCCTCTGCTTATTCTAAAATTAATTAAATCAGGCCCATTTTTTAGCCCCCAATAATTCAGTATTAAAGACAAATTTGATATTACTAATAATTTTAGACTTTTGCATTTGCCAATTAGATGGTTCAGAAATTATCCTCTGGCAGTGTCTGCGAAAACGTGTTTCTTGAGCTCTACGTATTACCAGTTTTATAAAAATTAACAACTCAGCCCCGTGTGCTATTGTCTAATTAAGCATGTCATAGGAAGCAGAAATGTAACATAGACACACACAACCACAGTTGCAGGTGTGTATACACTTGATTATTAGTAGCTTATATTTACATCTGCATAACTAAGACAAATCACAAATTATTTGGGGGCATCTGCAATTGGATAGACCTCACATGTTGTACAAAGAAAACTTTGATTAGAATTTAAATAAAATTGATTTTAAAATAGTTTTTCCTTGGTTCTGCATAAATCAAAAAATAGGTAAATTTTAAACACCAATCTATATTAAGAGATAATAATATTTTAATTGAAGATAATTTACTGAGTGTGTGAAAATTTACTCAAATAAAGTTTTATTATAATTGTAACAAAGTATTAGATTCAGAAGACCTGAAATACATTTTTACTTTCCTAACTAGTTTACAAACTGTATGATATTGGGAAAACTAGCAACCATAATTTTTAATATTCTCACTTATTAACTGGAGATTTGCCTCACTCACAGAGTTAAGAGATCAACTCTATGGAGAAACTATGAAAAAAGAAAGTATTTTTGAAAAAAAGTTATCTTTTCAAAATCTTATCCAATGACATAATAGTATCCTGGCCTTCCTGAGTCCTAGGCCAGGTTATATTTGAAATTCAGAAGGCCATTTTACCAATTTACAAGTGAATAAACTTCTCAATAAAGGAAGATCTCCATGTGTGTGGAGTTTGTATGTGAGTGTGTGGGCAGCTTTTGGGTATACACACACATATACGTACTGTGGTGTGGGGAAGTCAGTAGAGGGAGGGGTTCTTTCTGGCACGGAAGAATAGGAACATTACTGATAATGTTGCTAATTGCCAGCACGCAGTGATAAATGTCACCCTGACTTTTATTGATTTTATTGTTTTTAATTCTCTAATGACATGTCCCTAAATAGCCTGCACCCCAGAGTGACCGGACCTCACTGCCCCCACCATTGGTTACATCGCTGTCCATATGTGTATTTCTTCACCAAAAGCAGTTATCATTAACAGTGTTCTCACACGAAAGAAAGCACCGCTGGAAAAGAGAGATCTATCCATTAGCTTTCAATGACGTGGGGCAACAGTTTTTATGTCAAGGCTATCTGAAACTCTGAAATATACATCTAATATACCTTCTAATACTTTATCAAAGAAAGTTGTCTGCTGGTTGGGGGCTCCATTAAAACTATTTTTTTAAGTTAAAAAAAAATCACAAACTACCACATTCCCGTGTCCTCTCGCTCCCTACAAGTAGATTCCTGTTGCCCTTAACAGCATGCTTCCTCTCCATAATAATTGTAGAAGCAGCTACATGAAAATGCCTGACGATCTCTCATTCCTTTTAGGAACCGTGTTTACTATCCGGATGACGACAAATGCTGGTTCTGTTTTCAGCTCTTGGTGTTCTGTTCTGTGCCAGGGGTGGAGCGCGCCCGTCATCACAAACGGGATTTTTTGAGGCTCTGCTCCGTCTACTTCCGCTGTAGGAAGCCAAGTGGTAAGGCTTGGCTTTCTTGCCTCTTTGCACAGATGCTTCTGTCGCTCTCCTGGGGAGAGGTTAAGCCCCTTGATCTCTATCCTTCCTCAGCAGGATCACTTTTTATCTGCTCTGCACCCCAGGGGGACAGTGGCTGCCTTTTCTGTTATTGATAAATTAATTAACAACCTTGGAAGCCCAGACCCTTTGGAGGGATTCTAAAATCCTCTCACTTGACGACTTTCACTAAGTAGAATATGTTTATCCATTTCACAGGACCTATATTTTTAGATCAACGACCTTTGGGTGTATGATTCATTCTGATTTCATTTTTTTCCCAGCGGGTGCAGTTTCACATATGCCCATTTAAAAACAATAAAGCAAAGCAATGTTTTAAATGGAATATAATCTATTCTACACCTGTTTCCTTAGGCTATTTTGATGGATGTGAATGGTTTCTATGATAAATTATCTTTCATAAATAATAGACAACTAAAATATATAGTCATTTCCCATTAAGGTTTCACATGAATATTTTAATTTTAAAACCAGTCAATTGAATGTAATTTTTTTTGCAAAACAGCCATACATCCAAAACAAGATATTTTTAGTTGGAACAACAAATATTTTCTAAACGTAATTTGTTGGGGCAAGAATTTATTTTGTAGAGTTTTCTCTAGTTTTCTCGTCTCTTTATGTAATGAGAAATACACCCAGATAGTAATAAACTGTGTAACACAATCTGCTTACATGATTTCATCCATTTTAGTCACCGGAATCTTGGTTGTAATATTCACATAGGTTCCACATAGATCTTGATATCTCTATGTAACAATAAGAAAAGGTAACATTTACCCGGAGACAAGATCAAAACCGTAAAAACAGTCTCTGGAGCATGATGCATTTACAATCCAGAAATATAATTACAGGATTTACTCTAAATATAAATATATTAAATATAACTATTTTCATACAATTATTCCAGTCTTTAGGAGGGATGAGAATTATTTTTATTGCAATCTAAACTGAAAACTGGTTCCCCCCTGAAAAAACATGTGTTCTCCATGACACTTTTTTTTCTTTTTTAAACGTTGCCTGATCCTTCCTCTTTCCTGTTGTCTTAGCTAAGACCATCACCACTACTATTACCCTCTTCATTTTAAAAAGCACTAGAAGCTTAATAGGGGTCTTGGTGTTTATTTGCTTCTCGCCAAGATTTCAGCATATGTACCTGCTGAATTTCCCCTCAGAATTCTACTGTTTACTTCAGGACCATCAATGTCTACCCAAACACATACTACCACGTCCATGCCCTTTGCCAGTTTCTAATCAGAAAGAGCTGTAAACACTAATATATAGAGCTTCAGAGTAGCTCATTTTACCTAAACAATTGCATTAAGAATGAAAAAAAAAAAAAAAGAAGAAAAAAAGAAAAGAAAAAAGAAGAAGATAGCAGGAGGGGAAGAACGAAGGGGGGGATATCGGAGGGGGAGACGAACCATGAGAGACGATGGACTCTGAAAAACAAACTGAGGATTCTAGAGGGGAGGGGCTGGGAGGATGGGTTAGCCTGGTGATGGGTATTAAAGTGGGCACATTCTGCATGGAGCACTGGGTGTTATGCACAAACAATGAATCATGGAACACTGCATCTAAAACTAATGATGTAATGTATGGTGATTAACGTAACAAAAAATTTAAAAAATAAAAAAAATAAAACAGTCAAAAAAAAGAATGATGAATAGAAAAAAGTTAATATATATTTGTCATATTTTACAACATTTGCAACAAACTGTAAATAAAATGGTATACAAGAACTATAAAAAAAAAAAAAAGAAGAATGACTGATAGCCACAGGTAGGAGGTGAAAAGGGCAGGGTATGGGGGAGGGAAGAGAGACATATGTATGGTTCTAGAGTCTACAGTGCACCAGAGAGCTCACAGCAAGACTATGTTGTGCATGGTATTCACACATCCCTCCACCTTAGTAATCGTCCTACTTAAGTCCTTGCTCCCCCTACTTTTGGGGCTGTTTGGGACTGATATAATAGCTTTCAAAGAGTAAACAAAATATCAGAGAAACTCAAACTTTTTGGACTTAAAGTTGTTCTCGTGTCAAAGACCTTTAATGTGTGTTGTTTTACTTTTCTGAAGAGAAGAATCTTAGGACTGGAATTATAACCTTTCATAATTGTGTCCTAAGCAGTGTATATATTTCTTTCTGACAGCCATAAGAAAAAAAGAGATTTTTATTCTCTGGCTTTTGCTTTCTTCTGACCAACTTTAGGCCAACGATGGCAGAGAATATTTCTAGGGCTAGGTCTTTGTAAAAGTGATAAATAGATGTATTCTATTCAGTCCCCATTACTCTTCTTTTAAGCTACTTCTTCTAATTAAGGCTTGACACATTCAAAACACAATTCCCAGTAACATAAACCTAGAAGCAGTCTAGCAAGCTAATTCCTTAGCCCTTTGGTCTTCGGATTTTGTTAGACTATAAGCTTCTTGAGGGCAGAGACCATATCTTTTTTTTTAAATCTGTATTTGATCTCCAGGGCCTAAAAGAGTATTTACCCCTAAGTAAGTGAGCGGTAGATACTCAAATGAATGCATAAAAAATGATAAACATTTTTTAGTTCATTTTAATATTGTATTTCTTCAAGATCATTAAAATGTTTGAGAATTCTGAAAACCCTTAAACAAGACTATTATTGATTGAAAGCATAGTCTTGAACATAGCAGCCCAGTGGAGCAGCTACATCATATTCTGATTCTTGCAGAAATTACTCATCCTCATTAATATTAAATATAGACATGCATAATTTTTGGCAATGCTGTTGAGGTGTTCAGAGTAACTAAACTAGAAAAGAACCTGTAATCAGAGTAGGCTTTTCTGTTTGTCATCTTTGTCCTTAATAATAAGCCAAATGTGTTCACCAGGATCCTCATAGCTTTAAAATTCTGATTTTAAAAGACAGAAATAAACACGTTAATAACTTGTACTCAAGGCCTCTCCGGAATTCTGTCTTTAGCAATAACTCTGTAGAGGGAGATTACCTTATAAAAAGTCTTATTTGTCATTTGGGTAATTGATCCTTCTACAGGGGAGTCCAAATATACTAACTTTGGGGGGGAAAATGTTACTGCCCTATTCCAATGTATGAGGACTCCATTAGAGATCGCAGAGTTCTGAAGAGAGAATTCTTGTAGGGAACAGAATGAGCCCACTGATCACTAAAAATAACTAGGAATATTTACTAAAAAATAAATAAATAAGTGTTGGCCATATAAGTAATACAAATAATCTTAGAGAAAATGTGTTGGTTTTCATCCTATGATAATATTGAGTTTCTATGGGTATTTGTGTGTTGGCAAGGGAAGGTAGGAGGAGCGCCAGTTATTTTTATATAGTTATGCCCACAATAGCTCCAAGTTATTTATCAGATGCAATATAAGAAGATCATTTGGCTATCTGAAGGTTCCAGAATTTTTTTTCAGCTTTTCAAAATAACCGAGTTTTAAGGACATATGGTGAAATGCTAGCAATTTTTTAGTATACACACCATATATACCACCTCCCCACACCATCATTCACACACACACACACACAATACAGAACTTTTAATTTTCAAAGTAAATCTGTCTTCTGAATTTAATTACTGGATCGTCCACACTAATAAAATCAAAAGATGATGGTCAAAGATTCACACTGTGTAGTGCTACATAATCATTCCCCTGATGGTCACACTTGGTGGCCTGTGTGAAGAGTTGCTGCTTGGCCACAGAAATACTGGGAGATTTATGGGTGAGGTTTTTGTTTTGTTTTGTTTTTTTCCCATTTGTGGCATCATGTGTATTCTATTTTGTTCACACTTTCCTGGTTTACTTACTTTATGATCAGTTACATGCCTCTGTGAGAATTGGTCCTAGGGTAAGGGCCCCATATATGACCACAAGACAGCAAAAATAAGAATGATTCATACAAGAAGGAATCTTAAACTGTAGTGATTGGCCTTATTTTAATTAAATGAGTTTATTTTTCAGCACACAACATTCGCAGTGATAAAGACTGCGTACCTTTGAACTAGTAATATGCTTTATGTGACATAGCTTCTGCAGAGAAAAGACATTCTAGTCTCGCCCAGGTCCTGGAGGAAAAATATGGAAAGAAAGGAACAAACGACGAGTCAGACCAAAGGCTGCATGAGTTAGCCATGGATGCGAACTCACAGTGACTTCCAGAGCTCGTGAAGTTCACAGGCAGCTGCAGACCTTCGCACACGTAGATATGCCTGAATACACCGAGCAATTTCTCACTCTCCACAATCTGGGGGGCCTCTTCATTTCTATATTTGATCAGCAAAGGTCATTCTGCACTTACTCATCATTTCAAGTTAACAATAGCTCTGCGACTTATGCTGTACTACCAGTAATTGTGTATAATTCTACCCACAAGAAATCATGTGAAAGATGAAGTCATTAAGTTGAGATGAGATTAAGGTCAACCTCATCATAATGTTAAATAACAAAAACGCAATTTTAAAACAGAAGTTCTGTTCCAGCTATAGAGAACAATAGGAACAGATAAGGGTCAGGGAAACTGGGTTCCAGTTTGAGTTGTGCCAACTTGTCATCAACTTTAAAGGAGTCACGCAGCATTTCGGGGCCTTTGTCTCCTTACTTACATAGCCAATGAGTGGGATAGTGTATCTGCTCAGTCTCTTTCCCTACGTAGCATTTCTTTTTGTAAATATAAGACCAGTTCTAGCTTTCTGTCATCTCTTTTTGGAGGCTGTAGAGAGGGACAGGTAAATCCCTCTAGTCCTGTACCACCTGAGGCTTAGTTCGGGGAGGAGGGGCTTTCTGTCACAAAGAACCATTTCAAGCTTCTGCAGAAAAAGATGTTTCTGAGAGGCATTAAAATTTTCTTTAGTGGAACGCCTGGGTGGCTCAGTCGTTAAGCGTCTGCCTTCTGCTCAGGTCATGATCCCAGGGTCCTGGGATCGAGTCCCACATCGGGCTCCCTGCTCAGCGGGGAGTCTGCTTCTCCCTCTCCCTCTGCTGCTCCCCCTGCTTGTGCTCGCTCTCTCTCTCTCTCTGACAAATAAATAAATAAAAATCTTAAAAAAAATAAAATAAAATTTTCTTTAGTGAAAACAGCTTACCTCATATTCCCAGTGATGATATTTGAAAGACCACTAAAATTCTCTACTCTGGGTTAAATAAGTGAGGAAGGTAGTAAAATGCAAATGTCATCTGGGAGAACAAATATGCTAGACCAATTTTTTTTTTTTTGATTTTCAATCTCAGGACTCTTTTGTACTCTAAACAATTTTTGAGGACCCCAAAGACTTTTTTTAAAAGTATAGGATATAAACATAGAGACAGTATTAGAAATGAAAACTGAGACAATTTAAAAATATTTCTTAACGTTTTTTAAAATAGTAATAACAAACATGTTAGATATTAACATGAGTTGCCTGTTTTATGATAAGTAACTCTATTTTTCCAAACAAAAAATTGTTCATTTTATAAATGTCTCTTGTGTCTGGTTGAACAAATTGCAGCTGCATTCTCTGATTTATTTTTACATTCAATCTGTTTTAATGTGTTGTTTTGATTAAAGTATTTGAGGAAAATTGAGCTCTCCCAAATACAGTTGGAAAAGGGAAGAGTATTTTAGTAAGCTTTTGAGATAATTGTGGGTATACTTTTTGATACGACACCAAAACTCAACAACTTGTATTTCTTTGAAGAGTACCTGGATTACAAATCTGAAGCCATACAAATAACTATTTGCATTCGGATACATTGCAATCCATTGTTCTATCTTGCCCTTGGAATAAGTCTTTTCCCATGTTTTATTTTGTAAGACCATACACTGAACATTCTCAAATATTGGTTTGCTAAATAGTCAAGAGCTTCCAAGTTGAGTAGACAATATCAGAGCATCCTATTCACTAATATCACCATCAATCTCATCAGGAAAGTTTTTTAAGTATTAGGAAGCTAGCAGGCTCTCAAGAGCTGACACAAGTTTTCAAAAACTCTAGTCTTTGCTTGACAGCTTGAATTTTATCATTGACAACAATAACCATTTGGCTCGTTCTGTTCATTTTCACAAAAATATCTGTCAAATGCCCACGTGTGAATAACCATGGTTTGTCAGATATCCTTTCAAGTAAAAATATGGTTCTAATAAAAAAGCCACTTGTTGAGCTCACAGCTTAATCATACAAGAGCTTGTTCTAAAGACAACCATCCTCCTTTGGAACGAAGCAGCTCTTTATGCAAACTTCTCATTTTGTCGCACAGGATGTTAGAAGACTTGCCCTCAAGGATTGAAATGTAATAAAAAAAAAATAATGTTCATTGCTTCATCAAGGACATTCTTAAATGAAATTGACTTTCAAAAATAGCCAGTTTGTGGCAGTAAAATATACAGAGAACTAGTGGTCTGGTGTGACTCCTTTGATTTAGATGAAGATGTTAACAGTTTTATCTATCATGGCTTTTACATCATTGCTGCAGAGGAAACAATGAAAAAGACAAAATAAGATAAACCAAATAAAATAAAATAATCATTTTAACCCTACAGATGTCTTAAAATGATGTCACAGACCTGTGATCCTAGAGTTCTGTGGTCAAAGTTTGAGAACTACTTCGCAAGATTAATACTCTCAAGTAGATATAATTTATCACATTACCCTGAGCATGAGAGGTGCTGGTTGGACCTCCTGGAGTCCTTAGCAGAAAATATTTGACAGATGGAGGCAAAGAAACTAGCAAGAGGGAGAAGCTGTTAACAGAAAAGGGAAAAGCTTTTTATATTTAATGTCTTCCATAACTGAGTTTCTCCATGTACTATTGTCCAGACCTTACAGAGGAGGGGGTGTAGGATCCTTGAAAGATGAAAATAATCAGAAACTGAAAGCCTGGCTTTAAGTCCCGATTTTCTTTGTGGACTGAAAGAAATCATCTAATATCTTTGAAACTGTTAATTCTTCCTTCGAGAGTATGTAAACAAAACCATCTAACTTAACTACTTCAAATGTATCTAACGCCTTACAATTTATCATATCTTTTGAACTGGTAAATTCACTGCAGTGAATGTAAGGGATGTAAGGCCCAGAAACTGAATGCACAGGGGTGTTTCCTCTTACGTTATGTGTAAAAATTAAAGACCTCCAGTCCAATAATAGCAGATAACCACCCCCGCCCCAAAAAGCAAATAAATAACTATGGTGAATCCTCTCTGCAATGTTCCATAGCATTTATAATTATATACATGAGGATTATCCAAACGTGTGTGTCACACTGAGGGCCACACTTGCTTCAAATAGCAAGTAACAGATACCCAATTACTAGTGACTTAAATAAATTTTGGCTTATTTTTCCCATCAAACAAGTTGTCCAAGGTAGCTGGCTGCTGGCTGGCTTTGGCCCAGCTGCTCAAGAAAGACATCCAGAAGTCAGGCTCTCCACTTTTTCTTCTCTGTTATGAGCATCATGTTGACAGTTCATTCTTTTTTTTTTTTTTTTTTTTGACTTATCACCTCATAATCACAATTTGGCTTCTACAGATGACACTAAAGCCAAATTCAAAGGCAGGGAGCAAAGCAGTAAATCTGATAACAAGAGATTTTCTCCTTGTCTGCTTGACATGCATCCCCATACATACATCTCAGTAAGCAGAACTGGGGCACTGTCCCCCTTACTACACAGAACTAATGTGAAGATGGGAAAGGGAGTTGGAGCTGGATCTGCCACAATAAGTTACATGGGAAAAAAAGATATAATATTGTATGAAAAGTATGGTCACAAATACATTTTAGTAACAAAGCAAACATACTGGCATTTGAAAGTGACTGGAGAAGGAGTCAACATTTAATACTAGTTTTCTTAAGTTACTAGGCTATGGGCAACTTATTTATTTTTTATTTTTCTTTATTTTTTTCTGTATTCTGGATTTGGTCTCCTTGAGGACTTCTTCTGAATATCAGAGATGAAGTCTCCTATATTTGATGATGGATGTTCCACTCAGTGCCGTCAAGCAAAATTGAAAACTATATATGTGATTGTCTTCACGTGTATCTGCTGTGTGCAAATAATCATATGTTTAGCCTGATGATATAAAGCCATCACTTTTGTATTCTGTCCTGTCTGCTAACATACTCTGATGAAACTATAATGTGTGTTGTGAATACAGGCAAACAGCAAACCAATTTGTTCTGCTTCCAAGTTTAAATTATATCCGAAATATAGCCGAAATCTATATATATACTCTATATCTGAAATATCACAAGCTTTTCTCACACCTTTCCTCATCTCCTCCTTTAATTCACAGATAACTAGCCAAACACTAACCATCTTGGAATTGGCTTTAAGATTAGATTATGTGTAATGTTAAGTCTGTGTCCTTTGACATACGGATGCTTCATCCATATTTCCTGTTGGTTAAAAAAATATGTTTATAGTAAAATCATCCCAGTGACCCCATTCTGTTTCTGTTACTGCTGCAATAATTGAGCTAAATATGATTTGTGTTTTAATTAGTGTTTCCATTCTGCTGGTCGTTGAGTTTTACAGAGCAGGAAACCTCATCCTGGGAAAGATTGAGCTCTTTTTGGTAAAGGACAGCAGTAGCTTGGAATGTGGTAGCTCTACAAACCTATGTAACACCAATCAACTATTCTTATGAAATAGTATGATATTTGTGGAATAAATATTTTAATACTTATCATGAGTTGGTTTTCCAACTAATGGCTAATAATTTAATGTTGGTCTCCTATTTGCCCCCCACCTTTAAGTTCTTACTTTCAATTCATTCTTATGTTGCAACTTTTTGAAAAATAAAACAACCTAATTAGCTCCACATTTTTTCAATTAAAATCTTAACAGGTAATTCTAGACTCACATGCAATCTTAAGAAATAATACACTCCCATTCTTTTTTTTTTTTTTTCCTATAACCACTTCCAACAAGTATTGATAAATTTCCTCACTCACAAAGCTTTGAAACCTCACTCCCCAGCTTCAGTGTGGAAAACTGACAATAGGATTCAAACCCACATGTGCGGACAGACCCCAGTGGATTAGCAGTCCATCACCTTAACCACTCAACCACCTCATTACTTATAAGAAATAATAAAGAGAGATCCCATGTGTTCATCCAACGTCCACCAATGAGAAAATTATGGCAATGCAAAAATATAACACAATGCAATATCATAAAGAGCATACTGGTATTTTTAATCAAGATGCTAAACAGTTTCATCACCACAAGGATGTCTCACATTGTACTTAATAGCCACATACTGTTTTTTTAAGATTTTATTTTTAGGGGTGCCTGGGTGGCTCAGTCAGTTAAGCATCTGCCTTCAGCTCGGGTTGTGATTTCAGGGTCCCGGGCTTGAGCCCCGAGTCAGTCTCCCTGCTCAGTAGGGAGTCTGCTTCTCCCTCTCCCTCTGCCTCCTCCCCCCTGCTCATGTTGTGTCTCTCTCTCCAAATAAATAAAATCTTTAAAAAAAGTTTTTTTTATTTTTAAGTAAAAATACACCCAACATGGGGCTCACACTCACAGTCCCGAAGTCAAGAGTCCACATCCTCTACCAACTGAGCCAGCCGGGTGCCCCCCCACATACACTTTTCTCTTACTCCCACCCTCTCCTTAACACCTGGTAACCACTAATTTGTTCTCCATTTTGGTAGTTTTATCATTTCAGGAATGATATTTAAATGGAATTACAGGTTGTAACCTTTGGGGATTGGCTTTTTTCACTCAGAGTAAATTTCTCGAGATCCATCCAGGTTGTTCTATGTATCAATAGTTCTTTTGCTTTTATTGCTGAGTAACATTCCAAGGTATGGCTGTACCAGTTTGATAACCATTCACCAGTTGAAGGACATCTGGGTTGTTTCTAGTGATTAGTGACTTTAAATAAAGCTACTACACATGCTTGTGTAAAGGTTTTTGGGTGAATATAAATTGTCTTTTTTTTTTTCTTTTTCTTTTTATATAGAGAGAGAAAGAGAGAGAGAGAGTGCGAGAAAGAGGGGCAGGGGAGGAGTGGAGAGAGAGGGAGAGAGAGAGAATCTAAAGCAAACTCCATGCCCAGCACAGCGCCCAACACAGGGCTCAATCTCACAACCTTGAGATCACGACCTGAGCCTAAATCAAGAGTTGGAAGCTTAACCAACTGAGCTACCCAGGGTCCGTAAGTTTTCATTTCTCTGGGATAAATGCTCAAGAATCCAGTTTTCCCTCTCAGCTCCTGTTGACTCCCAGGTTTGGAGAGTGAGTGGGAGTTGGTCTCAACTGCAGGGATGGGTTCGGAGTTCCAGCTCCCCACTAGGTTCCACCAGTAACTCCCTGCCTGGGACTGATAAGAATGCCTTGTGATTGCTTTCTCTGTGGCCTCTACTACTAACTATACTTAACACCTCTAAATACCAACACTACTAACATTATGTGGACTCATTACCACCCAGTAGGATGAAAGCCCCAGGTCCCTACCCAGCTTTCTCTGACATCACCCTGGAAGGGAGGTTGGGTGCTTTGTCACAATCTGGCAAAGGTGGAAGGCTAAGCTCCTCACCTGACCTCTGCTGGCAGGGATGGGGGTAGAACCACATTTTTTTTTTTCTGTGTGATTGGCTGAAATAGACCTGTTATTGTCTCATAGTTTTCTGTCTTGCTCGGCTTCTCCTCTCATGGTTCTCTGACTAGAGAGAGAGTTAAAAGGCTATTGTTGGAGGTGTTCTGTTTGGTTGTTTTTCTTCCGTGTCTCTTGGTGTTTCTGGATTGCTGGCTTCTTCATCTCCAAGCCTGGGATATATGAGGCAAAAGTAAAACCCGAATAACTCATCACCATGTTGCTCCTTGGATCCTTAGGTCTGTAGCTGGTCTGCCTTCTTCTCTCCACCATTTAGTGTCTTCTTACATTTCCTGTATGTGTAAACATACAGATTTTACTTGGGAAAAATCAAGAAAAATATATCTACTCCATTGTTTTGGAAGCAAAAGACCAGCTCAAGATCAGCTTATTTTAAGGAATAAAACCTCCTTTGCTCTGTCTGGCATACAAGCGTGGCTCAATTTATATTACATAATTCCTATTTTGAACTTTTTTTTTTTTTTTTGCTTTTTTGAGCCTTATATGTGAAATCTTTTTGTTGTTCCTTGTGTCTATATTGAAGCAAACTTGATCAGTGTGTCAAAGCTCACACAAACTTCACTTCCTCTAAGAAGTCATCCCTAGCTATAACATCCTACAACGGCTTCTCACTATTCTTATAATAGTCATTATCTGTACTATTAGTTTTGTTATTTATTACTTATCTTGTTATCTGTGACCTTGTGTTATTTGGTGACTTTTGTTATTTACTTTCCCACCACCTTCTTGACCTCAAATAAAGAGATTTTGTTCTGAGGGCTTTGTGTTACTTATTATTATTATTATTATTATTTTACCTAAGACACTTTTAAAAATTTCTGTTTGCATCCATATAAATATTCTTTTACATATTTAGAAACTCCTGAAAAATAAATCTGAAACTTTCAAGACAGCATTAGCATAGTGCCACAGAACTTCCTAATGCATTTGAACACTTAAAAAAAATCTAGTAATCACGGCCTTTTAGTTAGTGTCTGCATTGTAGAGATGAGAGTTAGAAGCTTGAGACAGAATCGGCTAGAAAGGAAAAGGATGAGGCATCATAATCAGCTATAAATTACATTGGCCATATATAATCTCCTTAACCAAACCATTAACTGGTGATTGAAATGTATAATCAAGGTTCTTATCAGAGCATATTATTAGCTTCTCTCTCTGTAAAATTACTAGTAAAGATTTTGCCATTATTAATCTGCTTATTGTATTTGCTGCTTTGGGTATCTGATAATTTATTATTTATTATTTAAAACTTCATGGTCTTGCCCATCTTTTATAATTTTCAGTGTTCTTCCAGGTTATAGTAATAAAAACACATAAGGATTACTTACTTTTATCTAGTAGAAAATTTGCACCAGTGAAAATGGAAACCAGACTGATTTACAAAGCTGAATCTCCAATTTTGATGAGAATTTTTAAAGGGGAAAGAAAAAACGACCTGAGGAACAAGAAGTATTTTATTCTTCAAGAGCAAATACAGCTTTCAGGCTCAATTTGCTCTACTCTTAAGTATTAGCTGAATTTCTGGAAATTCATGTGCAAAGCAAATACAGCAAATCATATTCTGCACTGAAAATTATAAGCTTTAGAAGCTTATCACTGAAAAAAAAATCTCAAGTCATAAAAGTGTTTTCAAACAAATACATTTTTAGCCATCTATTACATACACTTTAGGTTAGGAGGAAATCATAACGAAAATTTTAGAGTAGTATTTAAAAACAGCAATAAGAGTTCTTAGCATTTCTATAGTGCTTTATAACTAGCAAAGATCATCGATATACATTATTTCATTAATTTGATTCTCAAAAAAATTCTATATATTAAGCATTACAGTTCTCATTTTAGGGACCTCTGCATTCACTTTGAAAGTCACTTTCTTTGCTAACCAGTAGATTTTCTATGCATTCTACATCCTCATTCCATGTGAGATGAGGTCATCATAAGTACCATTAATCTTTATGATATTTGCACATTTGTTTTAAGCAAACATATTAAAAAGTACTGCACAATTAATTTCCATTTCATGGGGTGTTTTCCCTAGTTCAATAGTTGGAGATTAAGTAACTACAGTGATGCTATTGTTTCAGGTCTTCACCTGACCTCAATCATTGAAAGAAGGTAGGAGGCCCCTAATCTTCTTGTTTGCTGGTGCCACGTTGTGAACCATCTCTTTGGATTCTAAAGTCTAGATTATCCAACTCCTGTTTAGAAGACTCCATTACCAGTCCACATTAGGATGTAAGTAAGCATTAAGTGTATGCATGTTCATTAAATAATTGCTAGGTAAATATGGCTCCAGACTGAGATTTTAAATCTCATTCCATATATTTTTTAGAAGTTTTTCTCATGCTTCAGCAAAATGGTTATATACAAAAAGGTCTATCTATACAATTTGTGTACCTAGACCTTAAAAAACATGAAAGGAATTTGCTTGTTGCAGAGACTTACCCAAACTCCATCTTCTCCTCTCCTTCCTGAGCACTCCGCTGGATAACATTTCCTTGCGTCACTTAAATTTAGTTATGGAATATGACTGACTCAATGGAATATGAACAAAAGTGAAAAGCATCACTTCCCAGGCTGGCCTCCAGAATCCTCCCCTGCACCAGTTTTTTTGTTTGTTTGTTTGTTTTTGTTTGTTTTTTTCTTCTGGCTGCCTAGGATGTTGATGACCCCACAATTACCTTAGAAGCCATATTGGCGATGGCAGAATGCCCATTCCTCTGGGTCCCTGAATGACTGTATGGACAAGGGCTCCCCATAAACCTGTTCACCTATTCTGCAGTATTATATGAGCAAAAAACCAAAAAGCCAAAAACAAACAAAACAAAACCCATTTGAATTATGTTTGAGGTTTTACACATTTTGCATCCACTTATTACAGTTGGGGGTGAACCCAGGTTTGGTCAAACTTAAGCTTACACATTTTGAGAGGCCATCTTCATGAAAAATAAACAAATTACAAATACAAAATTCACACAAGTGAACACTTAGAATGAGACTGAAAATCTCAATAAATTACAGAAGTCTTATAAATTTAGGTCCCTTTCTTCTGAGGTCTATTGAGACAATTACCAGGATTTCTTACACAAAAATGCTTTTTGGTTACAGCTTGGATTCTCACCTAGAACACCTGAAACTCTCAGAAAGTCCCAGCTCCCACACAGGTTTGGGCAAGGGAGGGACCCCAGAGTTTAAGCTTCAGTTAGCTTTCCAGGGAACCTGCCTTTGGTAGCATCAGTTAGCATATCCTCATATTAAAATAGCATTCCTCACATCCTACTGTGAGGCAGAGTGAGATGCAGGATGACTAGAGAGCACAAAGCTCGTGGTAACACAAGTTTAGTAATAACCTCTTGGGAAAGAGGGACAAAATTGTTCCATTGAGCTTTGCATTATAGATAAAGTAGTTTTGCAAAGCTTCCTCAAGTTTTTAGTAATTGATGTTTCTTGAAAATATGATTTACTCGAAGGCATTGTTTCTCTTATTATCTATAGGACCCCTAGCCCTTTCACTACTTCCAATCAAAGACAAACAAATTTCAAACATTTTTTTCCTAAATACCAGAGAATTCACTAATTTCACCTGCTTTCAAACTTGTACTAGAACACACCATGGAAGATATATATGTGTGTGTGTGTGTGTGTATATATATATATATATTATATTACTATTATGATATAATTATATGTTATATAATTATATAAATATATAATATATTATATATGATACATATATCTGAAATATGTTGGTTTGTCTACAAAACTCTTTCACATTTTCTATTCTTATATTAAAAAAAATGTTATTCAGGAAGTGTCAATATAACCTTTTGTTAAATGAACTGATGGCATGAAAATTCCTGGATTATAGAGTCATGTTATCTCTAAATTGCCCAGACTTTAAGGCTATATACATTTCTAAAATTTATTTTAAGATTTTTTAAAAATAACACAATATGAACCAAAATTATGTGATCTACACTATCCATATTATGATAATAGTCCAACTATGCCCCATAGCGTTATGGAGAGGAAGAGTATCATGAGGGGTTAGATCTCTCAGTGCTGGGTTTTGACAGTGACCCTAGTCTGGTTCTGTTCCCCATCCTCATCCCCCTATCCCTCTTAGCCCTCTAACTGGGTCCCTTTTCCTCAGGGTCTGCTCACTAATGCTGTACAGCAAATACACCCCTAAGAATCGTTCTAAGTCATGTAATGCTTTCAACTCCTTCCAAAATCTAGGAGAAGGAAGCCAACCATCGTCTCAACCAATGTCAGGACACCCGCTCCCCCACCCCCCAACCCCCATCCTTCCCTCTTGCTTCTGCAGTGAGACTTGACAAGAAAATAACTCTCCCAATCAAGGCATTTCTTCTGAATCCGGTACCTTCTGCCATCAGTCCTAAATGCTACTCTCCTACTCCCAAACTAAGCAGAACTCCGTGTCCTGAGAGCCCTCTTTCTATTTATCACATGCTAGAAACAGGAGACAAAGAGAGAATGATCAAATAGCACAATTTGCTTTCTCTTTAGTGACTTTTTCTCTAGAAACGGTTCATTAGCCAGAGAGAAACCCACAAATATACTGAGATTTTGCATGTTTAACAACCTTGAGCTGCAGCATTGAGCCACACCACCCCCTAGAGATCGTTTGTGGGCACTGCGCAGCCTGCTCTGTCCCTGAAATAAAAGCTTCTGTGTGTCTCAGACACATCGAAACATTTGTTGAGACACATCCTTTGATTTGGGAGATTTCATTTCTTGCTTTCACATCTTGTTGGGATGGCAAAAGGAGAAATCACGTAAATTCCTGATATTTGTTGAGTAAATAAGAGGTTTCCTCCTCCTCAAATTTACAGTGAGTTTAGTGCTCCAGATGACGCAGAAATCTTATGAAAAAGAACATGCATACTATTAAAAGAGAGATGCAAATGTGTTTAGATTGTTGAGCACTTGTGGTAATAAGTTTATGAAGTATTTCACATAATGCCTGGCATATAGGTGCTTAGAATATATTGAAAGGAAAGAAGAAAAAAAGGAAGGGGGGAGCTGAAAGAGGGAAGAGGAAAGGAGGGATGGAGGGAGGGGAAGAAGGAAGGAAGGAAGGAAGGAAAGAAAGAAGGAAAGGAGGAAGGGAGGACAGAGGGAAGAGGGAGGAAGGGAGGAAGGAAGGAAGGAAGGAAGAAGAAGAGGGAAAATTATAGTATGAAGTTGCCAGTCCAAGATACAAGGCACAGATATTGTGGGGGCAGGGAGAGAAGGGGACTTATTCCAGGTACAGAGTTAGACTACATCTGCCCAACCAAGCTAACACCCCATCCAGCCTGCTCCCTCAGTAGCCCTGTCTCACATCAGCATCTCCAGGTATGCAAGCTCTGGGAAGGAGATGACGCTATTATAAAGGAAAGAATTGTGTCTAAGAGCTGATGGAAGAAAAGCAGGAGTTACTCTGCAAGACAGAGAGAAAACCCCTAGAGTGCTTAGCAAAAGGGCAGGCAGGCAGTGGCAAGTGAGGTGAGTCCCAGGAGGATGGCGAAGCATCCTGGATACCACAGCAGAGGAAGTAAAAAGCTTCAGACAGACTCTCACATTTATATTTATGTGTGAGCTAGTCCCCTCCCCAGGAACTGCAGACAGAATGAGTACTAAGGAATGGAGAAGATTCCAGAAAAAGACTAGATTTTCTGCATCGCAAGTATGCAGTGGCTCAGAGTACCTCTAGACTTGGGGTTCTGCTATTGATGGAGGAAAGAATGTTACGGTTCGAAGCCAGTGGCCAAGAAAGAATTCTTGAGCATCTTTGGTGCAAAAAGGTGGTTTTATCAAAGCAAGGGGACAGGACCCATGGGCAGAGAGAACTGCACTGGGGTCATGAGGAGCTGCCCATGACCTTAGAGAGCTGTAAGTCTCTAAGGAATTTTGGAAGCAAGGTTTCCAGGACCTTGAGGGGGCTAGCTGTTGTTGGGAAAAGGTAATTTATTACCATCTAATAAAACCTTAGTTCATGAGACCCTTCAGATGTTTATCGGTGGGCCATATGCTTGGGGGTTGATTACCAATGCATATCTTGGGGGTGTTTAGAGATAAAGGAAGTTTCCTAAGGAAACGTTATACGTTATACATTAAAGTAGACTTATAGGATCCTCGTTGAGGGAGAGGGGGGCGGTCAGGCTAGGATTGCCTTTTACCCTTAGCAAAGTCTTAACATTGAGGCAGTTGAGTCCCTAGAGGAATGTCACTCTGCCTGTTTCAAGGACTTGTCAATGGGCTGTAGGTAGGAAGGAAATTGAATAATTTTTCTTCTGCCTTTGTTTCCCACATCACTATGACACATTTACTCTCAGTAGCAAGGGAAGCAAGAGGAATTTAAATTCTCAAGTAGTACTCCCATATGTCATTTTCTTTCTAACTTTTTGTATAATATTTTAGTATGATAAAAAAAGTCTTGTTCTCCTTTAATGCTATTTAAAATTTCAGAAAAATCTAAGCCCAGAGCAATGATAACTATAAAAAGAAAACATTGTTTTAATATTAAAAGAAATATTTTCTTCTTACTTCAATCAAGATAACAGCTGAATCACAAATTTGTGTCAGTTGCTAGTTATAATATTTTCAATTCTAAGTAAATCTGAGGATAGAACACACTTTTACCATCAAACTTGTTGCACTGTTATATTTTCACAGCCAAAAGTGCAGAGAAGCAAAATTTACAAATGAGTATTGGTAAAAATGGGAAAATTTGATGTAAGACATGTTCACATATTTTAAAATAAACTGAGACTTTACTGTAAAATTTTCTAAAGTGATTTTCTGAAAATTACTTTGATTACGAAAAATTTTATTGAATAATAAAAACTTCTTTTAAACATCTTCCCACAAAAAAATGAGTGTTTAAAAAGTGAGGCTCACAAGCTTCTAACTAGCATTTTTTATCTATAAAATAATTTCACTTTAATAATTTTAAATTACCTTAATTCAGATTTAACTATTTCCTTAGAAATGACTTTCAAGAGATTTTTCTTTCAAAGCCATAGCAGGTCAAGAAAAGCCTTTTATTTCCTGTGAGGCCCAATTTTGCTCAACGTTCAGGAACAGCTTCTCCAAGGAGAACACAATGAGCAATGGATTGGAGTTTTTCCTGGCATTTCAGATTCAATGCCTTGAAAAGTCCCCAATTAAATATATGTTAAATATATCTAACTTTGTTGGCAGTGGACTTTTTTCAGATGTCTGAGATGATCTTTCCTCTGATACCCTAAAAATATAAATCCTGATACAGGGAGTAGCATTTCCAGAACACCATAGGCCTACTCTATGATTTTTTTGGTTTTTTGGTTTTTTAATTTAGCTTATTTTACTTGAACAATTTTGACCCCAATATTTAAGAAAACAAATTATTCTCTCTACATTAAATAAATAGCTAAGCACAATGTCCTTCACCAAAAGATTCATTAGAACTAAGAACAATATAAAGTAATGAGTATCTACAAAATTAAAAAATATTGTCAGCTAAATTATCAGTTATGCATCTCACAGAAAAGTAAGATAAATATTTTTATGAGAAATGTATGTTCTGAAACTTTTCTTCAGCATTTTGAGATATTTTTTCTATTCTCTATAATTTATTTTTTTTAAAGATTTTATTTATTTGTTTGAGAGAGAGAGGGAGAGCACAGAGGGAGAGAGGGAGAAGCGGACTCCCCGCTGAGCAGAGAGCCCCATGCGGGACTCGATCCCAGGACCCTGAGATCATGACCTGAGCCTAAGGCAGACGCTTAACAGACTGAGCCACCCCAGAGCCCATACAATTAATTTTTAAAAGCCCTTGAAGAGTTTTGACTGTATATTTCAGGATATCTAAACTCATGAAAAACAAATGATTAAACTTGGAAAGATATCTTGCTTCTAAAAATAATATATCCCCGTTTTTACCCCAAATAGTGCTCAAATATGAAGGTGAGTTTGAGACATGCTGTTTTGATGTAGATCATAGTATTAAATTGGATGCCATCCCTTACAATATGTATAGCCTGAACTTGGCATAATCTCATAAAATATTCTGGGAGAGTTTGTTTTTTGCTTATTTACTTTGTTTTGGTTGCTAAATTCAGATATCCAAAGAAAACCTTTAAAAAATTAAAGAAGATAAAAAAGGGAAATAAGTATAATCAGACTGTCTGAATGATGGTATAGCAAGTGTTGATTTCAAGATATCCCATGATGCCAAAGGCTGCTCATTTGCTCACTCAGCTCATCCATTGATTCAGCAACTATCTATCGAATGTCTACCCTGGTCCAGGAACTGTTCTAAGCTCTGGGAATACACTGGCCAAAACCGTGCCCCTGTTCTTGCTTATTCCCTTGATGGAGACAGAAAATTAATTTTAAAAAACCTTCTAGATATATAATATGTTAGCGCAATAAGTGCATAAAGGAAAATAAAGTAGGGAAAAGGACTAGAGACCAGTGAGAAGGGTTGGGGTGGAGGTCTGGCATGTTGGCATCTCTGATGGGTGACTTCTGAGCAGAAATTTGAATGAGGTAAGTCACGATCCATGATGATGCCAGACCATTTCAGGCCGGGGGGCGGGGGGTGGCTGGAATGTAAAGGTGAATCAGAAAGAGAGTGAAAAATGAGAAGAACTACTACTGGCCAAGGCCAGAGCATGTAGGGTATCATAAACTCTTACAAAGATTTGGGATTTTATTTTCACTAATATTTGTGGTATACAATTGAGCTAGCTGTAAATATCATACCTTACATGCACACAAAGAAAATAATAAGTGATAGACATGGGCCGCTGACCTCGTTAATTGCATGGCTCACCCCAAATATTTTACTACTTTATTAGCTGTATATTTCCATGACCTAAACTGTTATCAAGATGGGGTTTTTTTATAGTTGATAATTTTAAAAATACGTGGGTTTTTTTGTTCTTGTTTGTTCAATATATGAGACTCTAATGTTGAAAATCTTTTTAAGCAACATATGTTTCCTCTCATCCCAGGTGTCTTTACAATTCTGATGAGGTCTCAGAATGTGCCCTCCAGAAGATAATCACTAGACAAATAGCCACGAAGAGTGAAAGTTACCCAATGATGCATCATATATTAAATTCACCCAATAACTACATAGATCTACATTTAAGATAGTTGTCCTTTGCTCTTCTTACTTAAAATTCTTGGTTAGTCTAATAAACTATATATTAAAAACTCACTGTGAGTCAGGTATAATTTATAATATACCCACATTACCCAAGTTCTTATACCACAAAGTTCCTTTTTGGAAATCTTTGCCAAAATCAGGAAAACTCTTTTCTTTTTAGCAGTCCCTAATAATCAGTTGAATCTTTTCAAAAGCAGTAAAATAATCAGAACTCAAAGAGATAGAAATCAATCGTAGTGTGATTTGTTTTCTAAACTTCTATTAAATTCATACAGTTCATGTAATAATGATGTATCATTCACACTAATTTCTCAATCATTTTCTCGTGAAACTTCATTTAATTTCAAAATTCTGAACAGATGAGGTACTCTTATCCTAGAAAAAGTGGAAGAAAGGGAGACATGTCTATGGCCAAGTTCCACTGATAAGACATGGTAACACTTCCCTAAAGTGAGGCAGAACCTTGAGGCCTTGCTCTTTTTTTATAACCTAGATAGGATAGCATCTAATCATAATCTGTCTGATTTTCTTGGAGCATTTAATGACAATTTTCTTTTATTAAAAATATTAGTAACTAATTACCATGCATCTTTTTTTTTTACAGGGAGGAAAAATATTAAAAATTCTCAGTTTATTTCAAACTTCTATGTCCTTACCTTATAAATTGGAAATATTTTCTCAATGGAATATAACTTTAATGCCTTGTACACCATTCCCGAGAAACAATGGTAAGAGTTTGCCAAATCCATCCCTCCCAAATGGAACAAATATTGTCATATGGCAAACATTCAAGAGTCTAAGTCTACAAAACAGATTTATTCAAAGAGCTCCTGGATCAGTGAGCTAAATCTCTCCCAAATCCACCCACACTCATACCTTTAGTGTTTCACAATTTCTACCAAATGGTCATTCTCTCCTCCTATCCGACTTAAGCTTATTTGGAAAATCTTACAGAATGGCCTTACTTCCCACGCTCAAACATTCCTTTGTCTAAGATATGCTTTATCTTCAAATCATTTTTATATGCAGCAAAAGAAAATGAAATTCAATAGGACTTTAATTCACATAAAATAAAATTTTGCCTGATGATGTAATATATGCTTTATGAGTTGTCTTTTTAGTTAATTTGCACTGGCTCTTTTACTCAGGAAAATACTGGATTTGCAAACTTCATCAAACTATCAAGACCAATTTTATATCTGAGTGGAATGGAAAACTTTGGTCACAGTCTACACACAAAATCACATTAACCCTGGGAAGAGAGAGTGACAGAGAAGGGAACCCAAAGTTGAGAGACACATAATGAATCTGAATCTGATCACTATCAGTTATCTCATTTGTATAAATTCAAAAACTCTAGCATATAGGGGCATCTGGGTGGCACAGTCCGTTAAGCATCCAACTCTTGGTTTCAGCTCAGGTCATGATCTCATGGTCATGAGATCCAGTCCCACAGGCTCCATGCTTAGCATGGAGTCTGCTTAAGAACCTCTCTCCCTTTGCCCCTCGTCCCCCCACCTCTGTCTCTAAAAATAAATAAATAAATCTTAAAAAAAAACTTTAGCATATAATTCCTATAGAACTAAGCAATGTGATCTCTGAGGCATAAGATTATACAAAAGGAACCAGTTTGTATGTCCAAAAACTGAAATCACCTCATCATATTTTTTTTAATACAGAAGATATCTGTCTTTCATTCATTCTGTACACACCTACTCAGAGATTATTACATTTCTGGTAGTGTTCTAGGCCCTTGGGATACATTAAGGGGATAAAGGAAGAAAAGAATTTCTGTCTTGGGGAGTGGGGAGGAGACAGAAAATTAACAACTATCTAATAAATGCGTGAATTGTACAGTATATGAGAAAATGAAACTCTTATGGAGGAAAGGCAGAACATTCTCAGAGGAATGAGATCTGAGAGCGAGGAAGTGTCTATCAGCAATTTGAAATGAGATAATCAGGGCAAACTTTGCTGAGAAGATGACCGTTGTCTAAAGACATGAAGTGAAGCAAGCCATGTGGCTATCTGAAGGAAGAGTCTTTCAGAGAGAATAATAGCCAGTGCGAAGAATGTAAGGAAGCAAGATGCTCCGCACGGTCAGGAAATGCAAGGAGGCCAGCATGCTGGAGAAGGGTCAAAGGGGAAGTCAATTAAGAGGATGTCACAATGATCCAGGTGACACATGATGGTTGCTTGGACTGCAGCGGTGGCAGTGGAAAAGGTGAGACATCTCCAGATTCTGAAAGTACCTTGAAAGTAGAGTCCATAGACTTTCTTAACAAAAATCAATTCAGTCTTTACCATCAATATGTCAATATTTATTGTCAGCAAGTCATCACTAAGAAAGGAAAGGAAAGAGAAAGAGAATATGCCATTTACTGAATGCCTATGATAAACCAGGTGCTGTGCTAAGTTCTGTCCCCAATACCCCAGCACTGAGCCCACAGGGAAATGATGGCTGCCACCAACATGAGTCTCTGTGAACTAATCCTGCATTTCCAAGTCTTCTCATGAATATTCTGATACCTTAAATTCCTTTTTTTAATAACAGGTAGAGGATTCTGAATGTATGAGTGCTAAAAAGCAAAAAGTGGGATTGTGTTATTGCCTGCTTTTTAATTTAATTTAATTATTATTATTATTATTATTATTATTATTATTATTATTATTTTAGGCTTCTAAAAACTTAGTTGTCAGGGAATCCTAAAATCAGTGAAAAAAAATCTATACAATAAGAAACCCTTGTCTGAAAAAAAAACAAAAGCAAAAAACAAAAACATTTCCCAAAAGACACTCAGAAGTGGAAAAGAGAGCAGGAAGAAAACCTCAAAATAGAAAATTCCTGGGAGGGCAAAGCTGCCAAACAAAATCCTTGTTTGTAACAAAGAAGGGGCAGCAGTGAAATGTTATTTATAATTGCAAGTCGGGGTTATACGGATCTCTTATTCACATAACCTCAGTTAGCCCAGACCTGGAATCATGGTTCTGTGTCCTCTACTGAACCCAGAAACCTGCAGGTACTAGAATATTTAGTGCTTCCTTTTCTCAAGGGTGATGAAGTTTATTTAAAACAAATATTATGCTATTAATAGATTGTGTGCTATGTGCCAGGCACATGTTAGTTTATGTTATTATCACAACAAGCATATGAGGTAGTTACTCAATTTCCTCACTTTACAATGAAGAAACTCAAGTCAGAGGGCATAGATCACGTGTCCTGGGTTGCGTAGCCAGAACTGGAGGGAAATGTGTTCCACCACAGAAGACAAAGAGGGTTCTTGATCACCTCTTTGAGAAATGATGGCTTCTTTTCTTTTCTTTTCTTTTTAAGATTTTATTTATTTGACAGAGAGACACACAGCCAGAGAGGGAACACAAGCAGGGGGAGTGGGAGAGGGAGAAGCAGGAGAGGGAGAAGCAGCCTCCCTGCTGAGCAAGGAGCCTGATGCGGGCTCGATCCCAGAACTCTGGGATCATGACCTGAGCCGAAGGCAGTTGCTTAGCGACTGAGCCACCCAGGTGCCCCGAAATGGTGATTTCTGTGTAATAGTGAGATCACTGTCTGCAAGGGTTATAAAATAAATTTATGTTTTGAGCAGAAAACCAATCAGTTGGTCCTTCATATGTTCCTCACTTGTGATGGGGGATTGAGTTCCAAACTATTGCCCAACTACTCCCCGAAACGTTTTCTTCCGCCAGGCTGGACTTCACCGTGCCCCTATCCCATGCCTACATCTCGCCTATCTGCTTTGATTTAGACCCCAAATGCCATTCCCTCACTCCCTGCCTATTTGAAACTCACACGCCATGTGATCATTCTGGCTCCTAGTGCGTTTTCCCTAAAGAGCTTATTTCTGCACCGCCGGTGCTGGGCCGGGTCATACTACTTGTATGGAAGTGTGCATTCTAAGTGTAAGCTGGGGTGATCATTACAGGCAAAAATGGGCTGCAAAAAGATGCACCGTAATTCCCTGGAACCGAATGCTGCACTGTTGATGGTTTTCCATTTCCTCTCAGTAGCAAAACAAAACAAAAATCACTTAATCTTGCCAATTTAGAAAACCTGTCAATTCCAGATTAAAAAAAAACAACAACAAAAACACCACTTTTTTTCGCCTGTAACTTCTCAGTTGTGGATGCAGAATTCTTTCCCCCCACTCCCACCCCCTTCCCTTCTGTCTGGCTAACTTCAGCTTCTGGGTGGGGCCCAGGTAGCACCACCGAAATCAAGGTAGGGAAAGGATACAGAGGAGAGGGGCTCCTGGGTCTGTGGCCCTCTTCTGTTCTCCCAGGTTTGTACAGTGATGTGATGGGTCAGCCAGTTCTCACCATTGTCCCTTGCCAAGACTACATGGGTAGTTGACATCCAGAGTCCATGATTTTTAATGGACATATTCAGGCCCTCCACATTTGAATGGCAAAGACTTGTTCAATTCTCTGGCTCTCTCTCTCATTTCTGGGCCCTTTTTAAAAACTATCCCAAAACTCTGGCTTTGGGAGAGTGGTAAGTCATCTCAGACTCTTATCTCTAGTCTCCTCCCTTGCTCTTTTTCTTATCTCTCTTGCTAATCCATACTCTGACTCCAGGCTGAGCTTCTCTGTGAGGCACACAGTGCCCTTAGACCTCGTCCTGTGAAAAAAGACACAAATCCGCTATGCCCTGGGATTCCCCTTAAAAAAATGTCTGCTGCCCTCTCATTTCCCTCCAAGCCATGGGATGTGTCCCGAGAAGACAGTGGGAGGAATTCTTCATTAATCTCTAAATACTTTTTCTCCTTCCTCTTAACCAAGCTCCACTCCTACCTCCTACATTTTAAAAAAGGTCTTTTCTATTAATGTGTTGAAAATCAAAATGTCTTACTTTGTCCTATGTTCTTGCTACTCTGTAGTTTACTGATTGAAACCTACTTTCCAAATCCTTCAGACTTTGCTCTTAATAAACAATGCTAAGATTTTCAAGTTCAAAACTAAGCATCAAGTCTTGTCTTTCATTCTTTATGCATGAAGTAGCAAACCTACACTGAAGGCAGTAAATATAAAGCCATTAATGAAGCCTGAATGATAGGGGAAGGGTAGTAGTGAAAGGCATTGAAAACGACATGATTGAAAATCAAAGTTTTACTCCACTAGTATGTCTTTTCTCACTAACTAGATAATAAGCTCTTCATCAGCGCAGGTTTATGCATCTTACATATTGCCATAGCCAGGCACTTAGTAGTATTCTTGACCTGTCGAATGGATAAATAAAGGCAAGACAAGGAAAGTAAATATTCAGAAATATGTAAAAATGCCTTACACACACTGGAAAAAGGGAAATTAATGGTAATAATGGTAATAAAAATAACTGGTAGGGCTATGAAGTGGGTGCTAGTCTAGTTCTTTGCATATATTTACTCATTTAATCCTCAGAACTGCTCTATGAGCTAAGTACTATGATGAAGCTCACAGAGGTGAAACAATGTGCCCAGGGTCACATACCCGAAATCAGGGAAGCTGAATCCCAACTCAGGTAATTTGGCTCCATTATCTGAACTCTTACTAGTGCCGCCATGGCTACCTCCCAGCACAATCCCTTTCATGGATATGCCAATGGAAACACGCAAATTTATGCCAAGCCATTTCAATGCATGTTAAACAATCTCATCTCTGCCTTCAACCACTTTGAATTTGAAACTATGTTCTCATGTTTTCCTTGACAATCTTTCCCTGAAAATATTAGATGTTAAGATACTGCTTCTCCCTATTTTTGCATATGATTTCCTCCTTCTTTTTTTAAAGAAGTCCACATAGCAGACTTTCAATATGCTGTTTTTTTTAATGAATGTGTCTTTTATTCTCATTTCTTAGATGTTGGCTTAGGAAACTCATCTTTCTAACCCATACCTTTATGCCAATTATCCTATCTGTGCTTTTTCATTCTCTTTTATTTCCTTCTCTCAGGGCATTTGGTAGGATAATTTTCCAGGCTGCCATCAACCATGGCAAAGTCCCCTTTTACTTTACTAATGATCTGTAAACATGTGTTGTTTGAGTCAAGTTGATGTTACTACCAGCTGCATGGATTTTTCTCTTTTGGTTCCAAAATTTCATCTAACTACCCTTCCGACATCTGAAATAGCTTAAAAAATTTCTTCTACCTCTGCTAAAACCCTAACTTCTCACGTGTCAAAACTATTGTATGAACATTTCTGTAACGGGCTAAATGTGGCAAACCCTCACATACTCGGCATCCCTGCCCCCCACCATATGCTATGTATCTGTCCTGACCCTGTGTGGTACATTTCTTTAATGTAGGTCAAAAGCTCTCCAATGACAGGAACCAGGACTGCTCAAACTTTAGCCAATGTTACATATTCCATGGATGTGCAGTAAACAATAATTAAAGACAACGATGATCATGGCACATTGGTTCCAATTGGCCTTAAGTTAACATATAGATGGAGGGTCATTTCCTCCTCTGATTAGACCAAATCAAAGAAATCATGGTTGTAAAGAAACACAGGGATATATATTCTGTTTTTCATAATGCAAAATTTTGAACAGCAAAGTAATTTTTACTAATCCTCACCATTTTCAATTGTGTATACTTCTCTGATTATTTAGAAAGAAACTCTCATTTGAATATTCATAGTCATAAACATCACTCACTAATTTTTGGCTTATTAAACAAAACATACTTGTTAGTTTGAATATTAAAATCTTGATAAGTGTCCAGATGTGAGTAATAGAGTTATATTAGAACATCAATTTTGAGATTAAATTCTTCAACAGAAATAGTGAGAAAATAATCTCACCTTGCTTTAAACTTCTTCTAGCTCAAAAATAAGAAAGAAATGAATCAAATTTGTTTAAGATTCCTACAAATTAGAAATTAAACAAATCTAATGTTTAGTACTTTTAAGTAAAATTTCATTGTAAAAATTAAATAGTTATATTAATTGTTTCTCCTAAAAATAATTAATAATAAATATACATTAATTTGAGATAAATACATATATAAGCATAAAAAAATAGTAGACCACTCCTGATATTCTAAATGTCTCCATGATAAATACTTAGTGCATGCACACACACACACACATACACACACACACAGAGACATGCATGTACATACACACACAAACACATATAAGATTAGCATCTATCCTTCCAGGTAAATTATTGCAGCATTTTATTGTCAGTTGCTGGTTTACCAAATTAAATTGCTGGCAACCTATCTAAAACATTGCAGATAACCTCTAGCAGTCAGCAAGCTCCACTTATGCCCGTAGAGCTTCCAATTAGCTTTTTAGAGATTCACTTCTGAATGGAGCAGACCACTAATTACAAACATTTGAAGAATCCTCGAGTCTGAAAAAAAATTTTTAAGTACAAAAAATAGAGAAAATAGCAGTAGACCGAGAAACAAATTTAAAAAAAAATCACATAAAGTGCTAATTAACGTTTTCACATTGATATGAAAAGATAAAACAGTCAAAAAACAAAGGTAGTAGAAGTAAGCAGAAATAAGTGTAAAGGTTGGCAGGCAGAGAGAGAGATTTTAGGTTATCCTTTTTTTTTTTTTAAGATTTTATTTATTTATTTGACAGAGAGAGAGACTGAGAGAGAGGGAACACAAGCAGGGGGAGTGGGAGAGGGAGAAGCAGGCTTCCTGCTGAGCAGGGAGCCTGTTGTGGGGCTTGATCCCAGGACCCTGGGATCATGACCAGAGCTGAAGGCAGACGCTTAACAACTGAGCCACCCAGGCGCCCCTAGGTTATTCTTTAAAAATAAAATAGAAAAGCAACTAACAGAAGACTAAGAGCAAGGGGCGGGGAGGAGAGGGAAGAGCTGAAAGATCAATCCACAATGCCCAGTTTCTAAATAAGGAAGGTTTTTGGAAAGAAAGAATGGAAGACGAAAAGAGGAAATTATCAAAGCATAGTAAGATAGCTTTCCAAAACTGAAGGGCATGTATCTTGATTGAGAGCAGGCCAAATTTCAAGACCAAAGAATGAAATTATACACACTTCAATGCACACCATTGTAAATTTCAGAATACCAGGATTGTAAATTTCAGAATACCAGGAATAAAGCCATCATTTCTAAAATCTTTCAGAAAAAAATAACAAAAAGAGACGTTGCATTTCTCAACAATAAAATCAGATAACAGAAGACATAAGTATAATCCTTTCAAATGCAAAAAACATATATAGTTTCTTATTTAAAAATCATGATGTAGGGGCAGCTGGATGACTCAGTTAAGTGTCTGACTCTTGATTTCAGCTGAGGTCATGATTTCAGGGTCATGAGATTGAACCTCACATCGGGCTCCTAGATGGGCATGGAGCCTGCTTAAGGTTCTCTTTCTCCCTCTGTTCCCTGCCCCCTGCTCTCTTTCTCTCTCTCTCTAAAAAGAAATCATAATGTAGGTTTATTTTATTGAATTGTGAGAATTTTTTACATACAAGGATGAAAAAAATTTATACTATACACCTCATCTTAAGAAGTTCTTGGAGGTAGGGCGCCTGGGTGGCTCAGTTGGTTAAGCGACTGCCTTCGGCTCAGGTCATGGTCCTGGAGTCCCGGGATCGAGTCCCGCATCGGGCTCCCTGCTCGGCGGGGAGCCTGCTTCTCCCTCTGACCCTCCCCCCTCTCATGTACTCTCTCTCATTCTCGCTCTCTCAAATAAATAAATAAATCTTTAAAAAAAAAAAAAAGTTCTTGGAGGTGACATCAACAAGATGGCCGAATAGGAGCCCTGGACTATTCTTCCTCCCACGGATGTACCAATTTAACAGCAATACATGGATCAATTCTATTTGTGAGAAATCCAGAAACTAGTTGAAAGGCTCCTGCACCATGGGCAGGTGCAAAACCAGCCACATCAAAACTGGAAGGAAAATGAGAGACATCCTTTTGCCATAATCCCCCCTTGGCACAGTGCCATATGACTGAGAGGAAACCTCCAGCTCTCAGTTTCTCTGTGAAGAGGGAAAGAGTTGGATTTCACATCTAACTTTCAACTTTTCCAGGTACTACTTGAAGGGATGGCTTTTCTCTCACCTGTCTAGGAGCACTAGCAGGGCCTGGCATACACCAGACCCCTGGGGACTACAGAGAACAAAGGCAGCAGTTTGAACTAGTGTGTGGGCCCTCACTATAGCTTGTCCCCCTGGCTCAATGCAGAGTGGGTAGGCATAAAAAAATGATTTCCCAGCTTCTCCCTGGGAAGGGAAAGAATTGGCCCACATGTCAAATGTTCCAACTTTTCCAGGAGTTGATCAAGGAAGGAGATTTTAGCTTGCCTGTCTTAGAGCACTGATGGGAGTTAGTATCTCTAGAGACCTAGGGCCACTAAGAACAAAGACTGGAAGGTTGTACTACCACAAAGTTTAAGAGGCCCACAGAAGCTCTGGCTACATTGATTGATGAAGGTCTTATCCTACATGAGGCCAATCCATAGATATTATAACAGCTTTATTCATAATTCCCCAAACCTGGAAATATCCAAGATGTCCTTCAGTGAGTAAATGGATAAATAAACTATGGCACATTCAGCCAATAAGATATTATTCAGCACTAAAAATAAAAGAGCTATCAAGCCATGGAAAGACATACAGAAACCCTAAATGCATATTACTAAGTGAAAGAAGCCTATCTGATAAGACTGCATACAATACGGTTCCAACTACATGGCATTGTGGAAAAGGCAAAATAAAATCTGTGGACACAGTAAAAAGATCACTGGTTGCCAGGGTTTAGGGAGAGGAAGATGAAGAAGCATGGCAGAGGATTTTTAGGGCAGTGAAAATACTCTGTATAATACTGTAATGATGAATACATGTCATTATACAGTTGTTCACATCTATAGAATGAATAACACCAAGAGTGAACCCTAATGTAAACTATGGGCTTTGTGTGATTATGACATGTAAATCTAGGTTAATCAATTGTTACAAACATAGCACTCTGGTGGGTGATATTGATAATGGGGGGTGCTATGCATGTATAAAGGGAAAAGGGTATATGAGAAATCTCTGTACCTTCCTCTCAATTTTACTGTGAACCTAAAACATCTCTAAGAAATAATTTGCTTTTTTTTAATGGGGAGATAAAGACTTTCCCAGACAAACAAAAGCTGAAAGTTTATCACCAGATCTGCCTTACGGAAACGCTAATGGGAGTTCTTCAGCTTGAAACAAAAGTAACATAATAGCACAAAAATGTATAAAACTTGTTGGTAAAGGTATATATGTAGACAAATACAGAATACTCTATTAATTTAATGGTGGAGGGTAAATTACTTTTAACTCTTGTGTGAATTTTAAAAGACAAAAGTATTAAAAATAACTATTACTAAAATAGATATCAATCAATACACAATATGAATAGATTTAAATTGTGATATCAATAACAAAGTGGGAGGGAGAGTAAAAGTGTGTAATTTTTATATGCTATTGAAATTAAGTTATCAGCTTAAGATAGACTGTAACTATAAGATATTTTTATGTGTGTTCCTGGTAACCAAGAAAAAAAAAAAACTATCGCAATTATACAAAAGAAAAAGAGAAAGGAATCAAAGCATACCACTACAAAAAAAATCAACAAAACACAATGATAGAAAGAGGAAAAGAGGAATAACAACTACAACAACAACAAAAAAACACAAGACAAACAGAAAACAATTAACAAAATGGCAAAAATAAATCCTTCCCTATCAATAATTTATTTAAATGTAAATGGATTAAACTCCCAGCTAAAAGAATAGAGTGGTTAAATAGATTAAAAAAAAAATACAACAATATGTCCCCTATAAGAAACTCACTTTAGATTTAAGGACACACATAGGCTGAAAGGGAAGAGATGGAAAAAGAATATCCCATGTGGGGATATTACCATTATCCCCAAGAGATGGAAAACATTATCCCAAAAAGATATTCCCATGGGGTTATCCCATTACCCCATAAAAATGGCAATCAAAAAGGAGCAGGGGTGGCTATATTTATATCCAACAAAATAGACTAAAAGTCAAAACTGTCACAAAAACAAAGAAGGACATTTTATAATGATAAAAGGTTAATTCACCAGAAAAATGTAACAATTATAATTCTATTTGCACCTAACATCAGAGTACCTAATATACAAAGCAAACGTTGACAGAACTGAAGAAATACAATAATACAATAATACAATAAAATTTGGAGATTATAATACCCTACTTTCAATAATGGATAAAACAACCAAAGAGAACATCAACAAAGAAACAGCAGACTTGAACAACAGTATAGACCAAGTAGACCTAAAAGACATTTACAGAACATTCCACCCAACAGCACCAGAATATATTCAAGAGCACAAAGAATATTCTCCAGGATAGATCGCATGTTAGATAAAAGACAAATCTTCACAGATTTAAGAGATTTGAAATCATACCAAGTGTCTTTTCCAATCATAATGGAAAGAAGCTAGAAATCAATAACAGAAGGAAAACTGGATGATTCACACACATGTAAAAATTAACACACTTTCAACAGCCAATGGGTCAAAGAAAAAAATCAAAAAAGAAATTAGAAAATATCTTGAGACCAACGAAAACAAAAACACAAAATACCAAAACTTAAAGAATGCAGGAAAAGCAGACTAAGAGGGAATTTTTATAGCAATAAATACCTACATCAAAAAAGAAGAAAGATCTCAAATAAACAACCTAACTAGGCACCTCAAGTCCAATGTTAAAAGGAAGGAAACAATGAATGTTAGAGGAGAAATCAATGAAAAAGAAAATAGAAAAACAATAGACAAAAATCATCAAAACTAAGAGTTGGGGTTTTGAAAAGATAAAATTGACAAACTGTCAACTAGACTAAGAAAAAAACCCAGAAAATATTAAAGAAAATCAGAAATTAAAGAGGACACATTACAATTGATGCCTTAGAAATAAAAAGGAACATAAGAGACTATAGTGAACAACTATATGCCAAGAAACTGGATAACTTAGAAGAAACAAATAAATGGTAACAAGGGCGCCAGTAAGATTTAGGTCATTCCAGCTAATATTTACAATAATGTAATCTTTAGCGGCATATTGTTATAGGTAGCACTTGATACTTAAGTCTTACTTCCTATCTTGATGTTTTTGAGTAAGATGAATTATAAAGAACAAAAACAACAACAGCTACCACTACAACCAAATGTCAGACATTTTCTATGTTCCTTCTTTGTATTTTTAAAACATCCTTAGAGATGTTTCAATCTTCAGAATCTCATCATCATCCAGAAAAAAAGAAATAGGTTTAAAATAAAAGATAAAATCTTCTGAATTAGGTAAATTTTCTGAGAAGCATTGCTAGAAAACATCTAAAAATATGTATGTTATTTTTAATCTTTAAAGAAGCCAGAGAAAGCAATGGAAAAAAATTGAATGTGTGGGATTCAAACACGGGAACGCAAGTTGGGCATACTTGAATGACTCTAAGTATAACATGCTAATTTGGTGTTCCTTATATAAATAAGTTCAAGCAAATTGCAGAGCTTGAAAAAGAAATCAAGCTTCATAGCTGCAAAATCTCACAAATGTTTTAAGTAGATTTGTCTAAGAGCATGCAAATAGATAAAATATTTAATGCTTATGTATTCATAAGCTGTGCTACAAGGAACTGCTTGTCTAAAGTGAAGTTACAAAGTATACATTGATGAATGAAATGCAATTATTAGAAAATGTTGCCACTTCTACATTCTTATTGTATGCCTCCTATGCCCGTACTTTTTGCCTTGCCCTTTGGCTTATATCTATTATGATTACTTTTACCTAAAAATTTTCCCTTGGGTAGCATTGTAAAAGATTCCTAAATCCATAAGATATTTAGCATTTAATAAAATAATAATAAAATAAAGGGGTTTGGGGGTTGTTTTTAGTAGAAGCTATTTTATGACAAAGAACATCTGCTAAATATGCTACAAGTCTTTTGGTATCTAAATTCTTCCCAACATGATCATGTTGACTAACTGGCCCAATCAGGTCATGGTTGTCTTCATGGAAATGAAAAATTGGGCCTTAGAGATATACATTAGTAATAGCAAGAAAAAGAGCCAAAAGACCAGAAAAACTAGCGGAATCATAATAACATAAGGCATTAGAGTTAAGAGAGTGTCTTAGGTCACTTTCCCCAGAAGCAAACTCCAAGACAACTTTGTGTGCAAGACCTTTATTAAGGAATTACTCAGTAGAAACTAGTGAGAGGTGTGGGAAACTGGACAGAGGATGATAAGCAAGAATGTGAAGCCAGGCAAAGTCCCAAGTAGGCTTGCCTAGGACCAAGGGCAGTTCCTAGACACAGGGTTTTCAGAGTTGAAATTGAAAATGTCAGCAAATGGGGATGAATTGTTTCCCCTGCCTCAGGATGCTCTTGCAGGGGAACTCTGGAGTGTAGATTAGACCTCAATCATCTGATGGTAGACAAGGGAGGTAAGGCTCTCCTAAGCACAGGCCAGTCAGTCCCTTGTTAAGGGTTTATTTGAAAGAACATGTATTTCTAGGGATTGTGGGCTTCTAGCACATGACCAGGGAAGGATCCAGTTGCTCCAAATGGTCACCTGAGAAACAGTTGCAAGTTCTGGCTGTTAGATGTGGAAAATACTTCAAAGGAGGGGAAGGTGACAAACAAAACAAGGAAATCTGGCTAGAGCATTATCAATACATTTTGTTAAGAGACAAGCAGCTAATCTATCTCCGGGGCTGCTTGGACCTAAAAAGAGTTTTCTGGTTGTAAAAATAGATTCCAATCAAGTAAGATCTCTCTGTTTCTAGATTCCCAAGAGGCTGTGCTCCAGAGATGCTTGCCTTCTTTATTTTCATATGTATTTTTCTCTTTACAGAACCTGAGAGAGTCTCTGTTGAAATATGAAAGTCTTTTGGGGTGCCTGGGTGACTCAGTTGGTTAAGCATCTGCCTTCGGCTCCAGTCATGATCCCAGGGTCCTGGGATTGAGTCTCACATCGGGCTCCTTGCAGAGACCCTGCTTCTCCCCCTCCCTCTGCTGCTCCCCCTGCTTGTGCTCTCTCTCTCTCTCTCTCTGTCAAATAAGTAAATAAAATCTTTAATAAAAAAAGAAATATGGAAGTCTCTTATTAACATGGAATATTTATTAGTGAGTATAAGTCAACAAGGCAAAGACACGAAACTCAATAGAGATACAAATAAAATTAAATAACGTAAGTCTTTATGAGGGGATGAATAAAGAAATTGTGATATCTATCTATCATCTATCTATCTCATATATATGTATATATATGATAGAATATTATTCAGTCATAAAAAAGGATGAAACCTTGCCATTTGTAATAACATGGATAGACCTCAAGGCCACTATATAAAGTGAAATAAGTCAGAGAAAGACAAATACCATATGACCTCTCTTAATGTGGAATCTAAATAAATAAATAACCAAGCTCATAGATACAAAAAACAGGTTGGTGGTTGTCAGAGGTGGGGGTGGGGAATGGAGGGGTGGGAGAAATGGCTAAATTTTTTTTGTTTAAATAAATTGAATTATTATTTACATATATTATTACATATATTTTTATATATAAATTGAATTATTATTTATATAGTATATATATATATATATATATATTTATATATGCAATTCACAGAAAGGGAAGCCCAAAAGGCTAACCTTTTTTTGAAAATATGATCTGGGGGCTCCTGGGTGGCTCAGTCGTTAAGCGTCTGCCTTCGGCTCAGGTCATGATCCCAGGCTCCTGGGATCGAGCCCCGCATTGGGCTCCTTGCTCAGCAGGGAGCCTGCTTCTCCCTCTCCCACTCCCCCTGCTTGTGTTCCCTCTCTCGCTGTCTCTCTCTCTGTGTCAAATAAATAAATAAAATCTTAAAAAAAAAAGAAAGTATGATCTGAAGAATGTCCAAATTCACTATTAATCAGAAAGGCACATATTAAAATTCATAAGAATGTAAAAAATTTCAAAAACTAGATAACAAAAATTATTGGCAAAACTGTGGGGTTTGATATTCTCATTCTTTGTTGCTGCAAATATAAATTGATACATTTTGAAAAACAGTCTGGTAGGATTTAGTTATCTTATATATTCTTATGCCCAATGATTTATGATGTGTGTAATTAAGTTAAGCATACAGAAAACACAGAAAATATGAATTTATGCATATGTTAATTTCAATTGTACTGTAGGTGGGATCAGTTGACCTAATTAGGAATGCAGACTCTAATTGGGATTCTAATTTTAATTGGTAATGTTAGTGGTCAGTTATAATTCTAACCAGGAAGCCATGCTCTAGAGTTAGCTGCTACAAAAACTTCAAAGATTTTTACCTTCCATTAACACTAGAGGATTTACTAAGATTAATAGATGCTGGGAATGGATTTTCATTAGTAAAATTAATAGTGTCATGATTCTTCTCATTCTTGCATAAATAGGGTTAAGAGTTTATTGGGTCAAGGAGACTATATGCAAGAAGTTGGTGCCCGAGACTTGGTCCCTAAAATGTCCTATATCCTGCCACTAGTTCTCAGAGGATTTCTAGTTTCTTGAGTTCAGGGGATGATGGGCCATACCCTGACATTGAAATGTCTTATTTTTCTGAAGTAGAATTTTCATACAAGGCATTTTTGAAGCACCAAAGAAAGACAGAAAGCTGGGAATTCATTGAGCCACAGAAAAAATTATATGATTGCTTTGTTCTTGTTTGCTGATAAATGCCTATTTGTAGAAGAATGTATAAGAACTCTATTTCATTATAACTTCATGACAAGATTATAGGAAAGTAGTTGATCCTAATCTGCATTTAACTATTGGTGGGTTCTGAGTACTATTACAATAAGCTAACAGTCGTATGAACCATGTTGAATTAAGTCAGTTCAGTGGTCGTTAAATATTTTGCTCATAATCTCCAAATGAATATTTGTAAATTATGTTTCTCTCATGAACATTTTTAAGTTGACATCCAAATATTTTTATTAGTTTCAATGAGATACAATTTCCAGATTTTTATAAATATTGATATCATGAAATTACTAAAATATCTATCCAATGTATCCAATAGAATCTAGGTATTTTGTAATTACACACTTGACAGAATTAGAACATTATCATAACAACATTGGAGAAAAAGACATTATCCTAATTAAATTACACCCACTTTCTAAAGTTCAGGAGCAATTTGTTATACATAAGATTTTGGTAACATTTTGCCCAAAACCCTTATAGATGTTCCGCTTTGAAGAGTATAATATAATGATCCTTGTTGAAATAAATATCGGAAACAAGAAATGATATTAGTCTATGGGTAATTTTCAAGTTTACCAAATGTATATTGATAATTATAGTACGTGCACTACTGACAGTAGATTTCAAAACCTGTTTACATTTTGTTAACCTAAATTAACCATTGTATGGTGTCATGTCTGTTAACAGCCCCAATGGTCAAAACAAGTCATATGGCAGATCCAAAATCAAGAAGCAAGTAAATAAACTCTGCCTTTAATGATAGGAATGAAGAAGTCACATAGCAAAGGGCATGAATATAGGGAAGGGTAAAGAATTGGGGTCATTTCTGCAGTTACATAGATAATAGGGCAACAATAGCCATGAAGCCCTGCCTTTCTTCTCTCATCTCTCCTATTCTACACTAGCTCTATCCTCCAGATTAGCAAAACATACCAGGGACAATAAGTCATTCTAATAGAAGTGAAAGAGGGGCAGTGAATTGATTGTTATATTTTTAAAATAGGTAATCCTATATAAGTAGGATGTCTTGTTAAAATAGAACTGCAGAAGTTTAGTAAAAGTGCAATTTTTTAAAAAGAAATATACATCTGGAAATTTGGGTTCTATCTCTGTGTCTGTCAGTTAGTTGATCTTTGACGGTGCAAAATTCTCTCTCTAACCTTTGGTCTATTCTTTCTTAATCCCTTTGTTATAAAAAAAGTACAATAGAGATGCAGACAGAGTTGGTCGGAGAGTGGGCTAGAGAGAAAGAGAAGAAAGACAGGGTGATAGGCAGGCAAAAGGACAGATGGGAAGGAAAGAAAGACCCATGGCAAGTCAAGAAGAAAAAGTGCAGATAGGCATTGCTCTCGCGTGATTTTATCATTTCAGTTCCTAAGATTATTGAAAAATAATACCACCCTGACATTTTTAATGAGAATCCATAATAGTTAAATAAGAAAGAGGGAATCTATAAGGACAAGGTTGTCCAAAGGGAGCCAGAGGGAGGAGTATCCATTCACCTTGCACTCCAGTCACTATTTGGTGCCGATCCTCTAAAAATGACAGATCCAAATAAATTGGTTAATCCCACTCAAGAAATGAAATCTGTGCACCAACAGCGTCTGTGTCAGCTAGAAGCCTGTGAGAAATTCAGAAGCTCAGATTCCACCCCATACCTACTGGATCAGAATCCACATTTTAACCAGCTGCTGAAGGGATCTGCAAGCACACTGAAGTTTGAGAATCCCTGGTCAAATGCACAGGGAAACCCCTTTACATATGCACTTCCAGAAGCTAAACAAGCTGGTGTGCAGAGATTAATATTTTCTTACAACAGAATTCTTACCTCAACTGCATGCTTATTAAGGCTCAGTAAGCTCGTGCGTGTTTGTTTAAGGCTGGGATGGGCCTTTTATAAATCCCGCATTGTCCAACTAGCTAAAGCCTAAGGTCTAAAGCTGTATATCCCCATGGCATAAAGCCTCTGTGTATTTTGTTTCATAAAATTTACTTAGTCTGAGTCTCAAGGTTCACATTTAAAGGAACCACATGTAGGGTTTTCTTTTTCTTCATATAACATAAAATTAAATATTTTCAAACGTACAGTTCAGTGGCATTTAGTCTGTTTACAACGCTCTGTTACCATCACCTCTATACAATCCCCAAACATCTTCATCACGACCAGAGGGAGCCTCGTACACACTTTACCGGTCGCTTCCCGTTCCCCTTTTTCTCCAGCCCCTGACAACTATTAATCTGCTTTCTATCTCTAGGGATTTACATAGTCTGGATAGTTCATGTGGATGAAATCATACAACTCATGCTCCTTTGTATCTGGTTCCTTCCATTTCAGGTAGTTAGCCATCCTAATAGTGTGAAGTGGTATTTTGTGGTTTTGGCTTGAATTTTCCTAATGGCTAGTGATGTTGAGCATCTTTCATGTATTTATTGGCCACTTGACTGTCTTCTTTGAAAATGTGTCTCATCAAGTCCCCAGCCCATTTTTTTTTAAAGATTTTATTTATTTATTTGAGACAGAGAGAATGAGAGACAGAGAGCATGAGATGGAGGAGGGTCAGAGGGAGAAGCAGACTCCCTGCCGAGCAGGGAGCCCGATGTGGGACTCGATCCCGGGACTCCAGGATCATGACCTGAGCCGAAGGCAGTCGCTTAACCAACTGAGCCACCCAGGCGCCCCCCAGCCCATTTTTTAAATTGAAATATAATTGACATCAAACATTACATTAATTCCAAATATGCAACATAATGATTCAGTATTTGTATATATTGCAGATGATCATCACAGTAAGTCTAGTTAGCAACCACCATCACACAGAGTTACACATTATTTTCTTGTGATGAGAACTTTGAGGATCTACTCTCTTAGCAACTTTCAAATAGACAAGACAGTACTATTAACTATAGTCACCATCTTGTACATTATATTTCCCCATTGTTTTAAGTTGGGCACTTTGTCTGTTTGTTGTTGGGCTCAGTTTGCACACTCCTCTTCTAAATCTGATTTCAAAGCCACGTGTGAGATAGATGTTGGAGGAAAGCAGATCTGCCTACAGATCCCTGCTGTAATGGAGGCCATATCTGAAATGTGAGAGTTAAGTGGAGTGCTTCCCTGCCCCCTTCTCCAGTCCAGATCCTGCACCACCTCACCCAACATGTATGGGACCACAGAGCAACACTTTTATCCAGGATTGTTGCCTCACAGTGTCTTAAATGGAGTGAGCAGAAAGAGATCTCTTACTTTCAGATTTTAAAATGATTAGTTCCAACCACATGAAAAATACAGATCAATGGCTTTGATAAAATAATTCACCCCACTTCTGTGGAGATGAGTAAAGCATGGGTTAAGGGGCCACAATACTTTAATAAGGAAAATTCTTCCTCTTGGGAACCAGAAAGTGGGGAAAAATCATCTCCCTATTTGAACCATCAGAATAAAATAATTTAATCTTAAAATCACTTGTTGATTTTAGCAATGTAAATAATATTGAGGTGATTTTTTTCCACATTCCTCATTTTGTTTCTCAGATTGCATTCCTAAAATGAATACGACATCGACTCTCAGATTAAATGTTTATAAGAGCATTATAAGAGTAACAGTTAAGGGACTAAAAATAAAAACAGACCACAATAGAAAATGTTTATATTGTATTTGCTTTTGTGTTCTTGAATTCTTTTTTATTTTTAGTTTTTTGTTTATTTTGACATCAAAATAAATTACGTGGGGCGCCTGGGTGGCTCAGTTGGTTGAGCGGCTGCCTTCGGCTCAGGTCATGATCCTGGAGTCCCGGGATCGAGTCCCTCATCGGGCTCCCTGCTTGGCGGGGAGTCTGCTTCTCCCTCTCCCGCTCTCCCCTCTTGTGCTCTCTCTCTCTCAAATAAATAAATAAAATCTTTAAAAAATAAATAAATAAATAAATAAATAAATAAATTACGTGTTTCTTTCTGGAGGCATACAATAGTCTTGATTACCCCATCAAAGGGAGTCAAGCAGAGAGACATTTCATAGTTGAAGTAATTCCTTTGGAGCGTATTATTGGAAGTACTAGACAGTATGTGAAAGAGAACACTGCCGGCCTGACATGTTGGGAGCCTCCAGTGAGCCAGTCATTATCATGCTGCAGGCATGATATCATGTTCCTCATGATTCTCACACCACTTGACTTCCTTAACATTTGTAGTAGCTCCTCTGCTCTTCCTACCCAAAGGTTTTTCTATAGTTTTTTTGTTTTCATTTTTGTTTTGTTTTTGTTTTTTTCCCCCTAATTCTCTATATGACATCCCTTCTGGCTTTAAATACTTGGAATGGTTTCTGCTCTTCTTACTGAACCCTGGCTCATGGAATATTTGCTACCAGAAGTAGTTCTGGGCCCCTCAGAGAGCTTCCATGACTACCCAAGACTATCTTCTCCCTCATAGCCCCAAGGCCACTGTTTACTAAAGCAAATCTAAATTTTATGCTTCTGCTTATAATTAAAGCACAAATTGAATTATGGTGCTACTTTAATTCATAGTCTGAACAGGTCTTCTTTATGAAAGTCATGGTTGAGAAAGTGTGGGTCCTAAAGAACTGGACTGGAGAAATCTGGGTAGATTCAGAATAATCTGGTGATCTTTATCCTTTAAATTCCACTGTGACTGTCCTAGAGAAACAGCTTGACTTTCTTAGCCTCAGGCCATTAGATTTCCTTTCTTGGAAATCCTTCATTGCCTTTTCTTTGAGGCATTTTTCTTATGCCTCAAAATGCGTTCTTTACCCTTCTTCTTTTTTTAAACTATCTTTTTAAAAATTTTTATTTATTTATTTGTCAGAGAGAGAGAGAGCACAAGCAAGGGGAGTGGCAGGCAGAGGGAGAAGCAGGCTCCCCACCAAGCAAGGAGTCCAACACGGGACTCGATCCCAGGACCCTGGGATCATGACCTGAGCTGAAGGCAACACTTAACTGACTGAGCCACCCAGACGTCCCTGTTCTCCATACTTCTCAATGGCTCTAGATCTGTAACTAGAGTTAGACTCCCATATGCTGAATATGAACAAGTAAGAAGTATGGAAAAGGAAAAGATAGCATGAAGATCAAAATAATCACAGTATTTTTCAACGTATTTCAGCACAAACCTGGAGAATATTTGTGGGATTGCATTCTATCAGTGTTAAACTGGGGAGGAACTAGCCTAACACTCTGTCAGATGGAATTTTTTGATGCCGTATTTATCAGGGGTCTTTGTTTAATGTGTTAGCTCAAACACTAGAAATAGTTTTAATAGTTTGTTGTCTGATGAAAATCTGGACTCGATGGTATTGTGTATTTAATGAACTTGAGATTCCAGAACTTCCTAGTATAATCCAAAGAAGGAATCTAAAGAATAAGGAGATGGAAATGTTGGAGTAGCTTTATTATGTGTAGCTTACTCAACCAACCTTTAATACATGCCCTGAAGAATCCAGAAGGAACTCTTCTGCAGCACTGACATTTATCAGTGAAGGGAGCTCCATTATCCTTGAAGAGCTCTAACATGGTTCTTTGCAGGCCAGATATGATAGTAGATATTACACCATGGAACATACTTCCTAATTTTACTGGGGAGGGCTTAGGATCTGAGAATGTTAGAGGCCAAGTAACAGCGCGTAATTTCTGGATACGAAGTGGGCACTGATTCTGTAATAAGCAGGAAAGTTGGAGCAGTAATGAAAATGAAGTAACCTGTAAAGATCTTCAGAGGCACCTAATCGGTGATGCCAGTTAGACAGATGGGCAGCCTACAGAAGTCTCACTTGATCTCTACAATTACAACAAACACAAGCATACAGAGCTCTAGGTTTCGAAGGACATGGGATGCCACAACATCCCTAAGTCAATTCCCAGACCTGACCCAGTTCACAGATTCAAATCCACTTGAGGGGAGGATGAGTATCACTGAGGATCAGGCAAAAGGGTCACAAGTATGAGCTCTAAATTTCCTTCTACTTTTCCTGAAAGGGACCTAAAACCATTTTTATCCGGCACTGGGAGAAGATAAACACTGAACACTGGTTCTGAGCTAAAGTTCATATCTGGGCAAAATGTCATGGCGTTCCATCATAGGAGAGGTTTCCAGAGGTCAGGGGATAAATGAATATTTTACCCAAGTCAGTTTCACTGTAAGTCCATTTAGTCTGAGAATCAACCCTCTACTAATTCATGAATTTGCAGTTGACATAAGCATACCCTACAGCTTGCAGAAGACCCACTTTGGCTCACTGAAACTGGCTTGTGGGTGACTGACGTAGGAAGGGTTAAGAGGAAACCCTGGAATAGATCTTCCTTTTCAAATAATAAATAAAACAACAATACTGCCTACCTGGTAGGTAGGTAATTGTAAGTATCATGGGATCCACCCAAGACTAGAAGGATACAGGAGTAGTGATTCCTGTTGAATCTTCATTTAACTCAACTATTTAGTCTGTGTGGAAGACAGATTTATCTAAAAAATAACAATGGCTTATTGTAGCCCTATTAGGTGGTGACTCCAACTGCAGCTTCTGTTTGAGATGCGATCTCATTACAGAAAGAAGTCCACAGAGTTCATGGGGCATTGTTCGAAGCTACTGAGCATTAAAAACGTTTTAAAAATATATATATATCCAAAACCCACTGGGAACAGTTTATTTTCACATGGCAGAGAGAATACCATGACTTCTCTTTTTTAACTTAAGGATACATGATCTATCTTTGTCATAATCTAGTGCTCAAAAGAATTGATAGGCCCACCTTCTTACAAATTACCCATTATTGTCCACCATATTGATAAGTTCACGCTGTTTGGACCTTGTGAACAGGATGTGGCAAATATCCTAGATGACTTGGTAAGACACAAGTATACAAGAGGATAAGAGGTATATCTCCGCGAATACTCCCCATCTCAGGAAAATGTCTAGAAGCCCAATATTCTGGATGTATTGGGACCTTACCTTCAAACATAAAGACATGTTGCTGGATCTTGTAACCCTTACCACCACCACCACCAAAAAAACAACAAAAAAAGGTATTATCTGTGAATTTTGGAAGCAACATGTAAAACAAGTGAGTTTGCTCCTCCAATCTGAGGCAAGTAGATAAGTTATATGGAGTTTTTGGTAAGTCTTGATGAAGAATCATGGCCCAGACCCAATAGCCATGCTTATTTCTGCAAGTCGTCTCATTTTGAGAAAGAGTCCCTGACTTGGTTCCTGGTAGAAACTGATCATCTTATGAGACATGAATTGTTGTTGAAACTGCCAAGTTAGGAAGTTGAAGTTAATAACAACACTCAAATTTTCAAGTGGAAGCAGTCCATACAAGATTGGGCTCAAGCAAGTCCTGAAGGCAAATGTGAAGTTACAGGAGTAGTTGCTTTGTATTTTCGTGGCATCTGCTTACTCCAACTGCATTTCACCTCTTCCTCAACCTAAACAAAGACCACTTTGGGAATTCCCTAGGACCAGTTATCGAGTGGGCGGGGGGGGGGGCCGAAAAAAGCAGGCAATCTGCTGATATCAGCCAGCAGTGGACTGGTGCAGCATGACAGCCCCTGAAGGAGAGTGAGGGTGAGAAATCCTCCAATGGGCAGCACTGTGGGCAGTCGATCTGCTTATTCACTCTTGGTATGATAAGGGAGGGATGGCAGCTCCTCTACAGTGAGCTATGGATCTGTCTGAAGATTTCTTGGAAATAAAATATTACAGTATTGATGACAAGAGGGCTTGTGGATAGACCATTTGGAAGGGGCCCCAATTTTTAGTATTTTGTCGTTCTGAGTGTTATATATAAAAGCCAGGAAGACTATATTAATAATCAGGTGGATAAGATTAACTAATGCTCTGTGAATGTTAGCCTTTCTTCAGCTACCCCAGTGTTTATTCAAAGTGGCATCCTCAACCAGGATGGAGGTTATACATGAACTCAACAAATTAAACTTCTCTTCACCAAGGCTGATTTGGCTCCTGTTAATGTCGAATGTCTAACCTTCCAGAAGCAGACACCAACACCAACCCCCTGCTAGGGCACCATATGCAGACACCAACCAGCCACTTTTATGCAGTTTGATTCTATTGGACTGTACCATCATGGAGGAAGTTGAGATTTGTGATCACTAAAATATACATAGTTATTCTACATATGGCTTTGCCTTCTATATTTAGATTGCTCTGCCAGCAACACCACCCAAAGGTTTTTTTTGAATGTCATATTTACCATCATGGTATCCATCAGAGCACTGCATTTGACCGAAGAACACTTTTTACAGAAGAAAGAAGTGATGTGCTATGCTGACCCCATGGGGTCACTGGTTGTATCATGTTTCCCTTTACTCAGAAGCAACTGGCCTCCTATTATAGTTGAATGGATTATTGAAGACTCAGTTACTGTACTGGTCCAAATAGAATACTCTCCCACATGATGCAGTACGTCCATTAAACTGGTACAGATACTATGGCTAGCTCTCCCAAAGGTACACAGGCTCAGGAACAAGCGAGGAAGTAGAAAGGTCTTGTCTTACTGTTACTCCTAATGAATTACCTGAAGACTGTGCTTCTCATCCCTGAAATGGTGGGTTCTGTCTGTTGGAAAGGTCTTGCTTCCCAAAAGATTAATGCTTCCCTCAGGAGATAAAACAATGGTCCCATGTAGAAGTTGAGACTGTGATCTGGGCATTTTGGGCTACTTTTGCCAGCACACAAACATGAGAATAATTGATCTTGATTAATTAAGGGGCAGTTGGGTTGTAGTTATACAATAGGGACGGGAAGAGTTTATCTGGAACATATAGTATGTATTATATAGCATATAATAAGTGATAGAATATACGATATAAAACTGAAAGGTATATCACATATAAATACATATTCACAGCTCCATCACTGACTCTAGCATTAGGATAAATGTGTTACATGTTATTTTTATTAATCTTCTTAACAGCAGTCAGAGAGAGGTATCCCCATTTTTTTCTGTTTTGCAAAGGAGGAAACTGCAGAAAGGTTGAGTAATTTACCCAAAGTCACAAAGCTATTAAGTGGAAGAGCCAGGATTTTAACACAGAGTTCTGATCCTAATGCCCAGATTTAATTGACAGATTAAAACAGACGAAATGACACTATGCAAGACACATGAACAAAGTGCCGACTTGCAACATCCCCTTTCAACATTGACATTGAAATTGAAGAAGTTGGGAAGCCTGGATAGCTCAGTTGGTTAAGCGTCTGCCTTCAGCTCAGGTCATGATTCCGGGGTCCTGGGATCACTCCTGCATTGGGCTCCCTGCTTGGTGGAGATCCTGCTTCTCCTTCTGCCTGCTCTGCTGGCCGCTCCCCCCGCTTGTGCTCTCTCACTCTCAAATAAACAAAATCTTTTTAAAAAATTAAAAAAAATTGAAGATGTAAAGAAAAGTGAAAACATGAAACAAAAATCTAGCTAAAAAATTATAAAAAGAAAAAAACAAAGAATACAGAAGATTTAAGTTTAATAAGCAAATAGGAGAAATTAATGAATAAGGACACAAAACGGTACATAAATCTAAGAGGTGCTCATATAAATGAATAAAATTTGATAGGTTTATATCTAGTTTTAACAGGCATCAAGAAGATTTATGATTTTGATGCCTATTGATTTGTAACAAAGAGTTAATGAGCAGAGCTGCAGATGTGAGGGCAGTCTGTACAGCATTATTCCTGTTAATAAATCAGCTTTCTTGCCCTCACAGAATTGATTTCCAACCTTGCCAGTTACCTTGTTTCTGATCTTTTCCTTTCTAAAATATATTTTGATTCATTTTTTTCAAACATTTATTTTTCTTTATTTACCTGCCATTTATACATGTCCAACAATAAGAATGTTCTAAACTCAAAGGGAACATCAACCATTAATGCCATCTCTGAATCATAAACGTCCAATTTAATCTTGTAAAATATCTTGGCCCACTGAAAGAGGAATATTCCACCCAAAAAAAAAACAATAAGAAAAAGCCAGGATACAAGAAGATAAGAGGAGGTGAGTTCACAGATTTATTCTAACACACGTGCATGCAATTGTTGGAACAGTGTCCTCTGTACTGTTTTTGAATATCATATTTGCATGTACTTTTAATATATTACAAAGTAGCCTAAGTTTGCCCTATTTAGGGAGCCTAGTAAGAAAAATCATAAAATACTCTATGCTGAAAAAGATATGGAATAAGACTACTGAAAGAAGTTATGGTAGCTGATTCAAGAAACAATCTGTTCTTCAGGACAAAATTAGCACCATTACTATCATTACCAGAATCTAAAAGTAACTTAACTCTATTATGTTCATTGCACTGCCCTTGGGAAAGACTGTTAAACAAATTTCATCCCTCTCACCTAAAAAATACAAAAATCGAAATAAATGCAACCCTTACCTGAAGTAACATTTATATAGAAAGACATATGATTATATAATATCTATATCATATCTATACACACAGAATACACAATATCCCTAACTCTGCATCCATAGAAGTTATATATAAGAATTATTTTACTTTTTCTATAAATGCCCACATATAATAGGGCTAAATGATGGAATCTCTATTTTAAGATCTGGACAGTGAGGAATAAAGGTGGATACTCAGGGAGAAATTATCATATTGTATTTGGTTAATTATGAAAGTTTTTGTGGAGGATATAAATGTGGGAAAGAGTTTTGAATGATGGTATGTGGGAGGATTGGAAGAAATGACATTTCTATTTAAAAGATGCTTCCAAAACACAGTGTATGTGTAATAATAAAACATAGGTTTGCCTGAATAGAGTGGGAGGGTGGGCTTGGAAGCAGGTGTGTAGTCATGGAGTTCTGTGTTTCTCTAACTTTTGTTCACATTTTTTGATGCTATTAGTTGTATCGATCCCTGCAAGATTAGTTATTTAGAGTGCTTAGTCCATTTCCAATTGTAAAGCTGTCACACAAATTGGAGTTGTCTTCCCTTAATGGTAGACAAATTAAGTATTATGGTTTTAGGGAAACTGGTTTTCAGGTTGTACAAGAACTGGGAGATTCTTATCTTTCTCCTCCCATTGTCTTTCCTAAAGGAGCAGACTACATTCAACACTTCAGGGGCTGTCAAGGTTTTTGCCCCTACCTACTGAAAAAAATATATTTTATTCTACCACCTCAACATATGTATATATACAATACAAATGTGTATTAAATTTCTATTTTATATGTATTATATTTATATATTATGTGATATATTATAAATATTTGTTATATATTTTCCATATATAATATACTCATTATATGTGTGGGAATACAGTCTTTCTGAAATAGCACATACTTTTCCAGTTTGTAATGTCTGTGTATTTTTGTACTATTCTAATCTAGTTTATGCCAGGAATTTCTTTTTAATCTTGATTACAATCAAATTAATGTGATGACTCTTTAGTGGGTCACACTCACAGTTTGGAAAAGGCTGCCCCTCCTCATGCACAGTCACTGATGTAGTTGAAAGCACTTTCTACTCCCTCCCCTACCCTGTGTTTCATTCTCTCCATCTTCTGGGTAGCACTCCCTGGTTTTCATGTTCTTCCACTCTACATACACTCCTATCACCTCCATTTTAGAAATGGACAGACATCTCTAACTTCCAAATGATCTGTTGAACAGGTGAGGCGATTATCCGTTCCTGTTTATTGTTTCCTGTGCGTGATCTCACTACTCTGTTGGTTCTACCAGTTCTCTGTGAACTTCCAGAGAGCAGCAGTGACAACCACCCTGTGGTCCTCCTTGCACGCCCCCCAACTCTATTCACATTGAAAGTGGTAAAAAAAAAAAAATTGAAGTTCCCCTCTATTCCTCTTTTTCAAGATGTAGCCTTATATTGACATGGATACAGGAAATATGGTTGAGATTTTATTGGGATAACTATGGTGAGAGTGGTGTGATAGGATAGGGCAAAATCAAACTCCAAAAAATAAAAGCAATGCCCAAGGTGACAAAAGACTTCTTATTCAATGATAGTTTGAATCCTGTACAAAAACAATGAAAGTCTGTGTGTGTGTGTTTATGTTTGTGCAACAAAAGTCTAACTATAAAATCAAGTAGAAATAAATATTCTCATCAATAACGAAATGTTTAAAGTTAAAAAATAAAATAAATGGAAGCATGTCTATTGGTGTTTCCTGTAATAGAAATGTAGCTTATCCTAGGACTTGATATAATTCATATGTAACCCTCAAAAAATAAAAAAAGAAATTCTTACATTTTTGAAATTTATTAAGCCTAGTCTATCAATGTCCCCTAAGCAATCTTAGAACAATTGGGACTATTTCTGTTTTCATTCTGACTCTATGCTTAAATTCTTTATTTGCTAAAAGAAAACTATTAATATCTCCTTTAATAGTTTAATAATTGACATGTCTGGTAATAATAATTTTTTGCCGTGTAATCCTGTCCCCCCAAATCATCTTAAATTATATATAATTTAATTATGTGTAATTAAATTAATTATATTAATTTTAAATATATTAAATATAATAATGTTGAAGAATTTTTTTCTTCAAGTTTTTATTTAAGTTCCAGTTAGTTAACATACAGTATAATATTAGCTTCAGGTGTAGAATTTAGTGATTCATTACTTACATAGAACACCCAGTGCTCATCACAACAAGCGCCCTCCTTAATCCCCATCACCCACTTAACTCATACCCCCCACCCATCTCCCCTCCAGTAACCCTCAGTTTGTTCTTTATAGTTAAGGGTCTGTTTTATGGTTTTATGGTTTACCTTTCTCTTTTTTTCCCCTTGTGCTCATCTGTTTTGTTTCTTAAATTCCACATGAGTGAAATCATATGGTATTTGTCTTACTCTGACTTATTTCGCTTAGCATAATACTGTCTAGCTCCATCCATGTCAGTGCAAATGACAAGATTTCATTCTTTCTTATGGCTGAGTAATATTCCATTGTATGTATATGTATGTATATATATATATGTATAAACACTTCTTCTTTATCCATTCATCAGCCTATGGACATTTGGGCTCTTTCCATAATTTGGCTATTGTTGATAATACTTCTATAAACATCGGGGTTCATGTATCCCTTCAAACCAGTATTTTTGTATCCTTTGTGTAAATACCAAGTAGGCAATTGATGGGTCTTAGGGCAGTTCTATTTTTAACTTTTTGAGGGACCTCTATAGCTTTCCAGAGTGGCTGCACCAGTTTGCATTCCCACCAACAGTGTAAGAGGGTTCCCCTTTTTCCATGTCTTTGCCAACCATTGTTGTTTCCTGTGTTGTTAATTTTAGCCATTCTGCTGGTGTGAGGTGACATCTCATTGTAGTTTTGATTTGTATTTCTCTAGTGATGAGTGATGTTGAGCATCTTTCGTATGTCTGTTAGCCATCTGGATGTCTTCTTTGGAAAAATGTCTATTCATATCTTCTGCCCATTTTTTTAAGTGGATTATTTGTTTTTTGGGTGTTGAGTTTGATAAGTTATTATAGATTTTGGATACTAGCCCTTTATCTGGTATGTCATTTCCAAGTATCTTCTCCCATTCCAAATGCTGCCTTTTAGTTTTGTTGATTATTTCCTTCACTGTGCAGAAGCTTTTTATCTTAATGAGATCCCAGTAGTTTATTTTTGCTTTTGTTTCTCTTGCCTCAAGAGACAAAGCAGAAAAGATTATCAAATGGAAAAAAGACAGTTTCTTCAAGTGGTGTTGGGAAAATTGGAGAGCAACATGCAGAAGAATGAAACTGGACCACTTTCTTACAACATACATAGAATAAATTCAAAATGGATGAAAGACCTAAATGTGAAACAGAAAACCATCAAAATCCTAGAGGAGAACACGGGCAGTACCTCTTTGACTTCAGTCATAGCAACTTCTTACTACATAGTGTTGAGGAATTTTTAGAAAGGAAAAGCAATTCTCACTAAACTGTCGCAGAGAGAAATGACAAACTACAGATTATAGTAAATACATAGGGCATTTTCCATTGAGGCTTCATTCAATTAAACATTTCTTGGACATTTATGATTTTCTATACAATGTTTTAGGTTTCAATCATATTACGTGACTACTAAGCCTATTAACAGCCTATCACATAAAGCAATATTATAAATGCAATTGCCAAGTGCTACTGAAGGACAAGAGAACCAAATGTAAGGGAGCCCTGATGTTGCTATTGCTGCCTTAAGAAGGAGAAAGAAGTAGATTCTATTTCTCTAGACCACTGCCAACGGGGCAATAGCAAAATGAACTTGGCATTAATCCTGGTTAGAAAGACATTCATGAATATGGATAAATTAAATGTTCTAATGATATTTTTAGTAAATATTCTTGCCATGTACATATCCTTATTAAATTTAAAGATGACACAAAAGTGAAAAATTGTATGCTGGGTGACAAAATAAGAACTCAGTAAGTTTTCTATAGAGTGAACTATTGAAAAGGGATGCCCAAAACCAGACAATGGTATTTAACATATTAAAATACCACATCCATGGGCGCCTGGGTGGCTCAGTTGGTTAGGCGACTGCCTTCGGCTCAGGTCGTGATCCTGGAGTCCCGGGATCGAGTCCCGCATCGGGCTCCCTGCTCAGCGGGGAGTCTGCTTCTCCCTCTGACCCTCCTCCCTCTCGTGCTGTCTGTCTCTCATTCTCTCTCTCTCAAATAAATAAATAAAATCTTTAAAAAAAATAAAAAAATAAAATAAAATACCACATCCTACATTTTGATTCAAAAACTCTTTTGAATCATATGGTACCTAAAAAAATCACAGCGTTTGGTTGAAGACAAGTCTACAACACCAAGTCTACAACCAATGGTGGAACCCATCTTCTAGAAAGACGTCAACATAAGCTTAGACTGTTAGCAGTTTTCAGATCTTAAAAAGGAATCACTCCTTTGTATAGGTTAAACCACATCTAGGTTATTCTGCTTATCTTTAGACACAACTCCTGAAGGACAGAATCAAATTATATTGTCCAGAAAAGAACAATCAGGATGATAATGGGTTTTTGAAACTACAGAAAATAGCAGTAAAGGGAAATGGTAAATAGGGGGAGGGAGTATGCTAAATCTTTCCAAAATGAAAGTTTTGTCATGTGAAAGAAGGATTAGATTTATTCTCTGAAATTCTGCAGACTAGAACTAGAATCAATGTATATAAAGTAGGGTAGCACATTTTGATTAAGTATGAAGAATAAAATTGTGATAATTAAAGCTGTCTAACAATGGAAAACATGCATCAGATGTGGGTGTATTCCCTCTATGTCATTGGGAGTATTCCAACAGGTGTTTTCCCTTAATATTGTCAAAGGCATTCAAGAATTGTGTTATTATTTCTATGGCATTCTAGAATTCTAATTTATTCTTGTGGGGTGGGCACAGTTTCATTTAGACAGTAGAACTCTCTAGGTGAGACATAATGTTCTTGAACTGCTTTGTCTAAAAGAAAAGAATCTAAAACATATGCAAATATAAACTTTGAAACTGATATTCATAAACCAGATGTAAAATCATGTCTCATTACTTCGTTGTCTCACTCCATCTAAAACAGTGAGATTTCCTTTTTAAAAAGGTGAGTCCAAACTTCGAAAAGATTTAGATTTTGCAATATCAGCCCTCTCAAAAAAAGAAAGGAAAGGAAAGAAGAAGAAGGAGAAGAAAAACAAAGTCTGTACTATCTGTAACTTTTTAGACTTCACTTTACCAACCCCTGACACATAACACTTCAAAAATGTAAAACAAAACCAACATAATAAAAACAGGAAAATAAATAGATTCACTGGCAGCTAATAGGGAAAATTTATCTTATCTAAGAGACACAGTATTGGCTGTTTTAAAGGGAAAATTTTGTGGGCTTTAATTATAGAAGGAAAAGAGACATTATAAGACATAATGTAGAAAAAAAAAGAAGTCTGCATCGGATTTTTATAGAGTACAGTCTTCATTTTTTTCTCCATAATAGAAAAAAAATCAGTTGGCTATGGGTTGCATGGACATGCTGTTTAAAACGGAACGTTGACATCTGGATCCAAGTCAAGGAATAAAAGCATCACCTTATATATTTATTCAGGAATCACAAAAGTTCATTTTAAGGTTAAGAAACTTGTATAATAGAATGTTTTTATGAAAGTTTATTCTAAGTTTGGCTACACTATATGTATATAAAATACCTAAAATTGAATCCTTGATTGGGCAAATGTAGAGTCTTTGAAGTTACATAAACTATTTAGTAATGCCTTAGCATTCATCATTGCTTGTTTTAAACATGAAGAGCTTTAATTTATGTTATTTTTAGTTCCTGTGACCTATTGGATCTCCTTAAGAGCACTATGTTAAATAGTGCCTTCCTAATGCTAGGAATAATAGTTATGGAATTAAGGAAATGTGAAATATTTTATTTTTACCCCCAGAAGAATATTTTCCTGTTACATTTTAAAATAATTCTTTCTTTCTTTAACCATTAATGTTTCCTTTTAAAAATTGAAGAAAATATTTTATATTAATGTTTTACTTGATATGTAGTATTTTATTTGGTGCCAATATATGAAGTTTTTAAAAAAGAGACAGTCAACCCTGGAGTTACACAGAATAAAACGAGAAAAAAATTTTAGCAAACAAAATTGCATCTTATAAGGGAGCAATAAGGCATCTAACTCATGAATAAATTAAGGTGAACACTATTCTTATGTTCTTATATTCTCATGCGTATATTGTGAAAACCTTTCTGGAAGGCGTTTTGGCAATAAATATAAAGCCAACTAATGTACATATACTTTGACCCAGTGATTCCACCTCTAGGATTTTATTCAAAATAAATAAATATGCCACAACATTTATTTCAAAGCTGCTCATAAAAATTGGAAACAATCTAAAGAGCCATCAGTAATAATCTTAGAATATCCATAATTGTATAGCCATAAAGTAACATGCCATTCAAATTTTAATTAACATGAAAGATACTCAAGTGAAAAGACCAGGTTATAGAAGAATAGGTGTGACCTGGACATTTTTATGTGAATAGAAAAAATGATATGGAAAAGATGTTTATTATTAACATGGCTGAGTTCAGGAGAGTAGAGAATAGCTTGGGGTAGGAGCAGGTATGTGAGTCTTCTAAAAATATTTATTAAAAAATTTTTGTTGTCACATTAAACTAAATTCCTAACATTCTAATATAAGGAAAAAGTTGATCATTCAAAAAGCTTTATGAAATTATTTTAAAAGTAGTTCATTTTTTAATGTAATTTTTAATCACTCTAAGCATAATAAAATATCCCCAAAATATTAATGATTATGTTCCTGTTATCTAAAGCCTTTGCTGCCATCTTTTGGAAGTAGGTTACTAATGCAGCCGTGGATTTCTTTCACCTTCTGGAAAAGCCTTCCCAAATTAGAAAAACAAGGAAAAATTACATTCTCACAGGAGTGCGACGCTAAAGCAAAATTAGATTTTCTCCATAGTGTTGAAGAATTTGTTTTATTCACATTACCTACAGCTGGATTCTGGCCTCTCTTTTTTGAAAATCCTTAAAGGGGTTTTCCTTTACAAAGAAACTCCAACTGAGCAATGCCTGGACTTTCCTCAACTCTGCGTTTTAATTCCACAAAAACTCATAAAATTTTTGTGCAAAACAGTAATAGTTTGTCTTTTCTATCCCCAGACTGGACTCGTCTTAAGGGGAAGGTGAACAAAGCAGGAAGGGGCTGAGCAATTCCAAAAAGGTAGGTGAAAGAGGGAGTTACACTTGGAAGAAATGACATGTAAAACTATTTTATGCAGTGTGGGCTAATCAATTAGGAAAGAAAGAACACACTAGCTCAACTTCCTAAATAAGAATAATGTCACTGTGTATATGAAAACATTATTAAAATTGAAGATTTCTTAAAACTTCAGGAACATCATAAAGTCAATATAACAAATGAGTCTTGTCTGACATTTCATAGACGAAAATAACTACCTGATTATCAAGTTGAATAATGTTTTTTCAAACCTACCTGAGTCTCAAGATGTTACATTAGACATGCTGGTATAATAGACTAACAATGGCGGGTTTCCTTCACTCATCAGAAGCTGATAAACACTTTTAATCAGTGTAGTTGGTTATCACTGGCTTCCTCAAGATTCTGACACTTCCCTTCCAGAAGTTTTCACCCCGCAAGTTGGCACCGATATTGAGAAACACACTTGCACCTTGGGTGCTTACTCTCATTCTCTTCTCACATGAGCATTCAGTGTTTAATGTATATATAATCTTTATCAGTTGACATCTATGAGGATTTGCTTTTTGTAGTGCACTTCTCAAAATGCTAGACAGGTGCTTTATTTATTCTCCCAGGGCTGGCTGTGAGTACAAGATCCTTTGTCTCTCTCAAACTTGTGCTGCCAATCACAGGACAATAAATAATTTGCCTGCTGAGGGGAGGGCAGGGAACTTTTGAAGAAGAGTCACTCCTCAGTTGCTTCTAGATTGGAAATAGATCTTCTCCCTCCCCTTGTGACCCAAAAGGCATCACACTATCACTTTGTTCAAATGCTTAAATCTTCAATGAGATAGACTCCATATTCACAGACCATTTCCTCTGCTTAAAATATACTTCTGATCCCTCCTATTTCCTAAACTCATTAATCAACTCACACTCAGTTTCTCTCTGAAAACTTTGTAGTGCCTCCAGGAAGAAATCTTTGCTCTCTCTTGAGACCTGTCTTTGTACTTCACAGAGAAATTAGCACAAAGTATAATCACCATGTGCTTACCCAACCTTCCAGCTGTCTCTGGTCTATAAGATCCCTAGGCAGAGACCTACTCTGGTTTACATTTGAACTCCCCAAATATGACCTAGAATGTTATTGATGTGGGTGTACTGAATGAATGAATGAATGAGCGAAGACAAGGTTGAGAAATGAAAAGGGCATAAACTCAAAAAATATTTGCTAAGCAAATATGTCTGAGATCAAGTATATATTTGAAAAAATAAAATAAAGAGAAAATGTTACATAAGCTACTGAAATTTTGTGTGTTGTAGTGTTTTTATTTTTTTAATTGAGTATATGTGGCCTTTTGGAATGTTTCAAGAATTATTTTTCAGTTTAAAATGCTATTTGTTTATTCATGAGTTCATGCAACAATTATGCATTTATTGCAAACTATGTGTTAGATAAAATCATAGTATTAATTCAGGTATTATATAATGTTATTATTAACATATTATACTGAAGCTACCTAAAAATATTGATAATGTGCATAACATTCTACTGTTTAAGGTAACAGTAGAAAAATACTGTGCTTTAGGTTTTGTGTAGAAATCAAGTTGAGTTCAGGTTAACTTCCTTTGTTTACTGTAGCTTTGTAAGGCATAGCTTAATATCGTTTATTAATTATTTTGTACCAAGTTGAAAATAAAAATCTAGTGGGTTCTATGGAAAAGATAGGATCTTAAAGCCTTTTTCATTAATATTTTTTGTGAATTTTATTTTCTTAAATCATACCTAAATGAAAACTACATATTAGCCAGGTGGATAAAAAATGAACAGAGTTTTTTGAATGAATATAAATATTCAACATGAACAAATTAGGACTCCGCATAATAGGATGCTGGGGATTCTGTCCTCTCACTGTGGGTACAGTTACCATGATGGAATCATATTTGTTTATTAATAACATACAGGAATTAGAAAGTTAACAGTAACTGGTAGAAATGGGAAATATTTGTCTTATGCAATGACTCACTCAAAAATGTTTGAAAACATCAAAATTAGGCAAATGTTGATCAAACTGAGTTTCCAAACAAGTTGAATATGAATCGAATACAATTTTGAAAAAATTGAATTGTCAATGTTGTAAATGTTGCTAAAAGTAAAATGTTGTAAAATGTTGCAAATGTTGTTGTTAATGTTTGTTTGGTTGTTTTGAAAAAATTGAATTGTAAATGTTGTAAATGTTGCTAAAAGCATAATTTTTAACTAAATTTCATATTTCTTGTTATGCACAGTTTTCAATATGTTAATTTATTATATCTATATATCTCAATGGGATTTGTTTATAAATAATTGTTGAATGAGTGAAGAATTAATAAATTTTAGAGATATGGGGAAAAAATACCAGGAACAACTTTAATTACTAGTCAATGCATTCATTTGGACAATTTAGCTAGGAGTAAATATCTTTTAAATTAAAAATAGTATAAATCCATGTTATTTTGAAGTCTTTAAAGAAGTGTTTTTGTCTTTTGTTTATTTAAGGATTCCCTATGCTAATTAAGTGATGTTGATTTGGGTTACTTCAGCAGCATGTGGTCCTCCGGTCTGAGACCATTTTGTTTATTGACTGGTTTGATTTTAACCAGATTATCCACTTCGTATACAAAGGGGGAAACTTTACAGTAAAGAAACACTTGGAATGGGGTTTTCAGCTGTGTCAACAAGGGATGACTTCTGTCCAGGTCAGGTTGCATAAATAGTGTATCTAATATTGACTGAATGTAATCCCAGGCATTCTTGCAGGTATCCCACCTGCATTATTTCATTCAGTGCTCACAGCAACCCTCTAAGGTGGCTATTTATTATTATTATTATTTTTTTTTTCCGGAAGAGGAAACTGGAGCATCATTTGCCTGACATCACACGGGTATAGGGAAGTACCAGAATTCAATGGAGCAGTTCCTCTCCTTAGCCTGCAAATGTCACTATGTAGCTAGCTATTCTGTCCCATCTATCAGTACGCTATTCTGTCAGTCCTCTATTCCGATTCGTAGAACTTCATAGCCTAACTCTGGCAAAACGGTAAATGTGCTTTGGCTCAAGCAGCAGGTGGAGGTAGGGACTCTCACTCCACTAGAAAGCTCAAGGCTCTTGGTTCCGGGTGGGAGCGGGAGGGTCCTGTCTCCTAGGCAACAGCTGTAGCACCGTAGACGATAATGCACCCCTTTCCCGGGACCCAAAGGGGTGATGTCATTTCCTTCGTCTGGGCGATTGCCTCAGGGACGCGTCAGGCGGAAGAGCGGTGTTGGGTACCCGGGAGACCTGGCGGTAGGGAAGTCACTTCCTTCCGGAGACGCGGTTTCCTAGCAACCGTCTCCCATCTCCGCTTTTAGTCCCTCCCCTTTGCTCAGCTCAGTGCCAGTCTCCCAGAGCCGGCAGGCCCAGGTCCCTGCGAGAGACTCCTGCCGGAGGCCAGGGGCTCAGTCCTTAGGGTAGCGGGAGCCCATCGAGGATCGGCTGAGGTGGGTACAGAACACGGGTCTTGGGGGGTCTCGGAGGAACGGGACGTGGACAGCGCTCGGTTTGCACGGGCCTGGAGAGTGCTGGGAGCGGGCGGGCAGGCGGCGCGGTGCTGTGCGGAGCCGGCTGGGACCCGAGGGCCACCCGGCTGGGCGGGAGCGGGCCCCGGGCGCGCGCTGCGGCGGACGGCGAGGTGGCTGAGGCCCAGGCCTCGACTCCGAGCACGAGAAAAGTTCACGGGCCCATTCGTGCAGCGATTTTAATGCTGCCTATCATGGAAGCTTCGTTTTGTTTTATCTAGCCCCATGAGCACTGTTGTGAGAGGGAAGAGCGACTGGAGAAAAAAAAAACAAAAACGTCGCTATTGCAGTTTAGCATTATTGATTTTTGTCTTTCACTAGAGCTGTACGCAAGCTTTTGTTTGTTTATTTGTTTTGGTTGTCCTTCTAGTTGTATCTTTTATGCTGCCGATCTCCTTAGTAGTCTTTTTCAAATAAGGTATGGCTGTTTCATGGGCAATGTTATATTTCTTGAATGGAAGAGACGGGAAAAATAAGGTGTTGCATTTTAATTGGCAACATTTTATCATACTAAGCTGTTGCAGTCGTTTATTTGCTCATCCTTAAAATAATTGCAAAACTATTTTAGGATAACTTCAATTTGACTTTTCTTTTTTTGATAATAAACTCGTGAAAATTTTATATTTCTTTAGAAGAACTCTACATATTTAAGTGAATATGTAGTACAATGTTCATGAGATGCTTTTCTTAATTGTTCGCTCATTTATTTATTTATTTGACAGAGAGAGAGATAGCGAGAGCAGGAACACAAACAGGGGGAGTGGGAGAGGGAGAAGCAGGCTTCCTGCCGAGCAGGGAGCCAGATGTGGGACTCGATCCCAGGACCCTGGGATCATGACCTGAGCCGAAGGCAGACGCTTAACGACTGAGCCACCCAGGCGCCCTCGCTCTTTTTTTTTTTTTAGCACTAAAGGGTAGTAATAGAAATTCTCAAGTTTGCAAACAAGTCTGATTTGTTTTTTGTATATTTCAGACACCATCAGAGTTTGAATTATTCCAATTATTTATTAGCTGTTTTATAAAGGTAAAGAGTAAAAAACAAAAAAAACACTATGTCTGATGAAGTTTTTAGCACAACTTTGGCTTATACAAAGAGTCCAAAAGTCACCAAAAGGACTACTTTCCAGGTAAAGTATTTCAAAAGATTTTTTTTATTTTGAGTGATTTTAAAAGTAAACACTGTATTAGCAATGTTGGACTTGAAATGATTCTAGAAAGGGCCCTGTATAATGCAGGAGTATATCTTACATTCCTGTGGAGGTTTTGCAGTTGATCATGTTTAGCCTCCGGTATTACCAACTCTTCTGTGTGGCTTTCAGACTACTTAACTAGCTTCACTACTAAGTTATTACTAAGTTAAAAGTTTAACTCAACTTTTAAAAGTTAAGTTATATAGCAACTTCAAATTTGCATATTTTTTTTTTCTGTTATAATAACATTTCAGTTTTCTCTATCCAGTCACCACCATTTGAACTCAGCCTCTAAGTTTGCAGTATTAATTATATTTATTACTGCAATGTGCTAAAACAAAAGATCTTAAAAAGTACCAGTTTCTTCCGAAATGCCAGTTTGTAATAAATCCTGTCTAAATTGAGTCCTGTCTTGTTTATTATTCTCCCCCCCCTAATTACACCCTGTAATTTATTTATTTGATATTGCCTGTCTCTTCCAATTGAACTGTAAGCTCCATAAGGAGGAGGAACTTGTCTGTGATGTTACATATTGAGTCTGAGGGCTTGGGTGCATGGCATAAGGTGGGCTTTCATTGAATAGTCATTATATGAATGAAACCTGAGTTTGAAAGCAGTTATTAACCAAAACTTGTTTGTTTAAAGAATTAATTCTAAATATGAGAACTCTGTGTTTGGGTGGATATTGATTTTAATTATCTCGTTTCAGGATGAGCTAATAAAAGCAATTACAGCTCGCTCAGCCAGGCAAAGGAGTTCCGAATACTCAGATGACTTTGACAGTGATGACGTTGGTATGTGTGAATATGGAAAAGTAAACCACTTTTCCTCTTTTTGCTTCCTTAGTTATGTTTAGCTCATCCCTTCAAAATAAAATAATAGCTGTATATACACGTTAAAATAATAGCTGTATATACACTGGTTTTAAATTTCCAACTTTTTAATGAGTAAAAAGCCACTTGTAATCTTCAAGAAGAAGTTGTATGATTGTCTTTGTTTCTGAACGGTGTATACTGAAAATATAAATTAACCGATAGCAGGTTTGAAATAAAAGGCTGCCTGTCTGTTGTAAACCATGTTGGACACACCAGTGTCAACCCTGTGAGACCCTATAGCGAATTAAAAACTAGAGCCCAGAGAACTAAACTTTGGTGCATGTCAGAATCACTTTTGTAATGCTTTTTGTAAATCAGATGTTTTTGGCTGTAATAGGGGCTCAGTTTTAAAAACCTAGTATATCAGTGCTGGTATGACTTAATTTGGTCTCTTTTGATTATGTAAAAATATTAACATTTTAGGTTTCAGGTGTAAGCACACACAATTCTAAACTTGAAATTCAGTGCTTTGTATGTTAGTATTCAGTGAATGATTTTTAATGTTCTCTGAAAATAATCAGAACAGTAGTTGTAGCATTGCTATATAGTTAAGTTGGCATTCTTTAATACTCTTCTCACAGTAAAACGTAATACTCTAGTATGGATGAAATTGTAGTACCAAAATTTTTATGGAAAATAATATAATTAGCTAATAACTAGTAAAATTCTTCTACTTACCATTGTTTTTGATTTTATATAGTGAAGTCGTTTGCAAATAAAAGCGCTACAGTCCAAAACCTAATTTAAATATCCTATGCCATTGTTATTTTGAGGAACCTTTGAATGACTTCTCAGGGTAAGCGGAGGGTTTGACACACAATTCACATTCAATAAGTAAGTTTTGAATAAATTAATGAAATTGAAATTTTTATTTCATAAATAGCAATAAAAACTGCCTAAGTTAGCTGTGTTTTAGAGCTGCAGATACTTGCATCCTTTCATGGTTGTAAATTCATTTCTAGTCTTTAGGGTAATCTTTTTGATTTCTGTAACCTTCACAACTTTAAAAGAGACTATTGAAAACATTTTTTCTCTTCCATTTTTCAGTTTCCTTAGGTGATTTTTCTGACACCTCAGTAGATGAAAATTCAGAGAAGAAAAAAATGAATGATTTCCATTTATCAGATGATGAAGAAAAGAATTCTCCAAAACTGTCTTTTTTGAAAACCAAGAAATCAAACAGTGACATAATGAAAGATGAGCCAGTATTCTCCACCAAAAATGATGAGGAAATGGCACCTGATGGTTGTGGAGACATGGTTGGAACTCCCTTATCTGAATCTCAAAATAAAGACCAGGAAATTGAAAAAGACAAAATGAAAATGAAACCTAAACCCAGAATTCTTCCAGTCAAAAGCACATCTACAGGTAATTCACGTTACTGTAATTGCATTTCTTGAAAACTTATTTATTATTTTTAAATTTTTTTAAAGATTTTAGTTATTTATTTGAGAGAGGGAGAGAGAATGAGAGAGAGAGCACAAGTGGTGGGAGGGACAGAGGCAGAAGGAGAAGCAGACACCCCTCCCCGAGCAAGGAGCCCAATGTGGGATTCAATCCCAGGGTCCTGGGTTCATGACCGGAGCCGAAGGCAGATGCTTAACCCACTGAGCCACCCAGGTGCCCCTTGAAAACTTATTTTAAGATAATCAAAAAATATCTTTATATGGTAGCTAGTAAATATTTAAGAAATAGACTTAACTTTTTAGTTTTAAAGTTATAAATCAAAATAATGGAACCATAGAGAAAACTCGTAATTCTGAGGTCCAGTTACATGTCAGTCTTGCATCTATGCTGGTGCCTGATAGAAGGCCAGAATACCTTGTCATCCACAGCTATGGCTCCCAAAGCTTCTGGGTCCAGGCTTGGAGGCCTTTGGGCTTCAGTTTTGTTTTTAGGGATGAGACTGCAATGCAGTCCTTTCTGATCCATCTTACACTCCAGAAATCAGTTACAGCAGGAAGGAACTAGTCCTTCAAACAATCATTTCCATGTCATCATTTACCAGAAAATTTTTTTTGACATTTGAGTATGTGAAGGGAGAAAGTTTTGTTTTTTGACATTTGAATATGTGAAGGGAGAGAGTTTTGTTGTTGGTGTTGTTATTTAAGCCTCCAACTTTCCTTCAGAAAAGAGAATCTCCATTTAGTTTCTCTGTTCCCTGGGAAAGTCCACTAAAACTCAGTTTTCTGAAGGGGAGTTCCTGATGTGATTGGGAGTACAGTAGTTTCTCCACAATTCTATTGAGCTGTAGGCACAATGAAGCAAAGATGGAGTGAAGCAGGAACCAGCCTCTCTGAGGTCCCCTGAGCCACCACACAGAAACAGGGGCATAGAAGTTTAAGGGTTTGATGCCTTCTAGTCATTTTTTCCTGTTTTGTAGAAAAAATATTAGTCGATACTAACCTTCATAAAAATTTCTTTTCTTTATATCATCATTAAATACTCTACTGGTAAATATTCATACTTCACATATTAGATATCACTGGTAACATCAGACAGAACTTTATTTCAGACATATATTAGGGAACCACTCCTTCCCCCACAATCTCACTAACTTTCAAATATGAACAGAGCAGGGACTATTAGGAGAAAAGCCACCATATGTTAATTATACGTGACCTTGGTGAATAGAGTAGGCCTTATTGTCCTCGTGAGGAGGAGGATAAAACCTGCTCTTCTTGTTCTACAGAATTGTTTTGAGAATCTATTGAAGTGTATCTCAGGAACTATACAATTCTACCAAAAATATAAGCACAAGGCATAATGAAACAGAATTAAATTGCTGAAATGTACCTTCCCAGTGTACTAAATAGTACCAAAAATAGAGAGAAAGGGAACATAATGGAACTTGGTGAATAATCTAGTAGTTCACCATTTCCCAAAGTACCTTCTACAGTTTGTGCATTGGTATTATTGGAAAAACACAGAACTATAGAAATTTTAAAGTAATTTCTTTGTGAGAGAACTTCTTGGAGACATTAATAAAGAAATATTAACAGGGAATTTTTAAGAAGGATAGAACAGTGTTTCCTAGTCCTAGTGACTTCAGAAATCTATTTTTGTGGATTATATTTATCCTATTTGTCTTGATTCTAAAAAGCTTTTCATTAGGTAAATAAGAAAGTGTAAGCATACAGAACCTAAAAGTTGGTCTGATATAGGTAGAAGTATATAATTAGAACTTTATGGTAGATAATCATCAATAATCCACCTATTTAATACCTTTTTTAAAAAAAAACCTGTGACAAATTAAAATGAATAGAGAAATGCTGTCTCTAAACCACAAGATGGCACCAGGATTCTAAATACTAAACCTGTGACAAATTAAAATGAATAGAGAAATGCTGTCTCTAAACCACAAGATGGCACCAGGATTCTAAATACTATACACAAATGTGCAATGCTTATTTTTAAAATCATTAGCCATTGGCAATTTACTATACGTTATATAAAAATAATTACCAAAAACAGGTAATCATTTACACTTAATTATAAAAGAAAGCATTTTGAAAATGTATAGATGTATTTTTTCTTTCTGAAAACTTGACAATACTTCTGGGAGTGGAATTTTGGTATAAAATATATTAAAGTCATTATTCCTAGGCTCTTCAGATTGAAGAAAAAAAATTGAGATTAGTGGTTAGTGCCTGGCATATACAATACATTTCAATAAGTATTTTAATGTATAAATGAATAAGTGAGTGATTCATTCATGAAAGAAAGAGTGTGGTTCACAAGCTAAGTTTTATCCTTTTCTAAATTTTTAGACTTTTTCTTACAAAGTTTGGAACTTAATGTTTTTAATGTGGTAACACATTGCAGAGTAGCAATTAATGCTTTATAAAAATATTGGAACCTGAAAGTTTCCTTTGTTCTTGCTTGTCTTTTGTTAAAAGTGCAATAACTAGACTCTTTCACTTTATTGAGTAACTGTCACATGGGGAGTGATTGCAGAAAGTAATTTTTACAGGGTATATTGCTTTTATTTTAACATTAAAATGACTAAAGTCATGAACTTTGGATCCAGGGTGCTCTTGCTTTAATCCCACAAACTAGAGTTTATGACCATGAGCACACAACCTCTTTGTTCCTCATTTTATTTGTCTGTAAGGTGGGCATAATAGTCGAACCTGCACTAGTGGTTTGAGACAATTAAATAAGTTTATATATTTGAAGTGTTTAGAACAATCTGGCGTAAATTAAGCACTTTTCTAAATGCTATTATTATTTCGCATTTGTTCATAAGCAGATCATTTTATTTTTCTGTACATATTTATTATGAATACAGTTTCTTTCACTATGTTACAAGCACTGTGATGATAACTAAGAATATGACATTAAAAAGGCATGGTACCAAAAAAAAAAAAAAAAGATATAATACCAATCCTCCAAGACTGTCTTAATCCATTTGGGCCACTGTATCAAAGTACCATAGACTAGATGGGTTTTTAAACAGCAGAAACCTATTTCTCACAGTTCTAGAAGCTAGAAGTCTGAGATCATAGTGCCAGCATAGTCAGGTGAGAGCCCTCTTCCAGGTCTCGGACTTCACATTGTATCTTTGGTGGTGGAAGGGGCAAGGGAGCTCTCTGGAGGCTCTTTTATAATCCCCTTCTTGAAGGTTCCACCCTCATGACCTGATCACCTCCCTCCCGCCTGATACCATCGCCTTTGTGGTTAGGATTTCAGCCTAAGAATTGGGCAATACACAAACATTCAGACCATAGCAAAGACTTTGCAGTTTAATGTGAAGGTATATAAAAGGTGTAGTAAGAACACAGGAAAGTAGGCAACTAAATTTACCTGAGGGCATCAGGGAAGGCTTTCGGGAGGAAATGGCAAAATAGTTGTAACTGACAAATAATGGTACCCCTAGTTAGGAGTCTTGGTTGTAAATGACTCAACTCAAACTTCAGTGGAAAGAAGAATTTATCACCTTATTGAGCACGGATGTGAGAAGACCTCTCTTTAGGTGTTATTAAGTTGGAAACAGTACTTTCATGTCATTTGGATTCTCTACTTTTGTCTTACCTCCCTGATTCCCAGGCCTTCTCACTGTCTCCTCCCACCCCTGTCACTGGCCCAGTTACTCCATCCCTTGGTCCTATATTTTTGGTCTCCTATATTTTGGACCTATATTGGTCTGTTTGTCTCAGACATCCCTTCACTTGGCAGGAGTAGTCCCCAAATGATATCCTTCCAGCTTCATGACCTTAAAGGCATATCCTCCAACTCTAAATAGAAAAATACTGACCTGACCTCCTGCTGTGGACAGGGGAGAAGTTTCTGTGATAAGCTGGGAGGCTGGTATGCATTGGGGGCCCACCCTTCTCATTGAGGTATGGAGGAAATCTTTGTTCACCCACTAGAATTATAAAGATGGAGAAGAGGAGAAACTACCCTGAAGAAACAGGAGTGATAAACCAAAAAAACAAAACAAAAAACAAAAGAACACAAAGAAAAGAAAGAAAAAGAAAAGTTTATCACAGTTATTAATGTTCACTGAGCACTTACCATGAGTCAGGTACTGTGCTATGCACTTTATTTTTCACCCAGGTCCCACAGGTGCCTTAGGAATTCTTAACTCATTTTACCAAATGGGAAGATGAGCCTGTGGAGGGTTATATGGTTGTGTAAGGTTACAATGTTAGTAAGTGTCAGAGCCAAGATTCAGATATGAAATACCTGAAATAGGCACACTCATACAGACGGAAGGTAGAATGGTGGTTTCCGGGGGCTGTGGGGAGAGGAAGAGGGGAGCTGCTCTTCAATAGATGTAAAGTTTCACTTAACGCAAGGTGAATGTATTCCAGAGATCTGCTGTACAACACCGATCCTTTAGTTAACAATACTGTATTGTGCGCTTAAAATTTGTTAAGCGGGTAGATCTGTGGTTAAGTGTTCTTACCACAATTAACAAAAACTGACTCAACACCTTCTTTCAGGCATTATACAATATTCTGCTTACACTGAGGCTCAAATGACATGCAAGCATTTGTCAGGAGAAGAGGCAGGAAGCAGACATTCTAGGCGGAGGGATCGGCTTGGGTAAAAGTATGGTACCAAGAGGGATTGCGGCGCAGCCGCGAGACAGCAGGGAGCCCGGCACTTCCAGAACACAGATTCCAAAGGGGGTGTGCCAGCAGACGAGGCAGCGCCAGCAGCCAGCGAGAAGACCGTTAAGACCTCGTATCTTGTTCACAGGCACTTAAGCTCTTGTTCTGTAGGATTGGACGCTGGGGAGCCATTGAGGCATTTTGTGGAGAGGAGCCTTGGGATCTGATTTTCATTTTATAAATACCTCTGAGGCAGGAATCTAGGAAAGAGCGGATGAGGCGCTGACGGTGGGGATGCAGAAAGTGGGATAAATGAGAGATGTAGCAAGAACAATCAGTAGGGTATGCTGACGCGTTGGATACGGGGGGAACAGAGGGAGGAATCCGGGATGGCTTGAACATTTGGCCAGAGTTTAGACCACAGCTAAAATTGCCAATGAAGCATTTATAGCAGTGCCAGCTCGGTATGATGTTGGAATCTTCTAGTAGCATTCATAAGCCCATGTGTAGATAAAGAGGAGGAAGGTGGTGATTATTTCAGTTTTGAAGTTTTGTGGGAAGAAAACACTGGTAAACAATGGAGAAATGAATATGCATAACAGGTAAAATTTAGGCAAAAATTTAGGTAGAAAACTTTCTTGTGTTTTGAGGGCTGGAAGTATACCAGCATTAGATTGTTGTTTTAAACTTGGAAGTAATGGAAATAGTAACTGAGAAGTTTCAATAACTCCAGGGAAGTTTTATGGACTCAGAGAACTGCAGCTCATAAATGGAGTTCTTCATTCCTCCGTCCTGGGAGAGCGAGCACTTCTGTCCCCAGTACTCACATCATCCTCATACTTGGAACAGAACTTACCTTTCTCTTGGACTTTTCTTTTGTTTAGAACCACCTCCCCTCCCATCCTGTAAAATCGTTGGACAGGGCCATTGTCACTGTCTTGATTAGGAAGTCCGGTAATGTGAGTAATGTGTACGGGGCCTGGCAGCCCTCACTGCAGGTTTATGGATGAGCCCCCCTCCTGTTATAGAGGCAGAAACTGGGGCACAGCTGGGGTTCTGTTTTCTGTTTTTTACTTTTTCTCGAATGCTATGAGAGTTCGTAAAATCGAAGAGTTAACTTGTAACAAGTGTCACAAGGAACAAGTATACTAGTTCCTTCCAGGATGGCAGCTACTTTTAAAGAAGAAAATTGGTTTACGGACTATTGCTTATTTGTGCTTACGGGAGCCCTGTGTAGAGAAGGACTGCCCAGGACAGAGAGCCGCGGTGCATAGGCACGGGAGGGAAGTCATGGGCATTGTTTTGTACGCCCACGTTAAAATGGTTTGTTTTTTCAACAGAAAGCAGCAGGGGCCTTGACACAAACAACCCCTTTAAGCCTTCACCTCGGCCCCGGGGCATGTTGAAGAAACACAGCCCTGGGGACGTGAAAGAGGGGCTAGGAGAAGATAAGACAACTGTCCTCCATGAACAATTGGAGGCACACTCTGCACCGCCCCCCCTTCCAAAGCTAAGTGACAGTCAACTAGAAGCTGAGAAAAAATCATTCTCCGGAACCCTCGATCCAGAGGTTAGCACTACTGTTGAACCGCTGAATTGTGCTCTTCAACTGAGGTCTTTGCGCCTGATTATGGAAAAAAGAGTATTTGTGTACATGTGTGTGCGCGCGTGTGCGTATGTTTATGTGTGTGTTATACATGTTTTCTTCAGCAATTGATAGGGAAATAATCTAAAGAGGTTTTTTTTTTTTTAAGATTTTATTTATTTATTTGACAGAGAGAGAGAGCACAAACAGGGGGAGAGGCAGAGGGAGAAGCAGGCTTCCCACTGAGCAGGGAGCCCGATGCGGGGCTCGATCCCAGGACCCTGGGATCACGACCTGAGCCGAAGGCAGACCCTTAACAGACTGAGCCACCCAGGTGCCCCTAAAGAGTTTTTTTTTTAATATACAATATTCCATTGAGTCTAAAACTTCACCAACTCTAAGATATGGCAAAGATGTAGCATTATTTTATGTACTGCTAAGAAAGAAGAAAACTCTGCCAATTAATCTATAATACACCAGTATTATAAAATGCATCATCCGATTTCAGAGAAAGTAGAATGTGAAAAAAAAATGTTGCCCTTTTGAATAGACGCAATACTGTCTATCTTTCATCATAAGAATTTATAGCTTTATTCACGTATCTTTGAGTTATATAATCTATGGCTAAGGACAATATAGCCAGTGTCATTTTATTCACTTGGTTTTATTCACTCAACAAGGGTATATTGAATGATCATGACACTGTCCTGTATTTTGGGGGATCTGCCAGAATGGGAGTAAATGTGACTCTTCAGGATTTCATCATAGAGTTTACTATGTATTGTTATTAGGGGGGAATGCTTGGCCCCCTCTCTTAAACCGACTGAACCACTCAGGCACCCTAGGTGTGGGTTTTTAAAAAATATTTATTCCGCTTGGACTTCATTGAGCTTTCGGGATCTATAAACTGGATTTCATTGAGGTTTCAGGATCTATAAACTGATAATTTCTATGAAAATGGGAAGTTTTAAGATATTTTTCCTGCCCTAGTTTTCTTTTCTCTCCTTTTAGGACTGAAATCTTTGATATGTCTCATCTGATCTCTAAAATTCTGTTCATGTTTCTTCAGTCTTTATTCCCTTTGTTTTTCAGATTGAATAATTTGTATTGCTCTGTCATCAAGTTCACTGCTCTGTTCTGCCATCCCCGATCTGCTGTTGTCTATCCAGCAAATTTCTTATTTCAATATTGTAGTTTCCAACTCTATAATGTCCATTGGGTTTTTTGGTTTTTGTTTGTATTTTTCGTATCTTTAAGATCCCATCTGTGTCAGCTTCCATACATGCATTTCCTTTAAGTGCTTAAACATATTTATAATACCTACTTTAAAGTCCTTGTTTACTAATTGCAACATCTGGGTCATCTCTAGGTTGGATCCTGAGGACTGTTTTTGGGGTTTTGGCGTTGTTGTTTTTTTTTTTTATGAGTATGTGCCACCATTTTCCATTTCTTCACCATTTAGTAACTTTTTGATTGAATACAGGATATTATGAATGATATGTTATAGAGATTCTCGATTCTGTTATGTTCCTCTGAATATGTGTTTTAGTATACAGATATTGTGGCTGGACTGAAATTCCCAACTCTGTCTCCCTTGCCATGGGTATCAACAGAAATCTCTGCTTAGTTCTTTCAGTTTCTAATTGCTATGATTTCACAGGATATTTTCTGATGTCTTTTCTATGCCATGCATAGATGAACAAAGGGTTTTGGGTGAGTTTAATAGGCAAATTTGGGGGTTCATGCCCACTGCAGCTCTTTCTCAAACTTACTGGCTGATCTTCTCGTCCTAAACTCTATCTTCTGCTCCCTTAAGCTAGTCCAGTAAGGCTGTAACCTTGTACCACTTGAGCTGCACAGACGGGTGAATGCACTCAGGCAGAAAGCTACTAATTTGCCAGTCTCCTCTGCAAAGCTTTGTCTCTCAAGATAGTGTCCTGTGTTTCAGCTCTTTTGCCATCTTCCGAGATGGTTTCTATTTATTGCTTTTGACAAATAATTGTCTTTGTACTATAAAATATTGTGGAAATGAAAAATAGAATTTATTATTTATACAACAAAGCCAAACTTCTTACATTATGATACCATCAACTTTAGGCTAGATTACTATTCTCTAAAGAGATGTTTAGTTCAGGCACACAAATATAATTATTTCATTTCAGATATAATTTTCAGAATTTTAAGGAAAACTCAAGTGCATGAAATCTGTACTTTTTCTAGCTAAATATTTGGTAGTAGCTGGCTACTTGGTTTTATAAATTGCTTTCATTTGGACGAATAGTAATATTTGACACCAAGGGTTTTTGCCTACCGTCTCCTTTATGCTTTCTTAGAAATAAGAATTAGAGAAAAAGATATCAAATCCTTGTCTCAAATATTTATGAGATTTGATTTGAGAGCACGAGTTTTGAAAATCACTGAAAACAAATATCGAGATGTCGGTTCAAGAACTAGAATAGCTCTTTAGTGACCCCTTTTATTCAAGACCCCAAGGTTTGAATGTAAAGCATGTTAGCCTCCATAGGCTTAATGCTTTTGGTGTTTCAGCAACAAACTCCTAATTACGATGATTTCAGAGTTATAAAATTGTCTTAATAATGCTGTTGCCCTACCACAAATCTTAAGAACTACACCTACATAGTAAATCCTTTTTTTTTTTTTTTTTTAAACAGGATCCATGTCTGACAAGTTTATCGTCATCATCCCTTAAAGAAAGTCTTGGAGATTCCTTTTCACCAGGATCTGGGGGGAAAGCATCCGTAAAAGGTGGTTATATCAAAATATTACAGCTTAGTTTATGTGTGAACTCTATATTACTTAGAATCCTATCTGTAAAAGAAAGAATACATAGTTATAGGAATGACAGGTTTGTATTTGCCTCCGTTTTAGTCCCAACTGTGCTATTTACTAACCATGTGATTTTAGATGCAGAACTAGACACAGTTCCAAGAGCAGAGTAACAAATCTCTCTGGCCCTGTATACTGATCTTTAAAATGGGGATCATAAGAGCAACCTACCCCACACAGTGGCTGTGAGAACTAAATGAGTTAACGATACATGTAAAGCACTGAGAACAGTACCACAGTAAGCACGCAGTAAGTGTGAGGGGTGAGTTGTCAATGTATTTCTTTCCTTAGTCCTAGGACTTATAGCTTAATGAGATCCATAGACTGATAATTTAGAGCTAAAACGCATCGCTGTCTCTAGGACTGAGATGTGTAACATTTATTAACTGCTTACTGTGTAGTATAATATTTGTCATTTTACAGATGAAAAAAACTGAAATGCAAAGATATTGGGAAACATACCCAAAGTCAGTGACAGAGCCATAATTTGAATCTTTGGCTCCACAGTCCTTGTTCTTTTTACTGAACGCATTTACTGAATCCATTACTGATACTTGGGAGTCATGAGTGCTCTCCAAATGAAAATGTCTAACTCTAATTACAAAATTATTTTAAATCCCGCTTACTTCAAAACAAGTTTCAAAAATGGCTGTAATGAAAGCAGCAGAATTAAGACTTTGACAATAAAGATCCAAAGTTGGCCAGTAGGTGGCTCTTAGTAGTAACTGAAAGTTGGTGATGACTGATTTCTTTCTTTCGAACATTCCAAAGTGGGGTAGACAGAATAATGGAAGCAGTTCTGTGATAGCAAAACTGAATCTTCTCGTGCCAGAGCCTGAGACTGTCCCTTGGAGCACGAAAGGGAAGAGCAATAGGCGCCACCTTTAATGCCTGTTGCTAAAGGCAGGCCTCAGAGGCAACACTGCATCTCAGCAGGAATAAAACTTTGTCCTGTGTGATGACTCTTCTGAAACTGCATGAGTTCTTGGCTCTCCTGCACCTCTACAGGTTTACAACTGCACCACTTGTACCTATGGTAACAGAGATGTGTGCCTTCTGCTTACACAGCCTCTTGTTCCAGCTAAGAAACACAGGCTTTGAAGAGAATAGATAGTGCCGTCCTGCTTACCTGGTTTATCGTCAACAGGAGCTTTTGGTGTGTCTTTGGTTTAGGGTAGTTATTCCATTCTCTTTACTAATATGATGTTTTTTTCTAAGTATTAGGTACGTCAAATGTTTTAGTAGATTGAGTAGCCATTTTCTCTTTCGTAGATCCCTTTGGAGAAAAGTTTATTCAAGTTGAATATAATAGCTCTCCTTGTATTTTATTCTGCAAGACAAAGAGATTATAAACAATCCTCATTTAGTAGAAAGCAAATGAATCTGTTACCCACCTTAGTAGTTCAGAAGAGAGTTTTAGTTTTGTGACTCTGTCTCAAAATAGATCAGAATGAAGAACTCCCTGAAAACCACATGAAATCAAATGAAAATGAAGAGAATTCATTTTTGATAGACTTTGTTACTACTCCAACTGAGAAATCCCAGGAAAGTCAAGTGATTACTGATGACCTTGAAGAAGAAAAGGAGAAAGCTGAACTGATTATGAATGACTTAACAGTTGATCCACCACTATTGAAATCTCAGAGTATCTTAATATCTACTGACACAACGGAATCTTCAAAGGTATTTATATGAAATTATACCTTTTATACTACAGCTTTAAACTCAAAATAGACCTTTTAAATATTTTATCTGCCACATTATGTACTTTTGAATCGTCTGTGGAAAACTCATCTTTTGATAACAGTATATTGTTAGGTAGACAATAGAATCAGTAGAATTTTACTTCGGGGAAGGTTTACAGTGAATATAAGTCAGTATTTCTTTAAAAATTATCAAACGTATATGATCATAATATACTCTTAAATATCTCAGAAATACAAACTGTTAAGTGGGTAAGTTTCTATAGGTCTTCATGTTAAAAAATGCAGCTATCTGGAACAATTTCTGAGGCTTTGAATTAGTGAAAGTTACTCCTTTAGATATCATTTTTATTTTTTTTATT